>NC_090927.1:540043371-540349391 GCF_040938575.1 Ambystoma mexicanum | reverse complement strand
GAAACAGTATTTGCTTCCTGTATAAGTTCCTAACAAGTGAACAATAAATAAATAAATACATTGATTTAATTTACGATAAATAAATGGTTTGCAACTCCCCAACATTTATTTGCCCACATCCCATGTTGCGGACAATTGTCGACTATTGGAAAAGGGCACATAAACTGATTAAGATATTGCTTCATATATATCCAGAGACCCATTTGAGAAAATCCAAATCGAACAACTGGAAGTGAACCCTTCAAATGGAAGGTATGGGAATAAAAAGCCATTTAGAAATGTAGAGATACATAATCATGAAGGCTAGATTCTCCCACTTATGTCATTAACTACTAAGTATCAACTCCCCCGCTCAGAACAATTTTTTATTTTATCGTGTTTTCAGTACACAAGAAAACTTAAACATAAAAAACAAAAGTCTTCATGCAATAATCATTACAGAATAATTGAACCAATTCTAATTGATTGTTCATATAAAATACTACACAATGGGCCTCATTCGAAGTTCGGCGGTAACCCTGATGGTGCAACTGGCGGGGGGCCGCGGACTTGTAACATTTACCGGTGCCTGGCATGCCGGTAACACCGGGGGATTACAACACCGGCGTTCCGGAAAGTCAGGCTCCGGTAAATTGTAATTCCCCATTCCCATTGAGTTCCATAGGCCTCAATGGGAATGGGGAACATGGAAGCACTGTTAATAACGGTGCCGGTGCTTCCATTACGGTATGCTTACCATGGCCGCTGTGTCCGGCAGGGTATGCCCTGTCAGGCACAGCGGCTCCGGCAAGCAAACCTGTACTGTGGCGGTCTGGTAACAACGGTGCCGGTAGACTTACCGGCACCGTTGTTACCGGACTGGCAGAGTTATAATGAGGCCCAATATCTACTAAAATCACATTCAAGTTCCATGAGTCAAAATGATTGTAGGCTGGTTCTGCACACTTGACACATTTTCCTCTGAACGAAGACTAACTGGACACCAGGTTAACTTTTTCAATTCCCAGTTCTGTCTTCAGCTAAAATAGTTGATAACCACAGTGAAAACATAAGAACACCAGCACTAAACAAGCACAGTTTTTAATGCAGCATGAGTGGCACCAGACCCCATCCACACTTACAAAGATAAGTCTCACTACAGAAAATACCAGTTGTAAAGGTGGACACCAAAATCGTCATATTCTCCTTGTACTTTGGCAATCTTTTCTGCACTTAGATTGGGTCCCACGTTTGGAGTGTTAGAAAATGAAGTATGCAGTGGCAGGGGGAATAACAGGCACACATTCAGATGACTAGCGGTAGCAGAGATTACAGCAAATATTCCCATTCACAGACAGTTGAAACATCTCAAGAGTCAATCATCTAAAAGTTGGCTTTGTGGGATGGTCGCTATGAGTAACAGTGAAAGGATAATCCATAGGATCTGATGAAGATTGCAACTACATTTTAGAGATTTTACAATCTGTTAATGCCTGACAAACCTAACCTCACAAAATCTTTCATGCCCATCCATAGATACGGTTCCATAACAGTAGGAATTAGGTTTAGCTCTCACTGGCAATCAGGATTTAGGCTCAATAGATTAACTGAATCTGCGGATATTGATTTTAAATCAACTCTGCTGCAGATTCCTGATGATTTCAATACTGGCCTATTACTGTTACTAGACTTGTCGCCTGGTGAATATCATTATTATTATTTATTGTTATTGTATTTATTGAGCACGGACCGATATTAAGGAAGCAACAGGCGTTTTACTAGTTATCAGGGGTAGTGCAGAGTGAGGAAAGGGGAGATGTTAGGAAGCAGGGAACTAACACTGGGGCGGGGGTAAGGTGGGCAATATGGCAGCATGGATCTACAAGCAACCAGGGAAGGAAACAGGTGAAAGCAGATTTCCCAGTCTCAGTTTAGGTCGGGAGTGGAGGGTGTGTGAAACTAGGTGTTTGGGAGGTGCAGCGGATTTGAAGTTGTTTGCTGTGATGAATTGCTTGATTATCAACAGGAGGGACAGTTGGTACCAAGTGGTTTGTGTCTTCCTTGGTTGTGCTCCTTGAAGGAGAGGGGTTTGTTGATGTAAAACCCAAGGGACTTGGAGAAGGTGGGAATCTGAGGTGTGAAGCCCTAGAGGTTCAGAGCAGTTGGTCAGCAATAAGAATGTGGTCTTGCAGGTCTTGAGCTTCAGGTAAGCACTTGAAATCCAGGACTGGTTCAAAGTGAGGCAGACTTTGAGCCTGTGGATGTCTTCAGTCGTGGCTACCTTGACGTAGAGCTGCGTGTCATCTGCACATTGGTGGATGTGGATGTTGTGTGGAGCCAGAATCATTCCTAGCGAGTCCATGTAAAAGTTGAAACTCAAGAGGGAGAATATTGATCCCTGTGGGACGCCGCAGGTGATGAGCAGAGTTGGTGATTTGGTGGCAGTTAGCAAGGTATGCTATGCACCTGTAGAGTATGGTCTCACTGATCCAGATGAATTGATGTAGATTGTCGGTCAGTGACTGCTGGGCTCTTGGGTTTTGATTTTTTCTGGGAGGTTGAGGAGAACCAAGAAGAAAGGATGGCCATCACTGAAGATGTCAAGTGAATCGTCAATCACCTTGATGGTAGCCGTATCTGTGCTGCATCTGAGTCGGCAGCCAAATTGGTAGGACTGAAAGAGGTAGTGGGCTTCGAAGTGTTGCTAGTGTTGCATTACTACTGCTTTCTCAGAAGATCGGTGATGGGATGGTAGTTGCTAAGGCTGTCGGGGTCTAGTGATGGATTCTTGTGAAGCGGAAGGTTATGCCCAGTCCTGGGGGTCAAGGGGAAGGAGCCTTTTCAGTATTGCCAGGTAAGGACGGAGTGAAAGGTTCTTAAGTATAGAGGCAGTGAGGATGTTGTCCTTGCATGATGTGATCTTGAGGGATTCTAGGGTGGCATTAAGGTTTTCCATGGTGAGCATCTTGAAAGTAGTCTTGGTAGTGGTGGTTTTGAGAAATTGAATTATTATTATTATTATTATTATTATTATTATTATTATTATTATTATTATTATTATTATTATCATCATCATTATGGTATTTATTGAGCATGGACCTAGCTCTGAGAAGCATCAGAGTGATTTACAGAGGTATACAACCATACAGATACACAACAGAGAGCTTTACAGAGATATACAACAGTACAGACGCAGAACGGAGCACTTTTCAGAGGTAACAACAGAACAGATATACAGTAGATGGGAGGTTACAGAAGAGCACAGAGGAGGGGTACAGCTGTACAGGGTGGCAGGGAGCAGAGGGGAGGATGGCATCTAGTGAGTGAGGTGGCATGGGGAGCAACATGATGGTATAGGTGTTGAGGAGGAGAGAAAGACTCCTTGAAGAGATGGGTCTTGAGTTCTTTTCTGAATTGTAGGAGCGTGAGGCAAGTCTGCTGACAGGGAGGAGGTTTCATAGTCTTGGGGTGTATACAGAGAAGGCTTGTTTTCTGGTCCTTTCCTTTTTGCAGTGTCAGATTTTAGGTCTGCACATGTCCTGGCTTCCGGTGATGTGCGGTCTGCTGGAGATGCGGTTTCTCCGTGAGCTAGCTGGGTGACTTGAGGGCAACTGCCTTATAGATGTTGCAGCAAGACTTGAAGGTGATTTGTGCATGCAGTGAGAGCTAGTGAAGGTTGATGAGGGCTGTGTGATGTGGTTGTATCTTTGTAGACCCTTGATGAGGCATGCAGCAGCGTATAGGACACTTCTCAGATGCACAAGGAGGACAACAGTGGTCCTTCGAGGAGGGCATTGCCCCCATCCAGGTGGGACATCAGCCATTGCTTGAACAGTGAATTTGAAGCTGTCCAGAAGGAGGAAGCGTTTGACTTTATGCAGGAGGCAGAGCTGATACCAAGCTGTCTGAGTTTTCTTAGCTATGTGTGTCTTGAAAAAGAGGTGTTTGTTGATGTGGAATTTGAGGGTCTTGGTGCAGGAGGTGAGTTTGGGTGTGAAGCCCTCAGAGTTTATGGTTGATAGCCATGTCTGTACAATGGATGTTCAGTGTTGTTGGTGATGAGTAGGAATTTGTTCTTTGAGGGGTTGAGCTTCAGGTATGCACTGGGTATCCAAAACTGGATCAGCAAGAGGCATGTTTTGTGCCTTTGGATCTCCTTGATGGAGTCAATTTTGAGGTATACCTGTGTGTCATCAGCGTATTGGTGGATGCAATGTGGATGTTGTGTGTGGCTAGGCGGGATCCCAGCGGCTCCATGTATATATTGACAATCACTGGTGAGAGGATGAACCCTGAAGGCCTCGTAGGTGATGGGTAGCTTTGGTGATCTGGAGGAGTTCATCTGAACAAAGTGCTGACAGTTGGTGAGGTAGGATTTGAACCAGCATAGGACAAGGTTGCTGATCCCCAGGCACTGATATAGGGTGTCCGTGAGCGCCTGGTGGTCTACTGTATCAAAAGCAGCCGAGAGGTTGAGTAGAACCAGGAGGCAGAGTTGGCCATCGTCAAGGTTGTTCAGGGGGTCATCGACCACCTGTATGGTTGATGTCTCCATGCTGCATTTGGGTCTGAACACCGATTGATAGGTATGGAGGAGATTGTTGGTGTTGATGTGTTAGTGCAGTTGCACAGCTACTGCTTTCTTGATGATCTTGCCCAGGAAGGGAAGATAGGTGATGGGGCGATAGTTACCTAGATTGTCGGGAGCCAGTGTTGGTTTCTTTAGAAGAGGGATAATTTGTCCTCTCTTAAGGGTCGATGGGAAGGTGCCTTGAGTTAGGGAGCTGTCGTTGATCTGCACATAGGGAAGAAGAGTTACTGCTAGGAAGGTCTTAAGGAAAGATGATGGGAGGATGTTGTCTGTATACAATGTGGCATTGAGGGCGGCCAGGGTTTCTACCAGGTTCTCTGTAGAGGGTGTCCTGAATGTTGTCCAGGATGTGGAGATCTCATGAGGACAGACGTGAGATGGGTGTGTGGATGCAAAGCTGGTGTCTATGTGCTGGCAAATCTTGCTGATTTTATCGATGAAGAAGGCGTTGATGGCAGTGTATTTTACAATTGGAGTGTGGTATGGGAGGGTCGGGTAGCAGGTTGAAGCAGTGCTTTACTGCTTTGAACAGGGCTTTGCTTTTTTTGTCAGTTTCTACTATTGTTTTCTTATAGTAGGGGGCCGTGGCTTTGTTGATTAGTTGCTGTTGCTTAGAGTTCCTTTAGGAGCACAGGTCGGATGCAGTGCTGCAGAAGTGCCAGGTTTTCTCTTGTTTGCTGATGACTCTTTTTCGGAGGTTGAGTTCTGAAGTGTACCAGGGTGCCGACTGTTTTGGTTTGCAGGTGCGTTGTTTCAGAGGTGTGTGTCGGTCGATGGACACTGAGAGGGTTGCATTGAGTGATTTCAGTAGTGAGTTGCAGCTCGGTAGGAGGTGTTCGGTCCATGGTCGGTGGAGGTTGGCGAGGTCTTCCGTGAGGGCTCCTACCGGGAGGTTCTTGAAGGACCTGAAGGTTTGTCTGATGGGTTTCTGCTGGGAGTGCTTCACTGTGGTGATGTGCAGGTTGTTGAAAGTCATGGCCAGGTGGTGAAACCAGTGAAGCAGGAGAAGAGAGCTGTAGTGGACAGAGGCAGTGCAGTGATGATTAGGTTGAGGATGTTACCTTTCGCATGTGTTCAGTCTTTCCTGTGCTGTGTGCGGCTGAGGGTATCGAGAAGGCCAAGAAGAGCTTCCTTCATCAGCTTGGTGGCCTTGTTTCCTGGGAGGGTAAAATCACCTAGGAAGGTGTTGACGTGTCTGATGGGCATGGTAGTGACCAGGTTGGTGAAGTCTCAGATGACAGCAGCATTGGGTTTGGTGGTCTGCAGAGGAGATGGAAGGTGACTGTGTCATTAGGGAAAGGGGGAAGTGGCAGGAGAGAACTTCGAAGGAGCCAATGTTGTTGACGTCAAGCCTGGTTCAGGGTGGTCAGGTCTTGTAGATGACTGCAACACATCCGCCTGTCTTGCTGGCCAGTCTCTGTGCTGGATGCTGCAGCCATTGGGGACAAGGACATCTAGGATATGGATGGAGGTGGGTGACAGCTAGATCTCGGTGATGAAGATGGTGTCAAAGTCATGTGTAGTGATGAGGTCAGCAATGTCTGCTGCATGGGTGATAGCTGAGCAGACATTGGCGAGCATCAACCTCCGTGTTGTGGATGGTGAGGGATGCTAATGGGCTTGAAACTGATGTGGGTGAGGTTGCTGCATTGCAGAGTCCATGCCTTAGTGGAGGGGTGATGTTGTTGACGTTGCCTGGTAACGGTGGGGATGGCCTGAGGGGACGCAGGGAGAAAACACATTTTCAATCCATGCTTATCTGTGATCTGAGTAGGGCTTCTGGTCCTGGGTCCTCCCATCTGATCAAGGCCAAAAAGGAATTGCCCTTTTCTTCATAAGCCCTTCACTTTTGACACCTGGGTGATAGATGCCCCTGATTTAAGAACTAAGAGCAGAAACAGAGAGGCAGGGCTAAAATCGTGGTTGGGGCTTAGGCCCCGTGACTTAGATCCACTTGCGCCTGTTCACCATCTGCAAAGAAAAGAGGCTGGAGGGATGCTTAAGCAGGGGAAAAAGGGCAGCAAAACAGGAAGGCACCAAACGTTTAGCATTGATTGAAAGGTGAGTGTTGTGAGAGGTCAGAAATGCGAGGCAGAAAACTTGATAGAGGTTTTTCAGAAGTAGCCATTTTATTAAATCAAAAGGGTGTTAGAGACACCTCGCTTTGCCTAACCCAACGAGGATTTTCCTAACTATAAAACTAAGACTAAAGTAAAACACTATATCAAACGGAATCTTTCCCTTACACTTGTATACATTCAGCAAAATCATATAGGTTTTTATATGGATGTTTAAATTCAACACTATAACAGTTATAACCAAGTATCCATGTAACCAGGGTCGGATCCCCCTTCCCTAGGATTAATGCAGGATTTTCCAAATAAAAGTTCCAATTAGTAAAGTTCATTCCGTTACTCAATTTCTGTTTCAAATGCAACACAAAGTTCCATTCACTAGTCGTGTTCTGCTTCCAACACAAAGTTCCTTCACTCCGTGAGGGTTTCACTTGACACATGGATGGTCTTGTGGTTAAACAAAGTTAATTACTCTTCAGAATAAAGTTCCCACAAGCTTTTCCTTGTCAAACCAGGAAGTCGTTGTCTTCACACTTCCAGTGAATATTTCAATATTACTTCAACTACTTCGACTACTTCACATTTCTTCTTTATGCTCACCAACTGCAAAGGAAAGAGGCTGGTTGGCTGCTTAAGTAGGGAAAAAGGGCAGCAAAACAAAAAGGCACCAACAGGAATGTGTTTTGTGTAATCAGATATGGAGTTGGTAACTGGTATACAGGTTACTCTAGAACCCAGACAGTGCCTATTTAGCTTGTGTACAGATATTCCTAGAAGAACGTGCACATTTATAAACTTGGGTCTATTGCTGGCAAAAAGATGTATACTGCGCAAATGGAAAGATAAACTCCCACCCAGGGTGGAGAGTTGCCTGAGAGTCGATACATGGCTAATGCCAATGAATAACTTTATATAGCCATGCTGATGAGGTTGGCTAAGCCCAAAGACATTTTTGACTGATTTTAGGCGATATTTGTTAGATATGGAGGTTGTACGTACAGAGGATGATCACAATAATGGTATGTGCCAACAGGAAAATGTAATGACTGGAAGTGATGCAATGTGATGTTAATGTGCAAGAAGATGTTTTATTTGATTATATGCTGTTCTTGAAGAAGTGTCAAGCAATAAATAAATGTGTTAAAAAAAAGATGTGGAGTTGGTATCTATGTGCTTACCACAGTTCAGCATTCACATTAGTGGCTTTGCCACTTGCTTTCAATAACAATGTTTCACCACAATGAAGTACTTTAATATCTTCTTCCTAGTCCACTCACCTGCCGGGAAAAAACTCCTACCAATACTACAAGTACTCTGTGGTGAGGCACACTTCAAAACTTTAGCAAAGACTTTGACTTTCAACAACATTGAGATTCACAAATTTTCCCATAAGGATTCAACACCCATTGATGCTGGTTGTTCCACTGATGTGTTTGCTATATGCAATGCAGAAAATGTTCCTCTCTCCCTTGATACCTTCCACAAGGAGGGTTTCTCTCTTTTCACCTTTTATTTATAATGCCCCTTCTTTGGCTTAGGAAATGCTGGTTGGTAGCAAAAGAAGGGTTTCCTCTCCTGACACCTTTTATTTACAATGGTCCTACGTTGTCAAAGGCAATGTTCAATGCTGGTTGTTATCTGGCTTAAATGTTGCCTTCTCTTTACTTTGGCCATGTTGATTTCAGTCTTGGTTCAATATTGCCCCCTCTTCACTTTGCCAATGATGGTTAAAGTCTGGGTTCAATATTGACCCCTCTTTAATTTGGCAATCATGGTTCCTGTCTTTCTTAAATGTTGCCCCCATTACTTTGGCAATGACAGTTGCAACCTTTCTCTTCACATTTCCTCTCAATATGAGTATTGCACAAAAATACTTTGTTTTATTAGTTCTATATTCAAAATGTTTGTAAGCAGCCAGTGGCCTATCGCGCAGTTCCCCATGGTCACCCATCAAAGGACAACTCACTGGTCTCTCCCTGTGTGTCTGCTCAACCTGCTGTTGCTACACCTTCTTCTTCCTTAGTCGCGTCCAGACCTTCTGCCAGCTGTGCTCACATTCCCGCTGTCTGCACCTTTGAAATCAGGAGCCTTCTTTGCTCCTCGTGTTCTCTGGTGCTCGCAAGCCACTGTAATAAGGCACATGACAGGGAGAGCTTCCCTCTCCTATAGTGCAGCCTGCATGACCTCTGCACTTTGGGCTTCCAACTGCTACAACTCTCGGCACCACAATCCGCTGTAAACACGGCAGTAGTCTCAGTGTCTTTGTTTCTCTGTTTTTGCTGCATACACAGCTGCTGGCTACACCTTCTACTGCTTCCAATGGTCTGCACCTGAAGGGGCTGTAAATATTTAAGACCTGCTCAGGTGTGGGCCATTAGAAACACTAATTTGCACACTGCAGTTCTGCGCCTCTGATAACCTCTTCCTCGGCCCAGCACCTAGGGTATTATGGGACTTGAATTTCCCAATGTGTTTTTCCTGTCAGCAAAGGCTTTAATTCTAACCTCATCTAACTAACTCTGTTTAAAGAATGATAACTAACTGTTTATAAAATATACCTGTCAATAAGGGTTTTAGAGACATTCATGGTTGGCTCTTGATTTCACAGCTCAAGCCAAAGGGGGAATAGCACTTATCAGAATCAATGGCATTGATGTTCTGATCCTTACATGTTCCATTCTCATGCAGACCATAAGGGTTTTTACTACTAAAATCTGTGTACTTGTGGGAAGGGGAGCCTTACTTTGACAACATACCATTAAGTATTCCGGTATTCTGGGAATCGCACCCTCTGAAGAAGATGAATACTGCGTCTCTCTTAATGGAGTCATCCTATTCCCTTGCTGGCCTTCTCCCAGGTGATCCACCCTGCTAATACCACCCTCAGTGTAAGGATCAGGTAGTGTCTGCCTTCCCCTGGCCACCTGGGAGGAGACATTGGGCTGGGATTATGCAAGGACTCTGCCGGATTCATCACAGTGAGGCTTAGGCCACGTGACCTAGATCCCCTTGCACCTGCTCACCAACTGCAAAGGAAAGAGGCTGGTTGGCTGCTTAAGTAGGGAAAAAGGGCAGCAAAACAAAAAGGCACCAACAGGAATGTGTTTTGTGTAATCAGATATGGAGTTGGTAACTGGTATACAGGTTATTCTAGAACCCAGACAGTGCCTATTTAGCTTGTGTACAGATATTCCTAGAAGAACGTGCACATTTATAAACTTGGGTCTATTGCTGGCAAAAAGATGTATACTGCGCAAATGGAAAGATAAATTCCCACCCAGGGTGGAGAGTTGCCTGAGAGTCGATACATGGCTAATGCCAATGAATAACTTTATATAGCCATGCTGATGAGGTTGGCTAAGCCCAAAGACATTTTTGACTGATTTTAGGCGATATTTGTTAGATATGGAGGTTGTACGTACAGAGGATGATCACAATAATGGTATGTGCCAACAGGAAAATGTAATGACTGGAAGTGATGCAATGTGATGTTAATGTGCAAGAAGATGTTTTATTTGATTATATGCTGTTCTTGAAGAAGTGTCAAGCAATAAATAAATGTGTTAAAAAAAAGATGTGGAGTTGGTATCTATGTGCTTACCACAGTTCAGCATTCACATTAGTGGCTTTGCCACTTGCTTTCAATAACAATGTTTCACCACAATGAAGTACTTTAATATCTTCTTCCTAGTCCACTCACCTGCCGGGAAAAAACTCCTACCAATACTACAAGTACTCTGTGGTGAGGCACACTTCAAAACTTTAGCAAAGACTTTGACTTTCAACAACATTGAGATTCACAAATTTTCCCATAAGGATTCAACACCCATTGATGCTGGTTGTTCCACTGATGTGTTTGCTATATGCAATGCAGAAAATGTTCCTCTCTCCCTTGATACCTTCCACAAGGAGGGTTTCTCTCTTTTCACCTTTTATTTATAATGCCCCTTCTTTGGCTTAGGAAATGCTGGTTGGTAGCAAAAGAAGGGTTTCCTCTCCTGACACCTTTTATTTACAATGGTCCTACGTTGTCAAAGGCAATGTTCAATGCTGGTTGTTATCTGGCTTAAATGTTGCCTTCTCTTTACTTTGGCCATGTTGATTTCAGTCTTGGTTCAATATTGCCCCCTCTTCACTTTGCCAATGATGGTTAAAGTCTGGGTTCAATATTGACCCCTCTTTAATTTGGCAATCATGGTTCCTGTCTTTCTTAAATGTTGCCCCCATTACTTTGGCAATGACAGTTGCAACCTTTCTCTTCACATTTCCTCTCAATATGAGTATTGCACAAAAATACTTTGTTTTATTAGTTCTATATTCAAAATGTTTGTAAGCAGCCAGTGGCCTATCGCGCAGTTCCCCATGGTCACCCATCAAAGGACAACTCACTGGTCTCTCCCTGTGTGTCTGCTCAACCTGCTGTTGCTACACCTTCTTCTTCCTTAGTCGCGTCCAGACCTTCTGCCAGCTGTGCTCACATTCCCGCTGTCTGCACCTTTGAAATCAGGAGCCTTCTTTGCTCCTCGTGTTCTCTGGTGCTCGCAAGCCACTGTAATAAGGCACATGACAGGGAGAGCTTCCCTCTCCTATAGTGCAGCCTGCATGACCTCTGCACTTTGGGCTTCCAACTGCTACAACTCTCGGCACCACAATCCGCTGTAAACACGGCAGTAGTCTCAGTGTCTTTGTTTCTCTGTTTTTGCTGCATACACAGCTGCTGGCTACACCTTCTACTGCTTCCAATGGTCTGCACCTGAAGGGGCTGTAAATATTTAAGACCTGCTCAGGTGTGGGCCATTAGAAACACTAATTTGCACACTGCAGTTCTGCGCCTCTGATAACCTCTTCCTCGGCCCAGCACCTAGGGTATTATGGGACTTGAATTTCCCAATGTGTTTTTCCTGTCAGCAAAGGCTTTAATTCTAACCTCATCTAACTAACTCTGTTTAAAGAATGATAACTAACTGTTTATAAAATATACCTGTCAATAAGGGTTTTAGAGACATTCATGGTTGGCTCTTGATTTCACAGCTCAAGCCAAAGGGGGAATAGCACTTATCAGAATCAATGGCATTGATGTTCTGATCCTTACATGTTCCATTCTCATGCAGACCATAAGGGTTTTTACTACTAAAATCTGTGTACTTGTGGGAAGGGGAGCCTTACTTTGACAACATACCATTAAGTATTCCGGTATTCTGGGAATCGCACCCTCTGAAGAAGATGAATACTGCGTCTCTCTTAATGGAGTCATCCTATTCCCTTGCTGGCCTTCTCCCAGGTGATCCACCCTGCTAATACCACCCTCAGTGTAAGGATCAGGTAGTGTCTGCCTTCCCCTGGCCACCTGGGAGGAGACATTGGGCTGGGATTATGCAAGGACTCTGCCGGATTCATCACAGTGAGGCTTAGGCCACGTGACCTAGATCCCCTTGCACCTGCTCACCAACTGCAAAGGAAAGAGGCTGGTTGGCTGCTTAAGTAGGGAAAAAGGGCAGCAAAACAAAAAGGCACCAACAGGAATGTGTTTTGTGTAATCAGATATGGAGTTGGTAACTGGTATACAGGTTATTCTAGAACCCAGACAGTGCCTATTTAGCTTGTGTACAGATATTCCTAGAAGAACGTGCACATTTATAAACTTGGGTCTATTGCTGGCAAAAAGATGTATACTGCGCAAATGGAAAGATAAACTCCCACCCAGGGTGGAGAGTTGCCTGAGAGTCGATACATGGCTAATGCCAATGAATAACTTTATATAGCCATGCTGATGAGGTTGGCTAAGCCCAAAGACATTTTTGACTGATTTTAGGCGATATTTGTTAGATATGGAGGTTGTACGTACAGAGGATGATCACAATAATGGTATGTGCCAACAGGAAAATGTAATGACTGGAAGTGATGCAATGTGATGTTAATGTGCAAGAAGATGTTTTATTTGATTATATGCTGTTCTTGAAGAAGTGTCAAGCAATAAATAAATGTGTTAAAAAAAAGATGTGGAGTTGGTATCTATGTGCTTACCACAGTTCAGCATTCACATTAGTGGCTTTGCCACTTGCTTTCAATAACAATGTTTCACCACAATGAAGTACTTTAATATCTTCTTCCTAGTCCACTCACCTGCCGGGAAAAAACTCCTACCAATACTACAAGTACTCTGTGGTGAGGCACACTTCAAAACTTTAGCAAAGACTTTGACTTTCAACAACATTGAGATTCACAAATTTTCCCATAAGGATTCAACACCCATTGATGCTGGTTGTTCCACTGATGTGTTTGCTATATGCAATGCAGAAAATGTTCCTCTCTCCCTTGATACCTTCCACAAGGAGGGTTTCTCTCTTTTCACCTTTTATTTATAATGCCCCTTCTTTGGCTTAGGAAATGCTGGTTGGTAGCAAAAGAAGGGTTTCCTCTCCTGACACCTTTTATTTACAATGGTCCTACGTTGTCAAAGGCAATGTTCAATGCTGGTTGTTATCTGGCTTAAATGTTGCCTTCTCTTTACTTTGGCCATGTTGATTTCAGTCTTGGTTCAATATTGCCCCCTCTTCACTTTGCCAATGATGGTTAAAGTCTGGGTTCAATATTGACCCCTCTTTAATTTGGCAATCATGGTTCCTGTCTTTCTTAAATGTTGCCCCCATTACTTTGGCAATGACAGTTGCAACCTTTCTCTTCACATTTCCTCTCAATATGAGTATTGCACAAAAATACTTTGTTTTATTAGTTCTATATTCAAAATGTTTGTAAGCAGCCAGTGGCCTATCGCGCAGTTCCCCATGGTCACCCATCAAAGGACAACTCACTGGTCTCTCCCTGTGTGTCTGCTCAACCTGCTGTTGCTACACCTTCTTCTTCCTTAGTCGCGTCCAGACCTTCTGCCAGCTGTGCTCACATTCCCGCTGTCTGCACCTTTGAAATCAGGAGCCTTCTTTGCTCCTCGTGTTCTCTGGTGCTCGCAAGCCACTGTAATAAGGCACATGACAGGGAGAGCTTCCCTCTCCTATAGTGCAGCCTGCATGACCTCTGCACTTTGGGCTTCCAACTGCTACAACTCTCGGCACCACAATCCGCTGTAAACACGGCAGTAGTCTCAGTGTCTTTGTTTCTCTGTTTTTGCTGCATACACAGCTGCTGGCTACACCTTCTACTGCTTCCAATGGTCTGCACCTGAAGGGGCTGTAAATATTTAAGACCTGCTCAGGTGTGGGCCATTAGAAACACTAATTTGCACACTGCAGTTCTGCGCCTCTGATAACCTCTTCCTCGGCCCAGCACCTAGGGTATTATGGGACTTGAATTTCCCAATGTGTTTTTCCTGTCAGCAAAGGCTTTAATTCTAACCTCATCTAACTAACTCTGTTTAAAGAATGATAACTAACTGTTTATAAAATATACCTGTCAATAAGGGTTTTAGAGACATTCATGGTTGGCTCTTGATTTCACAGCTCAAGCCAAAGGGGGAATAGCACTTATCAGAATCAATGGCATTGATGTTCTGATCCTTACATGTTCCATTCTCATGCAGACCATAAGGGTTTTTACTACTAAAATCTGTGTACTTGTGGGAAGGGGAGCCTTACTTTGACAACATACCATTAAGTATTCCGGTATTCTGGGAATCGCACCCTCTGAAGAAGATGAATACTGCGTCTCTCTTAATGGAGTCATCCTATTCCCTTGCTGGCCTTCTCCCAGGTGATCCACCCTGCTAATACCACCCTCAGTGTAAGGATCAGGTAGTGTCTGCCTTCCCCTGGCCACCTGGGAGGAGACATTGGGCTGGGATTATGCAAGGACTCTGCCGGATTCATCACAGTGAGGCTTAGGCCACGTGACCTAGATCCCCTTGCACCTGCTCACCAACTGCAAAGGAAAGAGGCTGGTTGGCTGCTTAAGTAGGGAAAAAGGGCAGCAAAACAAAAAGGCACCAACAGGAATGTGTTTTGTGTAATCAGATATGGAGTTGGTAACTGGTATACAGGTTATTCTAGAACCCAGACAGTGCCTATTTAGCTTGTGTACAGATATTCCTAGAAGAACGTGCACATTTATAAACTTGGGTCTATTGCTGGCAAAAAGATGTATACTGCGCAAATGGAAAGATAAACTCCCACCCAGGGTGGAGAGTTGCCTGAGAGTCGATACATGGCTAATGCCAATGAATAACTTTATATAGCCATGCTGATGAGGTTGGCTAAGCCCAAAGACATTTTTGACTGATTTTAGGCGATATTTGTTAGATATGGAGGTTGTACGTACAGAGGATGATCACAATAATGGTATGTGCCAACAGGAAAATGTAATGACTGGAAGTGATGCAATGTGATGTTAATGTGCAAGAAGATGTTTTATTTGATTATATGCTGTTCTTGAAGAAGTGTCAAGCAATAAATAAATGTGTTAAAAAAAAGATGTGGAGTTGGTATCTATGTGCTGGCGGATCATGCTGATCTTGTTGATGAAGGAAGAGTTGATTATTCTATGGAGTGTGGTACCAGTGTGTCAGGCAGAGTGTTGATTCAATACTTTATGGCTTTGACGAGATCTCTGCTTCAGTTTTGCTATGGCGTTCCAGTAGTATTTGGCTTTGGCAGTGGTGATCAATCATCTGCCTCTAGCACAGAGTTCTTTGAGCATGGCGGGATTTGATACACTGCAGGATTGTCAGCAAGATTTTGCTTGTTTTACGATTGTTCTTCTGTTGTGGTTGAGTTCTTGAGTGTACCAGGGTGCAAAAGGTTTAGTTTTGAGGGTGTGTTTTTCACCAGGGCATGCCGGTCAAGATTGGTTGATGGGGTGATGTTGAGTTCCTGTAGAATTGAGTCACTATTCGCGTTCGTCTGAGGTAGAATGACACGTGTGAGGTTGAGCTTGGCAAAGACTTCAGTGACGGTTTCCACTGGGAAGTTCTGATTAGTGTGGGAGGTTGAAGGAGTGTCACTTGTGCCATGCGAGTGGATCACAAGTTTTATGAGAAATATGAAATCTGAGATGAGGCTGGGCGAGTGTGACTAATCCTCTTCTATTGTCAGGTGTGGTCACCCTGCAGAGATCCTGATTATCATCCCTGCTTTACAAACAAATCTCAAACCCCTAGATGCTATACATCTATTGAAGGAGGCCCTTTTCCAGAACTATTCTGACAATACACACATTATTGTCTGTCTATATGGTAATGCTAATGAAAATCTTATCAGAAATAAAATGCTGTTTAATGCAGTTGAATCTTGGATGAGAATGAATTGGTTTAGGTTGAAGCAAGGGAGGCAGAAGTTCTTGTATCTGTTTTTGGCTTTCATATACCACAACCATAGCCAGGAAGCAACAAAGTGCTGTGCATGTCGTTGAGGATTACATATGATATGATATGGCATTTATAACACGCAAGTGTTTCAAGGCACGACTAAGCAGTCGTTGCCAGTGGGTGATCTGGCCTTGGGCATGGGATATGATATGACAACTCAAGGAGCTGAGGTGGCACTTAGGTATTGACTAAAGAGTAAGGTATGGAGTTCTTCCCTGAACTGCAAGATAGTTGACACAGTCTGATAAGTTAAGGTCAGGGTGAATAAATCGTCTATGCTGCAATATCTCTGTCGTTACCATTTACAAGAATACAATATTGGGTGATATGATGATATGATATGATATGATATGATATGGCATTTATAACGTGCCTATACACAAGTGTTTCAAGACGCGACGAGGCAAGGGAGGGGAAAACAGGGGAAGACGGACAACGATCCTACTAGGCCAGGTGTCATTCAGATCGTGCAAGTGCAAGGGAGGGGAAGGAGGAGAAGCGCAGGGGGGAAGTGGAAGAGGAAAGTTCAGTGCATGGGATAAGAACAATAAATAAATAACAATAAATAAACAATAAAAAAAGTGCGGCCAGCAGGTAGCAAGTGAAAGGGTAAGTACAGACGTCAGGTGTCAAGTGCAGGAAGTGGGACCGTAGGGATACAGAAAACAGTCACCAAGTGCAGGGGTTGTCAGGAAACAACTGGCGGGGGAGTGGATGTGGGCCCGAGATCATAGGGTGGCCAGGTAACCAGTGCAGTTCCCGTGTCAGCCAGGAAATTAGCAAGGGAGAAGAGGAGAAAAAGCGGACGAGAAGAGAAACGTTTTGAGGTGCTTATGGAAGCGAAGATGATTCTCCTCAAGTTTCAGGGAGGCAGGGAGGCAGGGAGGCTGTTCCAGAGGGAGGCCCCAGCCAAACAGAGAGAGATCTACCACAAGCCCATTGCTTGAAGAAGCGACTGACCCTGGGGGAATTGGAGGCAGATGAGCCAAGAGCTCAAGAAGGAAGGTATTTAGGAAGAGAGAGTCGAAGGTATTGAGGCCCCAGGCCCCAGAAGGCCTTGTGGACGATTCAGAGGGTTTTGAACTTAATACTCGCAGCCACTGGGAGCCAGTGCAGAGATTTCAGTCCTGGAGAGATACAATCCCTGGGCTTGAGGCCAAGGACAAGTCTTGCAGTTAAGTTCTGGATAAGTTGCAAAGGGCAGAGAGTAGAAGCAGGTAGATTTAGAAAGAGGCTGTTACAATAATCCAGCATGGAGAGAACCAGAGCTCTGGAGACAGTGAGCTTCTGGGGGAAGGAGAGGAAAGGAAGAATACCTCTGAGGAGGTGTAGCTTGTAGTGTGACTTCTTAGAGAGGTCAGAGATGTGAGGAGAGAAGGAGAGTGTAGAGTCAAAGATGACCCCGAGATTTTTAGCCTTGCAGGTGGGAGCAGGAATGGGGCCAAGAGAGGCTGGCCAGAGAGATACAGGAAAGGAGGGAGTGGGTGTGCCGATGAGGAGAATCTCGTCTTACTGGCATTAAGGCAGATGTCATTTGTGGCGCACCACTCCTGGATAGCAGACAGACAGTCGGAGATGAAGGAAGTAGAGGAGGATGCCGAGGGTAGCCTGAAGATGAGCTGAGTGTCATCCATGTAGCACTAAAAGTTGGGGCAGAGAGCAGCTATGCGGTGGGCCAGGAGTGCCAGGTATTGGTTGAAAAGCCAGGGAGAGAGGTTAGACCCCTGGGGGACACCACAAGTAGAGAAAAAGATAGCAGAGAGGAAGGACCCAAGTTGAAACTGGGAGGGTCGGTTGGAGAGGAAAGAAGTCAGCCACGCCAGAACATGACCAGTGATACCCAGGTTATCACGGAGACGGTTGAGCAGGATGGCATGGTTGACCGTGTCAAAGGCAGAAGAGAGATCAAGCAAGATGAGGACACAGGGGGTGTTGGAGTCAAGGTTGGAGAGCAGGTCTTCATGGATGTTCAGGAGAGCAGTTTCCGTGCTTCTGGCAGCTCTGAAGCCAGACTGATGGTCATGAAGACAGCCAACAGATTCAGTGTGGAGAGTAAGCTGGGAGATGGCCAGTTTCTCCAGGAGCTTGCCCAGGAAGGGAGTGATGGAGATGGGGCAATAGTAAGCCGGGCAGCAGGGGTCAGGAGAGGGTTTCTTAAGAAGGGGGTGCACAAGGTAGTGCTTCAGGGCCGATGGGAAGACTCCAGTGGCAAAGGAGTGATTGCAGAAATCAGCAAGGGCAGGAGCCAGGGAGTCAATGTGATCCTTTATGGTTTTGGAGGAACAGGGGTGAACCTGTTTTGACAAGACTTTCGTAGATCTGACTTTTCTAGCAACCTTATCAGCGGAGAACAGGGGAAAGGCAGAGAAGGAGGGAGGAGAGGAGGCTGCAGAAAGGCCAGAGGAAGAACAGGGGAAGGGAGGGGATAGGAGAAGAGTGAGGACAGGATATCCTGAGTTTTAGAGATGAAGTGAGAAGCCAGTGCCGTGCAGAGGGCCTGGGTAGGGACAGGAGAGGTAGAGACTGCGGCAGGATTGGCCAGTTCCTTGCAGATTTTAAAGAGTTCAGCCGAGTTGTTTGATGCCGAAGAGACGCGGGCTTGGATATGAGCTCTCTTCTTGGTTATGACAGAAAGCCGGTTTTGCCTCTGGAGCAGGCGGCAGGCCAGTTTGTCAGAGGATGTACATGAAGCACGCCATTTCCTCTCGGCCAACCTGCACTTGCGGTTTAGGTTGACAAAGTCAGAGTCGTACCAGGAGGGTGCTATTATCGCAGAGGCAATCATAGGAGCTGGATTGGATTGCTGAAACATGATGCTGAACATACAATAATGAATGCATTAATGTATTCATTTCATTATGTAAGACCTGCTCATTTGCATGGCAAAATAAATGTGCAACATGTTCTTGGTATAATTAAATGTGCAATACAACATGTGCCCTCTCTATGTGTAATGCTTATCAGTGCAGCCACTTTATAAAACACAAAAACACAGAAAGAAATACAAGTTGAAATCTAAAGTAGTGATCCATTTAACCTGTGTGTTAATTTCAGCATTGACATTCTTTCAAAGGGATTTAAACACAGTTTTTCCGGTTTCGAGCAGGAGAGAGGAGTGGCAGCAGCCTCAGGTGCAGAGGACTGTGCTTCACCATATGACACGGGAAAGAGATCAATGCCTTGTACTTACAAAGTACTTGAAGTCAAACAATTATGCAACCGATTGGAATCCCTGGTCTTAACACAGCCTTGGATGTAGTGTGCCTTTTCATAGAACACTGCAGAAGATTAAAGTTAAAACAATCCCAGCATAAGAACTGATATCTTGGTACTGCAGTTTGCAAGGCAGAGTTTTGCAAATGGCCGATCAGCCCTTCTTGGTCAGGAAGTGCATCCCTGCAACATATTAATTGCAGAGGTAGATATTAATCATGAATATTTAGTACCGCATTTGGTCAGCATACCTTCACATTAATGTCCATAGGCAATAATGGGATTTATTTTGCTTTGCAGTGCATTGCTGCGCATTTCTCTATCAATCAGTTTCAGCCATGTTCAATTGTTAAAACAATTATGAAACATGTGGCAGTTCTGACATATTTATAACGAAAGGAAATATATATATGTAATTGATGTGTCTTTGATATGTTTTAATTAATGCTTTTATGTATGCTGTAAACAGATTAAATATTTAAATTGCAATGTATAGAGAGAAACTGTTTTTTGTAAGCCATTTTTTGCGAAATAAAAGAATGAAGGTATTATTTTAATTGTGTACGGTGTGCTGACTTGTATCCAAAAATAAATGTGCAATCTTTTGATTTGATAATTATATGTATGAACATTACATATTCTCAGACTGAACATTTCCACCAGTGCCAGCTCTTTGTGTGATGCTACTTACCGTTTACATATTCTCATGCAAGTTCAGCTGATCTGAGGGGCAAGACTTGTCATGAGCACCTGCACATGTGAATATACTTCCCTGACCTTCGCAGGCTGCCTTTGTTGCCAATCGGGCCAGCGTTGGGTTCAAGGCCCTTGGCCTGGTTCACATCGTGCGTTATGGAGTTGCTAACAGATATCTTCAAAAGAAGATTAGATTGTATGTTTCTACATGCTCCTTGGGCACCGGGAACAAAGGACCCTCCGTTCAAACAGGCTAGGACTCTGGGCTGCTCATTGCAGGGCCGAGCAGCTGGGCCCTGTATCCTGATGCCTACAAATGTTAGACTAACTGGTAGCTTGACGTCTACTAGATGGCAGATCAACTTCTTGTGTCTGACCCCATTCCATCCCATGCAGCTTGCCATCCTCAGAGTTTAGTGACCAAGAGATCGTTAGCACTGCACACAGAAGTAAGGATAGAAATAGATAACGAACCGCTGCAACTATTTCCAAGGCTTCCAACACAAACATACAGAAGACACAATGATTTGGAAAGTATGAAAACAGAAAGAAAAGATGTACCAAAGAAAATCAACTATTTCTAAGAGCATCTGAAATTGGCATATTTCTTTGTCCAAGAGAGACTGTATGAAACATACAACACCCCAAACATTAAAGACATTATAACATACCTAAGTGGTATTTAGCAGATGATAAAAACACATTTGAAAGTGATAACGCGATGGATTAAACCCAGCCAGTTTATGATTAAGAACACGAGATCCAAAGTCATCAATAACACTTCACTTTTTGGAAAATGGACAGAAAAGCTCACAAATACAATTGATCATTTTGGAGATTGTTGTATTGCCCCTGGCTATCGGAATCATTTGCGAATATACTGCTATGTGTGCCAGGAATGAATGAGTGCCTTGATTCAGATTACTCTATGAACAAATAAGGGTATTGCAGCTGGTAAGTGTCACAGGCGCGCGCAAGCACTAAGCACGTGGCGCGCAATAAATTAGGCACACACAGAGGCTCTGTAGTCAATGATGGCCCACACCTGGTTATCTCTTTTATTCATCCAGTGACATGGCACGCACCACCCTTGGTGTGGTGCTCGCATCAGAACATCCCTTCTTAACCATAACACAGTGAACCAACATAAACATTAACTTACGCACTGTGAAGGACATTGATGACAAACTATTCATTCCAACACATCGGGCCTCATTACGAGTTTGGAGGCAGCCCTTAATAAGGGCATGGCTGCCTCCAAACTCGGGTTCGGGTTCCCTGAATGGGGAAATACTGGGCCATTCCGACCTTGGAGGGCCCGGTATTTCCCCATTCAGGGAACCCGGACCCGGACCATTCCCATTCCCATTTGAGCACCCAAAGGGCTCCCCTTTCCCTATAGGGCTCCCCATTCCCATTGAGCCCTATAGGGCTCAATGGGAATGGGGAGCATGCTAACAACAGGCCCGTTAATGACGGCCCGTTGTTAGCATGCTGGGCCGTTCGCAGGGCCCGCTAAGGACGTCTGGTAAAACCAGGCGTCCAGAGCGGGTCCCGCGAGCGGACCTCGTAATAGGGCAGTAAGGGTTTAACGGCTCTGGCACCTTTACCAGCACCGTTAACCCCTTAGCGCCCACCTCGTAATGAGGCCCATAGCGAGCAGCCCAGCCTGCTAACAACGTGCCCGTCATTAACTGGCCCTCATTTAGCATGCTCCCCATTCCCATTGAGCCGTATGGGGGCTCAAATTGGAATGGGGATGGTCCACGTTCCCTGAATGGGGAAATACCAGGCCCTCCAAGGTCGGAATGGCCCAGTATTTCCCCATTCAGGGAACCCAGACCTGGACCCGAGTTTGGAGGCAGCTATGCCCTTATTAAGGGCATGGCTACCTCCAAACTCGTAATGAGGCCCATAGTCTTGTAATCTTGCTGGTAACTTCCTCACCATTCCAATTGGGTATTGTTGCTCTCCGACTGGACTCGTCTGCTGATCATTCGCCTCATGTTTATTGGGACTCTGGCTGCATGACCATGTCGGGTCTTTCCCGTCTTCTCTTGGCTCCGTGTCTGTGTCTTCCTGGCCTGGAATATGACCTTCATGTGGGCTAATCCCCCAGAACCTGCTACAGTTTCGTGTAACAGTCTCTGTGCCTCTGTTGGCTCTGGCCATTGACCCTTTTCTGTGTGTTACTGTTCATGGTGAGACTTTGTATGGTAAGCACAGGCGCGTGGCATGCCGGTTCCAGATGAGCACTGCGTCTCCCACCTGGATATCCAACATCACCAATCCCCTTCGCACCGCCTCTCTCTCGCTGATCGCCTTTTGTGCATTGTGTATCTTTTCTGTGTCCACCATGGGAGCACATCTGGAGCTGTGTTTGGGAATCCTCAAGCTGTCCTTGCACCCCATGATTGCCTCAGCTGGGGAATCCCCTGTTGCTGAGTCAGGTGTTGTTCAATACGCCAGCAAGAATGTCACCCGAGTCATCTTGATCTCTGTTCCCTCTTGTAGCGTGATGCAAACCTTATTGAGGGTTCTCATGATGCGTTCCACATCACCATTTGCTGTCGTCCTGCAAGGCGTGATCTAAAACGGAGCTCTGTTGTCTGACCGTATCGAGTCCGGGGAGCCCATGCCTTGCAAAATGTCCTGCAATACTGAGACAACACAGTCAGCTGCTGTGGATCATATGAACTGCATCTCTGGAAAAATAGAAAACCCATCAAGCAGCACCAAGAAGTGCTTTTCATGTTGGATCGTGCCAAAGTCCACACTCATCGCCTGACACACTGCCCTTTCCCTCGTGGGAGATTTGATGAGAGGTGCCTTTGTTGGCAGATTTGCCACCTGGCACCATGTGCAAATAATGTGCGCTATTTTCAGCAGCCCTGGGATCAATGAGAGTGGCAACACTATCCTAGAGCCTCACAGAAGGACATCCTACACCCCCACTGATACCTCTGGCCTCCCTCTCCACAGGACGGCAATGAATGCTTTGGTGTCAACCGTGTATCTAGTCTGGTCACCTGGAAAGGATTTCCGCTGGGCGCCATTGAGTTGGTCGATCACATGTTGCATACCCCCTTGTCGCTGTGTTGCTTCAGAAATTTGCACCATTGTCACTGATCACAGAACTGCCATGTGGGATACCATTCATACTAGTTCCTCCACCTCCTGTTTCCACTCCTGGATCAGGTTCCTGGGCAGTCAGGTGTCTCAAAAGGTAATCCGCTGGGTTGCAGAGTGTCCTCCCCTAAATCTTGGAGCCGTAGCTTCTATCGCTCCAGTCTCAGTGCCCACCCATTCAGAATCAGCAGTAATGGCTTATGGCCAGTCACTACTGTGACGGGTGTTCAAATATATACAGGTGAAAGTGCTTGCAACCACATAAGAGCGCCAGTGCCTCTGACTCAATTTGTGAGTATCGTTTCTCTGTAAGTGATAGTGCCTTGCTCCCATATGCCATGGGTCTGTACACTCCATCACCTCCAGTCTGCATCTGCACTTCCCCTAGGCCCAAGGGGCTTGTGTCGACCAATATTTCTGTGAATTTCCTGGGATCAAAGAATGCCATTATCGTTTCGACTGTCAGAGCAGCCATGGATTGTTCAAAGGTTTGCTGGGTCACTGTCGACCATGTCCACCCACTTCCTTCTTGACTAGGGTTCTAATGGGGTCCGTAATTGTAGCCAGGTTTTGGAAGAACATGCCACAAAAGTTCACCTTTCCCAGATAGCTCCTCACCTCATATGGGTTTGTTGATGGTTTGAAGTCTTGTATGACTGCTACTTTCTGCGGGTCAGGTCAGATCCCTTCTCCTTGGAACACAAACCCCAAAGAACTGTACTCTGTGTTGGAGGAAGTTGCATTTCTCTCTGTGGAGCATGAGGCACTTATCCCCTAGATGCTGAAATATGGCTGCCAGTAGGTGTAGGTGCTCTGTTTCAGTCCTTGAATAGATCAGCATGTCGTCGCTGATGTTGATGACCACTTTTAATCCAGTGAGCACCCCTGTGGTTGTATGCTGGAAGACTTCAGCAGCAGAGGAGATGCTGGGTCCGAGCCTTTTATATTGGAACAGTGCAATAGGGGAGGAGAATGTCCTGATGGACCTCAGCCCTTCATGGTGATACCCCACCCTCAGGTCTGTGGTGGAGAATACTGCTGCCCCCTGCAGGTGGGCTCATATATAATCGAGAGTGGGTGTTGGGTGGCATTCCCTCTTGATCGCTCTGTTGGGGAGTCTCATGTCCACACATATCCTCACCCGTTCCTGGTTTTTTGGGTTGACCACTATCGGTGACACCCAGGGTGCGAGCCCTTGCAGTCATTCAATGATGTTGCCCTGTTCCATATGCACCAACTCCCCCACCTTTTTCCTTAAATGAAATGGGATGCACCTGTGATGCAGTGCGATGGGCTGGACAGTCTCATTCACGTGTAGCCACACTTCTTGACCTTTTAGGTAGCTGATTCCAGGGAACAGGTCATTATATTCCTGCATAGCCTTTCAACATCCATGATTTACACCTGGAATGCGAAGTGCACCAAGACCATTATCTCTGCTGTTGTGCAACTCAGGAGTGAGACCTTTGTTTATCTGGTAATGTAGAAGGTCACCAGTGTTCTTTGGCTGTTGTGGGCCACAGTCGCCTGGAATGCCCCCTCCAATGGAATGGGTGTTCTACCCCATAGGTAAAGATTCTTATTCTGGGTGGCGCAAGCCTTGGTGTTGGGCATAGCAAGATTACGAGTATTGGGTTACGGCATGACATTGACTGATACACCAGTATGGGTTACCACTGGTACCCGGGAGATAAAATAGTCAACTCGCAGCGTGGCTGGCATCTGCTCTGTGGTGTTCCCAGCACTAATGCTAAGATTCAAAATATCTCCTTGGTGTCACTCTCATCGATAGCAGTGATTTCCACCTCTGGGTAGTAGTCCACCTTCGAAGCCGTGTCGGGTTCTGGGTGGTCCTCAGATAAGGTGGCCAGTTTCGCTGTCCTGCCACTTGCTGCTGGTTGAGATCTCTGGGCCACCACTATTGGCCATGGTGCTCTGCAGATGTTAGCAAAATGTCCTTGCTTTCCACATCGGCTGCACTGGTGACCTGCTGCCAGGCATCCATAACCATGTGGTAATGCTCCTCCACAGAACTTAGAGATGTCTGCTGTCTTCTTTCCTTTGTGGAGGTTGGGCCGGCTGTGGTTTTGTCTTCTTGTACCCCTTCGTTTTCTGTGGATATCAGCTCATTGCCTGCACTTCCTCTACCTTGAGGCCCTTTATCACGTCTTCCAAGTGAGTGGCTCTGGACGTGGCCGGCTTCTGTGCCCTCCCCAACTCCAGGATTGTCATCAGTGGCTGCCCAGGTTCCTGAAGAATGTGCTTCCGCAGCTGCTTTTACCTCTCTTTTTGTATGATCTGCCCACGCAACTCGCATTCCTGGTCCCGGAATGAGTACATCACAGCTAGTTCACCTACTCGAGTATAGAAACATTTCAGTGACTCACTTGTCCCTTGTGCTGCCTGTCGCAACTGGAAACGCTTTAGTCCACTTTCACCTTTCACCACCAGTGGGATGAAGTAGTTGTTCAGGGCCCTGCCTGAATCATGGTAGGAGCCATTACCTTGTGAAAGGGTACTGAGAAGCTTATGCAGCACACTTCCTGCATAAAACAGGAGCATCCACTTTTTCTGTGCACGCGTCTTCACACCAGCTACGTCAAAATACATTTCTAGACATTTGACCCATATTGTCTATGTGGGCCCCAGTGCTGCATGGGAACCTTTTATGTCAAATTCAGGAACTGGGCTACTGTGGAATTGTGGGTTCTGGGGCGGGAGTTCTACCCTTCTCCGACAGCCATGTGGATGCGTGACACTCCGTCCTGGGGTCATGGATGATAATACTATGACCTCCTCTTCATCACCACATTTTCAAAGTGTCTGTCCCTGTACATTGTGGTGTACCTCCCAGCGGGTGAGCAGGTGCCAGCGCTATGGAATTCTACGGCACTGCTTTCCCGTGCCTGGAACCTCACCTGAATTGAGGAGAGAGAGTCAATGAGTCTCCCTGTCCACTTCCAGGGATATCTCATGCCCAGCAGCTTTGCTGCACATGAGCCGGTGTAACCACAGGCTCTACAATATGCCACCTGGTCCCTATTCGACCGGAGGCAGCCTCCTTCTGTGGAGCGGGTCCAGTGTCGGTGACCAGCAGGCAGGGCTGCAGTTTTCTCCTGGGTCACCCCTCCACCCTTGTCGCCAATTGTTACATGCACGTGTGAGCACATGAGATGCACATGGCAATAAATGAGTCACGCACACACAGAGGGTCCGTGTTCAACTGACGAGCCAAGCCTGATAATCTCTTTTATTCATCCCTCGACGCAGCACACACCACCACTGACAGCAGTTTCCTCTTTTGCATCTCAGCCCCAGTCATTTTAGCACAGGCATGTTTTATTTAAATCATACTATACATGGTGGAGACCTAGATTCACTGGTGTTGTTTGATGTTTACACAATCTTTGTTATATGCCCTTTCGGGCAACTTCAAGGCAGACTGAGCCTTGGTGAACAAGATCTACACCCTCATTCATCCATGGATGGCATCCCTTGGCCTCTGCCTGAATGACGATAAAACAGAGATACTAATCTTAGGCTCTGAAGCCAACATCCAAAAACTAAACCCAAACTATGCATCTTTCAACATTGATAACAAGTGGCAGCAGCCTCAGGTGCAGAGGACTGTGCTTCACCATATGACACGGGAAAGAGATCAATGCCTTGTACTTACAAAGTACTTGAAGTCAAACAATTATGCAACCGATTGGAATCCCTGGTCTTAACACAGCCTTGGATGTAGTGTGCCTTTTCATAGAACACTGCAGGAGATTAAAGTTAAAACAATCCCAGCATAATAACTGATATCTTGGTACTGCAGTTTGCAAGGCAGAGTTTTGCAAATGGCCGATCAGCCCTTCTTGGTCAGGAAGTGCATCCCTGCAACATATTAATTGCAGAGGTAGATATTAATCATGAATATTTAGTACCGCATTTGGTCAGCATACCTTCACATTAATGTCCATAGGCAATAATGGGATTTATTTTGCTTTGCAGTGCATTGCTGCGCATTTCTCTATCAATCAGTTTCAGCCATGTTCAATTGTTAAAACAATTATGAAACATGTGGCAGTTCTGACATATTTATAACGAAAGGAAATATATATATGTAATTGATGTGTCTTTGATATGTTTTAATTAATGCTTTTATGTATGCTCTAAACAGATTAAATATTTAAATTGCAATGTATAGAGAGAAACTGGTTTTTGTAAGCCATTTTTTGCGAAATAAAAGAATGAAGGTATTATTTTAATTGTGTACGGTGTGCTGACTTGTATCCAAAAATAAATGTGCAATCTTTTGATTTGATAATTATATGTATGGACATTACATATTCTCAGACTGAACATTTCCACCAGTGCCAGCTCTTTGTGTGATGCTACTTACCGTTTACATATTCTCATGCAAGTTCAGCTGATCTGAGGGGCAAGACTTGTCATGAGCACCTGCACATGTGAATATACTTCCCTGACCTTCGCAGGCTGCCTTTGTTGCCAATCGGGCCAGCGTTGGGTTCAAGGCCCTTGGCCTGGTTCACATCGTGCGTTATGGAGTTGCTAACAGATATCTTCAAAAGAAGATTAGATTGTATGTTTCTACATGCTCCTTGGGCACCGGGAACAAAGGACCCTCCGTTCAAACAGGCTAGGACTCTGGGCTGCTCATTGCAGGGCCGAGCAGCTGGGCCCTGTATCCTGATGCCTACAAATGTTAGACTAACTGGTAGCTTGACGTCTACTAGATGGCAGATCAACTTCTTGTGTCTGACCCCATTCCATCCCATGCAGCTTGCCATCCTCAGAGTTTAGTGACCAAGAGATCGTTAGCACTGCACACAGAAGTAAGGATAGAAATAGATAACGAACCGCTGCAACTATTTCCAAGGCTTCCAACACAAACATACAGAAGACACAATGATTTGGAAAGTATGAAAACAGAAAGAAAAGATGTACCAAAGAAAATCAACTATTTCTAAGAGCATCTGAAATTGGCATATTTCTTTGTCCAAGAGAGACTGTATGAAACATACAACACCCCAAACATTAAAGACATTATAACATACCTAAGTGGTATTTAGCAGATGATAAAAACACATTTGAAAGTGATAACGCGATGGATTAAACCCAGCCAGTTTATGATTAAGAACACGAGATCCAAAGTCATCAATAACACTTCACTTTTTGGAAAATGGACAGAAAAGCTCACAAATACAATTGATCATTTTGGAGATTGTTGTATTGCCCCTGGCTATCGGAATCATTTGCGAATATACTGCTATGTGTGCCAGGAATGAATGAGTGCCTTGATTCAGATTACTCTATGAACAAATAAGGGTATTGCAGCTGGTAAGTGTCACAGGCGCGCGCAAGCACTAAGCACGTGGCGCGCAATAAATTAGGCACACACAGAGGCTCTGTAGTCAATGATGGCCCACACCTGGTTATCTCTTTTATTCATCCAGTGACATGGCACGCACCACCCTTGGTGTGGTGCTCGCATCAGAACATCCCTTCTTAACCATAACACAGTGAACCAACATAAACATTAACTTACGCACTGTGAAGGACATTGATGACAAACTATTCATTCCAACACATCGGGCCTCATTACGAGTTTGGAGGCAGCCCTTAATAAGGGCATGGCTGCCTCCAAACTCGGGTTCGGGTTCCCTGAATGGGGAAATACTGGGCCATTCCGACCTTGGAGGGCCCGGTATTTCCCCATTCAGGGAACCCGGACCCGGACCATTCCCATTCCCATTTGAGCACCCAAAGGGCTCCCCTTTCCCTATAGGGCTCCCCATTCCCATTGAGCCCTATAGGGCTCAATGGGAATGGGGAGCATGCTAACAACAGGCCCGTTAATGACGGCCCGTTGTTAGCATGCTGGGCCGTTCGCAGGGCCCGCTAAGGACGTCTGGTAAAACCAGGCGTCCAGAGCGGGTCCCGCGAGCGGACCTCGTAATAGGGCAGTAAGGGTTTAACGGCTCTGGCACCTTTACCAGCACCGTTAACCCCTTAGCGCCCACCTCGTAATGAGGCCCATAGCGAGCAGCCCAGCCTGCTAACAACGTGCCCGTCATTAACTGGCCCTCATTTAGCATGCTCCCCATTCCCATTGAGCCCTATGGGGGCTCAAATTGGAATGGGGATGGTCCACGTTCCCTGAATGGGGAAATACCAGGCCCTCCAAGGTCGGAATGGCCCAGTATTTCCCCATTCAGGGAACCCAGACCTGGACCCGAGTTTGGAGGCAGCTATGCCCTTATTAAGGGCATGGCTACCTCCAAACTCGTAATGAGGCCCATAGTCTTGTAATCTTGCTGGTAACTTCCTCACCATTCCAATTGGGTATTGTTGCTCTCCGACTGGACTCGTCTGCTGATCATTCGCCTCATGTTTATTGGGACTCTGGCTGCATGACCATGTCGGGTCTTTCCCGTCTTCTCTTGGCTCCGTGTCTGTGTCTTCCTGGCCTGGAATATGACCTTCATGTGGGCTAATCCCCCAGAACCTGCTACAGTTTCGTGTAACAGTCTCTGTGCCTCTGTTGGCTCTGGCCATTGACCCTTTTCTGTGTGTTACTGTTCATGGTGAGACTTTGTATGGTAAGCACAGGCGCGTGGCATGCCGGTTCCAGATGAGCGCTGCGTCTCCCACCTGGATATCCAACATCACCAATCCCCTTCGCACCGCCTCTCTCTCGCTGATCGCCTTTTGTGCATTGTGTATCTTTTCTGTGTCCACCATGGGAGCACATCTGGAGCTGTGTTTGGGAATCCTCAAGCTGTCCTTGCACCCCATGATTGCCTCAGCTGGGGAATCCCCTGTTGCTGAGTCAGGTGTTGTTCAATACGCCAGCAGGAATGTCACCCGAGTCATCTTGATCTCTGTTCCCTCTTGTAGCGTGATGCAAACCTTATTGAGGGTTCTCATGATGCGTTCCACATCACCATTTGCTGTCGTCCTGCAAGGCGTGATCTAAAACGGAGCTCTGTTGTCTGACCGTATCGAGTCCGGGGAGCCCATGCCTTGCAAAATGTCCTGCAATACTGAGACAACACAGTCAGCTGCTGTGGATCATATGAACTGCATCTCTGGAAAAATAGAAAACCCATCAAGCAGCACCAAGAAGTGCTTTTCATGTTGGATCGTGCCAAAGTCCACACTCATCGCCTGACACACTGCCCTTTCCCTCGTGGGAGATTTGATGAGAGGTGCCTTTGTTGGCAGATTTGCCACCTGGCACCATGTGCAAATAATGTGCGCTATTTTCAGCAGCCCTGGGATCAATGAGAGTGGCAACACTATCCTAGAGCCTCACAGAAGGACATCCTACACCCCCACTGATACCTCTGGCCTCCCTCTCCACAGGACGGCAATGAATGCTTTGGTGTCAGCCGTGTATCTAGTCTGGTCACCTGGAAAGGATTTCCGCTGGGCGCCATTGAGTTGGTCGATCACATGTTGCATACCCCCTTGTCGCTGTGTTGCTTCAGAAATTTGCACCATTGTCACTGATCACAGAACTGCCATGTGGGATACCATTCATACTAGTTCCTCCACCTCCTGTTTCCACTCCTGGATCAGGTTCCTGGGCAGTCAGGTGTCTCAAAAGGTAATCCGCTGGGTTGCAGAGTGTCCTCCCCTAAATCTTGGAGCCGTAGCTTCTATCGCTCCAGTCTCAGTGCCCACCCATTCAGAATCAGCAGTAATGGCTTATGGCCAGTCACTACTGTGACGGGTGTTCAAATATATACAGGTGAAAGTGCTTGCAACCACATAAGAGCGCCAGTGCCTCTGACTCAATTTGTGAGTATCGTTTCTCTGTAAGTGATAGTGCCTTGCTCCCATATGCCATGGGTCTGTACACTCCATCACCTCCAGTCTGCATCTGCACTTCCCCTAGGCCCAAGGGGCTTGTGTCGACCAATATTTCTGTGAATTTCCTGGGATCAAAGAATGCCATTATCGTTTCGACTGTCAGAGCAGCCATGGATTGTTCAAAGGTTTGCTGGGTCGCTGTCGACCATGTCCACCCACTTCCTTCTTGACTAGGGTTCTAATGGGGTCCGTAATTGTAGCCAGGTTTTGGAAGAACATGCCACAAAAGTTCACCTTTCCCAGATAGCTCCTCACCTCATATGGGTTTGTTGATGGTTTGAAGTCTTGTATGACTGCTACTTTCTGCGGGTCAGGTCAGATCCCTTCTCCTTGGAACACAAACCCCAAAGAACTGTACTCTGTGTTGGAGGAAGTTGCATTTCTCTCTGTGGAGCATGAGGCACTTATCCCCTAGATGCTGAAATATGGCTGCCAGTAGGTGTAGGTGCTCTGTTTCAGTCCTTGAATAGATCAGCATGTCGTCGCTGATGTTGATGACCACTTTTAATCCAGTGAGCACCCCTGTGGTTGTATGCTGGAAGACTTCAGCAGCAGAGGAGATGCTGGGTCCGAGCCTTTTATATTGGAACAGTGCAATAGGGGAGGAGAATGTCCTGATGGACCTCAGCCCTTCATGGTGATACCCCACCCTCAGGTCTGTGGTGGAGAATACTGCTGCCCCCTGCAGGTGGGCTCATATATAATCGAGAGTGGGTGTTGGGTGGCATTCCCTCTTGATCGCTCTGTTGGGGAGTCTCATGTCCACACATATCCTCACCCGTTCCTGGTTTTTTGGGTTGACCACTATCGGTGACACCCAGGGTGCGAGCCCTTGCAGTCATTCAATGATGTTGCCCTGTTCCATATGCACCAACTCCCCCACCTTTTTCCTTAAATGAAATGGGATGCACCTGTGATGCAGTGCGATGGGCTGGACAGTCTCATTCACGTGTAGCCACACTTCTTGACCTTTTAGGTAGCTGATTCCAGGGAACAGGTCATTATATTCCTGCATAGCCTTTCAACATCCATGATTTACACCTGGAATGCGAAGTGCACCAAGACCATTATCTCTGCTGTTGTGCAACTCAGGAGTGAGACCTTTGTTTATCTGGTAATGTAGAAGGTCACCAGTGTTCTTTGGCTGTTGTGGGCCACAGTCGCCTGGAATGCCCCCTCCAATGGAATGGGTGTTCTACCCCATAGCTAAAGATTCTTATTATGGGTGGCGCAAGCCTTGGTGTTGGGCATAGCAAGATTACGAGTATTGGGTTACGGCATGACATTGACTGATACACCAGTATGGGTTACCACTGGTACCCGGGAGATAAAATAGTCAACTCGCAGCGTGGCTGGCATCTGCTCTGTGGTGTTCCCAGCACTAATGCTAAGATTCAAAATATCTCCTTGGTGTCACTCTCATCGATAGCAGTGATTTCCACCTCTGGGTAGTAGTCCACCTTCGAAGCCGTGTCGGGTTCTGGGTGGTCCTCAGATAAGGTGGCCAGTTTCGCTGTCCTGCCACTTGCTGCTGGTTGAGATCTCTGGGCCACCACTATTGGCCATGGTGCTCTGCAGATGTTAGCAAAATGTCCTTGCTTTCCACATCGGCTGCACTGGTGACCTGCTGCCAGGCATCCATAACCATGTGGTAATGCTCCTCCACAGAACTTAGAGATGTCTGCTGTCTTCTTTCCTTTGTGGAGGTTGGGCCGGCTGTGGTTTTGTCTTCTTGTACCCCTTCGTTTTCTGTGGATATCAGCTCATTGCCTGCACTTCCTCTACCTTGAGGCCCTTTATCACGTCTTCCAAGTGAGTGGCTCTGGACGTGGCCGGCTTCTGTGCCCTCCCCAACTCCAGGATTGTCATCAGTGGCTGCCCAGGTTCCTGAAGAATGTGCTTCCGCAGCTGCTTTTACCTCTCTTTTTGTATGATCTGCCCACGCAACTCGCATTCCTGGTCCCGGAATGAGTACATCACAGCTAGTTCACCTACTCGAGTATAGAAACATTTCAGTGACTCACTTGTCCCTTGTGCTGCCTGTCGCAACTGGAAACGCTTTAGTCCACTTTCACCTTTCACCACCAGTGGGATGAAGTAGTTGTTCAGGGCCCTGCCTGAATCATGGTAGGAGCCATTACCTTGTGAAAGGGTACTGAGAAGCTTATGCAGCACACTTCCTGCATAAAACAGGAGCATCCTCTTTTTCTGTGCACCCGTCTTCACACCAGCTACGTCAAAATACATTTCTAGACATTTGACCCATATTGTCTATGTGGGCCCCAGTGCTGCATGGGAACCTTTTATGTCAAATTCAGGAACTGGGCTACTGTGGAATTGTGGGTTCTGGGGCGGGAGTTCTACCCTTCTCCGACAGCCATGTGGATGCATGACACTCCGTCCTGGGGTCATGGATGATAATACTATGACCTCCTCTTCATCACCACATTTTCAAAGTGTCTGTCCCTGTACATTGTGGTGTACCTCCCAGCGGGTGAGCAGGTGCCAGCGCTATGGAATTCTACGGCACTGCTTTCCCGTGCCTGGAACCTCACCTGAATTGAGGAGAGAGAGTCAATGAGTCTCCCTGTCCACTTCCAGGGATATCTCATGCCCGGCAGCTTTGCTGCACATGAGCCGGTGTAACCACAGGCTCTACAATATGCCACCTGGTCCCTATTCGACCGGAGGCAGCCTCCTTCTGTGGAGCGGGTCCAGTGTCGGTGACCAGCAGGCAGGGCTGCAGTTTCCTCCTGGGTCACCCCTCCACCCTTGTCGCCAATTGTTACATGCACGTGTGAGCACATGAGATGCACATGGCAATAAATGAGTCACGCACACACAGAGGGTCCGTGTTCAACTGACGAGCCAAGCCTGATAATCTCTTTTATTCATCCCTCGACGCAGCACACACCACCACTGACAGCAGTTTCCTCTTTTGCATCTCAGCCCCAGTCATTTTAGCACAGGCATGTTTTATTTAAATCATACTATACATGGTGGAGACCTAGATTCACTGGTGTTGTTTGATGTTTACACAATCTTTGTTATATGCCCTTTCGGGCAACTTCAAGGCAGACTGAGCCTTGGTGAACAAGATCTACACCCTCATTCATGCATGGATGGCATCCCTTGGCCTCTGCCTGAATGACGATAAAACAGAGATACTAATCTTAGGCTCTGAAGCCAACATCCAAAAACTAAACCCAAATTATGCATCTTTCAACATTGATAACAAGTGGCAGCAGCCTCAGGTGCAGAGGACTGTGCTTCACCATATGACACGGGAAAGAGATCAATGCCTTGTACTTACAAAGTACTTGAAGTCAAACAATTATGCAACCGATTGGAATCCCTGGTCTTAACACAGCCTTGGATGTAGTGTGCCTTTTCATAGAACACTGCAGGAGATTAAAGTTAAAACAATCCCAGCATAATAACTGATATCTTGGTACTGCAGTTTGCAAGGCAGAGTTTTGCAAATGGCCGATCAGCCCTTCTTGGTCAGGAAGTGCATCCCTGCAACATATTAATTGCAGAGGTAGATATTAATCATGAATATTTAGTACCGCATTTGGTCAGCATACCTTCACATTAATGTCCATAGGCAATAATGGGATTTATTTTGCTTTGCAGTGCATTGCTGCGCATTTCTCTATCAATCAGTTTCAGCCATGTTCAAATGTTAAAACAATTATGAAACATGTGGCAGTTCTGACATATTTATAACGAAAGGAAATATATATATGTAATTGATGTGTCTTTGATATGTTTTAATTAATGCTTTTATGTATGCTGTAAACAGATTAAATATTTAAATTGCAATGTATAGAGAGAAACTGTTTTTTGTAAGCCATTTTTTGCGAAATAAAAGAATGAAGGTATTATTTTAATTGTGTACGGTGTGCTGACTTGTATCCAAAAATAAATGTGCAATCTTTTGATTTGATAATTATATGTATGGACATTACATATTCTCAGACTGAACATTTCCACCAGTGCCAGCTCTTTGTGTGATGCTACTTACCGTTTACATATTCTCATGCAAGTTCAGCTGATCTGAGGGGCAAGACTTGTCATGAGCACCTGCACATGTGAATATACTTCCCTGACCTTCGCAGGCTGCCTTTGTTGCCAATCGGGCCAGCGTTGGGTTCAAGGCCCTTGGCCTGGTTCACATCGTGCGTTATGGAGTTGCTAACAGATATCTTCAAAAGAAGATTAGATTGTATGTTTCTACATGCTCCTTGGGCACCGGGAACAAAGGACCCTCCGTTCAAACAGGCTAGGACTCTGGGCTGCTCATTGCAGGGCCGAGCAGCTGGGCCCTGTATCCTGATGCCTACAAATGTTAGACTAACTGGTAGCTTGACGTCTACTAGATGGCAGATCAACTTCTTGTGTCTGACCCCATTCCATCCCATGCAGCTTGCCATCCTCAGAGTTTAGTGACCAAGAGATCGTTAGCACTGCACACAGAAGTAAGGATAGAAATAGATAACGAACCGCTGCAACTATTTCCAAGGCTTCCAACACAAACATACAGAAGACACAATGATTTGGAAAGTATGAAAACAGAAAGAAAAGATGTACCAAAGAAAATCAACTATTTCTAAGAGCATCTGAAATTGGCATATTTCTTTGTCCAAGAGAGACTGTATGAAACATACAACACCCCAAACATTAAAGACATTATAACATACCTAAGTGGTATTTAGCAGATGATAAAAACACATTTGAAAGTGATAACGCGATGGATTAAACCCAGCCAGATTATGATTAAGAACACGAGATCCAAAGTCATCAATAACACTTCACTTTTTGGAAAATGGACAGAAAAGCTCACAAATACAATTGATCATTTTGGAGATTGTTGTATTGCCCCTGGCTATCGGAATCATTTGCGAATATACTGCTATGTGTGCCAGGAATGAATGAGTGCCTTGATTCAGATTACTCTATGAACAAATAAGGGTATTGCAGCTGGTAAGTGTCACAGGCGCGCGCAAGCACTAAGCACGTGGCGCGCAATAAATTAGGCACACACAGAGGCTCTGTAGTCAATGATGGCCCACACCTGGTTATCTCTTTTATTCATCCAGTGACATGGCACGCACCACCCTTGGTGTGGTGCTCGCATCAGAACATCCCTTCTTAACCATAACACAGTGAACCAACATAAACATTAACTTACGCACTGTGAAGGACATTGATGACAAACTATTCATTCCAACACATCGGGCCTCATTACGAGTTTGGAGGCAGCCCTTAATAAGGGCATGGCTGCCTCCAAACTCGGGTTCGGGTTCCCTGAATGGGGAAATACTGGGCCATTCCGACCTTGGAGGGCCCGGTATTTCCCCATTCAGGGAACCCGGACCCGGACCATTCCCATTCCCATTTGAGCACCCAAAGGGCTCCCCTTTCCCTATAGGGCTCCCCATTCCCATTGAGCCCTATAGGGCTCAATGGGAATGGGGAGCATGCTAACAACAGGCCCGTTAATGACGGCCCGTTGTTAGCATGCTGGGCCGTTCGCAGGGCCCGCTAAGGACGTCTGGTAAAACCAGGCGTCCAGAGCGGGTCCCGCGAGCGGACCTCGTAATAGGGCAGTAAGGGTTTAACGGCTCTGGCACCTTTACCAGCACCGTTAACCCCTTAGCGCCCACCTCGTAATGAGGCCCATAGCGAGCAGCCCAGCCTGCTAACAACGTGCCCGTCATTAACTGGCCCTCATTTAGCATGCTCCCCATTCCCATTGAGCCGTATGGGGGCTCAAATTGGAATGGGGATGGTCCACGTTCCCTGAATGGGGAAATACCAGGCCCTCCAAGGTCGGAATGGCCCAGTATTTCCCCATTCAGGGAACCCAGACCTGGACCCGAGTTTGGAGGCAGCTATGCCCTTATTAAGGGCATGGCTACCTCCAAACTCGTAATGAGGCCCATAGTCTTGTAATCTTGCTGGTAACTTCCTCACCATTCCAATTGGGTATTGTTGCTCTCCGACTGGACTCGTCTGCTGATCATTCGCCTCATGTTTATTGGGACTCTGGCTGCATGACCATGTCGGGTCTTTCCCGTCTTCTCTTGGCTCCGTGTCTGTGTCTTCCAGGCCTGGAATATGACCTTCATGTGGGCTAATCCCCCAGAACCTGCTACAGTTTCGTGTAACAGTCTCTGTGCCTCTGTTGGCTCTGGCCATTGACCCTTTTCTGTGTGTTACTGTTCATGGTGAGACTTTGTATGGTAAGCACAGGCGCGTGGCATGCCGGTTCCAGATGAGCGCTGCGTCTCCCACCTGGATATCCAACATCACCAATCCCCTTCGCACCGCCTCTCTCTCGCTGATCGCCTTTTGTGCATTGTGTATCTTTTCTGTGTCCACCATGGGAGCACATCTGGAGCTGTGTTTGGGAATCCTCAAGCTGTCCTTGCACCCCATGATTGCCTCAGCTGGGGAATCCCCTGTTGCTGAGTCAGGTGTTGTTCAATACGCCAGCAGGAATGTCACCCGAGTCATCTTGATCTCTGTTCCCTCTTGTAGCGTGATGCAAACCTTATTGAGGGTTCTCATGATGCGTTCCACATCACCATTTGCTGTCGTCCTGCAAGGCGTGATCTAAAACGGAGCTCTGTTGTCTGACCGTATCGAGTCCGGGGAGCCCATGCCTTGCAAAATGTCCTGCAATACTGTGACAACACAGTCAGCTGCTGTGGATCATATGAACTGCATCTCTGGAAAAATAGAAAACCCATCAAGCAGCACCAAGAAGTGCTTTTCATGTTGGATCGTGCCAAAGTCCACACTCATCGCCTGACACACTGCCCTTTCCCTCGTGGGAGATTTGATGAGAGGTGCCTTTGTTGGCAGATTTGACACCTGGCACCATGTGCAAATAATGTGCGCTATTTTCAGCAGCCCTGGGATCAATGAGAGTGGCAACACTATCCTAGAGCCTCACAGAAGGACATCCTACACCCCCACTGATACCTCTGGCCTCCCTCTCCACAGGACGGCAATGAATGCTTTGGTGTCAGCCGTGTATCTAGTCTGGTCACCTGGAAAGGATTTCCGCTGGGCGCCATTGAGTTGGTCGATCACATGTTGCATACCCCCTTGTCGCTGTGTTGCTTCAGAAATTTGCACCATTGTCACTGATCACAGAACTGCCATGTGGGATACCATTCATACTAGTTCCTCCACCTCCTGTTTCCACTCCTGGATCAGGTTCCTGGGCAGTCAGGTGTCTCAAAAGGTAATCCGCTGGGTTGCAGAGTGTCCTCCCCTAAATCTTGGAGCCGTAGCTTCTATCGCTCCAGTCTCAGTGCCCACCCATTCAGAATCAGCAGTAATGGCTTATGGCCAGTCACTACTGTGACGGGTGTTCAAATATATACAGGTGAAAGTGCTTGCAACCACATAAGAGCGCCAGTGCCTCTGACTCAATTTGTGAGTATCGTTTCTCTGTAAGTGATAGTGCCTTGCTCCCATATGCCATGGGTCTGTACACTCCATCACCTCCAGTCTGCATCTGCACTTCCCCTAGGCCCAAGGGGCTTGTGTCGACCAATATTTCTGTGAATTTCCTGGGATCAAAGAATGCCATTATCGTTTCGACTGTCAGAGCAGCCATGGATTGTTCAAAGGTTTGCTGGGTCGCTGTCGACCATGTCCACCCACTTCCTTCTTGACTAGGGTTCTAATGGGGTCCGTAATTGTAGCCAGGTTTTGGAAGAACATGCCACAAAAGTTCACCTTTCCCAGATAGCTCCTCACCTCATATGGGTTTGTTGATGGTTTGAAGTCTTGTATGACTGCTACTTTCTGCGGGTCAGGTCAGATCCCTTCTCCTTGGAACACAAACCCCAAAGAACTGTACTCTGTGTTGGAGGAAGTTGCATTTCTCTCTGTGGAGCATGAGGCACTTATCCCCTAGATGCTGAAATATGGCTGCCAGTAGGTGTAGGTGCTCTGTTTCAGTCCTTGAATAGATCAGCATGTCGTCGCTGATGTTGATGACCACTTTTAATCCAGTGAGCACCCCTGTGGTTGTATGCTGGAAGACTTCAGCAGCAGAGGAGATGCTGGGTCCGAGCCTTTTATATTGGAACAGTGCAATAGGGGAGGAGAATGTCCTGATGGACCTCAGCCCTTCATGGTGATACCCCACCCTCAGGTCTGTGGTGGAGAATACTGCTGCCCCCTGCAGGTGGGCTCATATATAATCGAGAGTGGGTGTTGGGTGGCATTCCCTCTTGATCGCTCTGTTGGGGAGTCTCATGTCCACACATATCCTCACCCGTTCCTGGTTTTTTGGGTTGACCACTATCGGTGACACCCAGGGTGCGAGCCCTTGCAGTCATTCAATGATGTTGCCCTGTTCCATATGCACCAACTCCCCCACCTTTTTCCTTAAATGAAATGGGATGCACCTGTGATGCAGTGCGATGGGCTGGACAGTCTCATTCACGTGTAGCCACACTTCTTGACCTTTTAGGTAGCTGATTCCAGGGAACAGGTCATTATATTCCTGCATAGCCTTTCAACATCCATGATTTACACCTGGAATGCGAAGTGCACCAAGACCATTATCTCTGCTGTTGTGCAACTCAGGAGTGAGACCTTTGTTTATCTGGTAATGTAGAAGGTCACCAGTGTTCTTTGGCTGTTGTGGGCCACAGTCGCCTGGAATGCCCCCTCCAATGGAATGGGTGTTCTACCCCATAGCTAAAGATTCTTATTATGGGTGGCGCAAGCCTTGGTGTTGGGCATAGCAAGATTACGAGTATTGGGTTACGGCATGACATTGACTGATACACCAGTATGGGTTACCACTGGTACCCGGGAGATAAAATAGTCAACTCGCAGCGTGGCTGGCATCTGCTCTGTGGTGTTCCCAGCACTAATGCTAAGATTCAAAATATCTCCTTGGTGTCACTCTCATCGATAGCAGTGATTTCCACCTCTGGGTAGTAGTCCACCTTCGAAGCCGTGTCGGGTTCTGGGTGGTCCTCAGATAAGGTGGCCAGTTTCGCTGTCCTGCCACTTGCTGCTGGTTGAGATCTCTGGGCCACCACTATTGGCCATGGTGCTCTGCAGATGTTAGCAAAATGTCCTTGCTTTCCACATCGGCTGCACTGGTGACCTGCTGCCAGGCATCCATAACCATGTGGTAATGCTCCTCCACAGAACTTAGAGATGTCTGCTGTCTTCTTTCCTTTGTGGAGGTTGGGCCGGCTGTGGTTTTGTCTTCTTGTACCCCTTCGTTTTCTGTGGATATCAGCTCATTGCCTGCACTTCCTCTACCTTGAGGCCCTTTATCACGTCTTCCAAGTGAGTGGCTCTGGACGTGGCCGGCTTCTGTGCCCTCCCCAACTCCAGGATTGTCATCAGTGGCTGCCCAGGTTCCTGAAGAATGTGCTTCCGCAGCTGCTTTTACCTCTCTTTTTGTATGATCTGCCCACGCAACTCGCATTCCTGGTCCCGGAATGAGTACATCACAGCTAGTTCACCTACTCGAGTATAGAAACATTTCAGTGACTCACTTGTCCCTTGTGCTGCCTGTCGCAACTGGAAACGCTTTAGTCCACTTTCACCTTTCACCACCAGTGGGATGAAGTAGTTGTTCAGGGCCCTGCCTGAATCATGGTAGGAGCCATTACCTTGTGAAAGGGTACTGAGAAGCTTATGCAGCACACTTCCTGCATAAAACAGGAGCATCCACTTTTTCTGTGCACCCGTCTTCACACCAGCTACGTCAAAATACATTTCTAGACATTTGACCCATATTGTCTATGTGGGCCCCAGTGCTGCATGGGAACCTTTTATGTCAAATTCAGGAACTGGGCTACTGTGGAATTGTGGGTTCTGGGGCGGGAGTTCTACCCTTCTCCGACAGCCATGTGGATGCATGACACTCCGTCCTGGGGTCATGGATGATAATACTATGACCTCCTCTTCATCACCACATTTTCAAAGTGTCTGTCCCTGTACATTGTGGTGTACCTCCCAGCGGGTGAGCAGGTGCCAGCGCTATGGAATTCTACGGCACTGCTTTCCCGTGCCTGGAACCTCACCTGAATTGAGGAGAGAGAGTCAATGAGTCTCCCTGTCCACTTCCAGGGATATCTCATGCCCGGCAGCTTTGCTGCACATGAGCCGGTGTAACCACAGGCTCTACAATATGCCACCTGGTCCCTATTCGACCGGAGGCAGCCTCCTTCTGTGGAGTGGGTCCAGTGTCGGTGACCAGCAGGCAGGGCTGCAGTTTCCTCCTGGGTCACCCCTCCACCCTTGTCGCCAATTGTTACATGCACGTGTGAGCACATGAGATGCACATGGCAATAAATGAGTCACGCACACACAGAGGGTCCGTGTTCAACTGACGAGCCAAGCCTGATAATCTCTTTTATTCATCCCTCGACGCAGCACACACCACCACTGACAGCAGTTTCCTCTTTTGCATCTCAGCCCCAGTCATTTTAGCACAGGCATGTTTTATTTAAATCATACTATACATGGTGGAGACCTAGATTCACTGGTGTTGTTTGATGTTTACACAATCTTTGTTATATGCCCTTTCGGGCAACTTCAAGGCAGACTGAGCCTTGGTGAACAAGATCTACACCCTCATTCATGCATGGATGGCATCCCTTGGCCTCTGCCTGAATGACGATAAAACAGAGATACTAATCTTAGGCTCTGAAGCCAACATCCAAAAACTAAACCCAAACTATGCATCTTTCAACATTGATAACAAGTGGCAGCAGCCTCAGGTGCAGAGGACTGTGCTTCACCATATGACACGGGAAAGAGATCAATGCCTTGTACTTACAAAGTACTTGAAGTCAAACAATTATGCAACCGATTGGAATCCCTGGTCTTAACACAGCCTTGGATGTAGTGTGCCTTTTCATAGAACACTGCAGGAGATTAAAGTTAAAACAATCCCAGCATAATAACTGATATCTTGGTACTGCAGTTTGCAAGGCAGAGTTTTGCAAATGGCCGATCAGCCCTTCTTGGTCAGGAAGTGCATCCCTGCAACATATTAATTGCAGAGGTAGATATTAATCATGAATATTTAGTACCGCATTTGGTCAGCATACCTTCACATTAATGTCCATAGGCAATAATGGGATTTATTTTGCTTTGCAGTGCATTGCTGCGCATTTCTCTATCAATCAGTTTCAGCCATGTTCAAATGTTAAAACAATTATGAAACATGTGGCAGTTCTGACATATTTATAACGAAAGGAAATATATATATGTAATTGATGTGTCTTTGATATGTTTTAATTAATGCTTTTATGTATGCTGTAAACAGATTAAATATTTAAATTGCAATGTATAGAGAGAAACTGTTTTTTGTAAGCCATTTTTTGCGAAATAAAAGAATGAAGGTATTATTTTAATTGTGTACGGTGTGCTGACTTGTATCCAAAAATAAATGTGCAATCTTTTGATTTGATAATTATATGTATGGACATTACATATTCTCAGACTGAACATTTCCACCAGTGCCAGCTCTTTGTGTGATGCTACTTACCGTTTACATATTCTCATGCAAGTTCAGCTGATCTGAGGGGCAAGACTTGTCATGAGCACCTGCACATGTGAATATACTTCCCTGACCTTCGCAGGCTGCCTTTGTTGCCAATCGGGCCAGCGTTGGGTTCAAGGCCCTTGGCCTGGTTCACATCGTGCGTTATGGAGTTGCTAACAGATATCTTCAAAAGAAGATTAGATTGTATGTTTCTACATGCTCCTTGGGCACCGGGAACAAAGGACCCTCCGTTCAAACAGGCTAGGACTCTGGGCTGCTCATTGCAGGGCCGAGCAGCTGGGCCCTGTATCCTGATGCCTACAAATGTTAGACTAACTGGTAGCTTGACGTCTACTAGATGGCAGATCAACTTCTTGTGTCTGACCCCATTCCATCCCATGCAGCTTGCCATCCTCAGAGTTTAGTGACCAAGAGATCGTTAGCACTGCACACAGAAGTAAGGATAGAAATAGATAACGAACCGCTGCAACTATTTCCAAGGCTTCCAACACAAACATACAGAAGACACAATGATTTGGAAAGTATGAAAACAGAAAGAAAAGATGTACCAAAGAAAATCAACTATTTCTAAGAGCATCTGAAATTGGCATATTTCTTTGTCCAAGAGAGACTGTATGAAACATACAACACCCCAAACATTAAAGACATTATAACATACCTAAGTGGTATTTAGCAGATGATAAAAACACATTTGAAAGTGATAACGCGATGGATTAAACCCAGCCAGATTATGATTAAGAACACGAGATCCAAAGTCATCAATAACACTTCACTTTTTGGAAAATGGACAGAAAAGCTCACAAATACAATTGATCATTTTGGAGATTGTTGTATTGCCCCTGGCTATCGGAATCATTTGCGAATATACTGCTATGTGTGCCAGGAATGAATGAGTGGCTTGATTCAGATTACTCTATGAACAAATAAGGGTATTGCAGCTGGTAAGTGTCACAGGCGCGCGCAAGCACTAAGCACGTGGCGCGCAATAAATTAGGCACACACAGAGGCTCTGTAGTCAATGATGGCCCACACCTGGTTATCTCTTTTATTCATCCAGTGACATGGCACGCACCACCCTTGGTGTGGTGCTCGCATCAGAACATCCCTTCTTAACCATAACACAGTGAACCAACATAAACATTAACTTACGCACTGTGAAGGACATTGATGACAAACTATTCATTCCAACACATCGGGCCTCATTACGAGTTTGGAGGCAGCCCTTAATAAGGGCATGGCTGCCTCCAAACTCGGGTTCGGGTTCCCTGAATGGGGAAATACTGGGCCATTCCGACCTTGGAGGGCCCGGTATTTCCCCATTCAGGGAACCCGGACCCGGACCATTCCCATTCCCATTTGAGCACCCAAAGGGCTCCCCTTTCCCTATAGGGCTCCCCATTCCCATTGAGCCCTATAGGGCTCAATGGGAATGGGGAGCATGCTAACAACAGGCCCGTTAATGACGGCCCGTTGTTAGCATGCTGGGCCGTTCGCAGGGCCCGCTAAGGACGTCTGGTAAAACCAGGCGTCCAGAGCGGGTCCCGCGAGCGGACCTCGTAATAGGGCAGTAAGGGTTTAACGGCTCTGGCACCTTTACCAGCACCGTTAACCCCTTAGCGCCCACCTCGTAATGAGGCCCATAGCGAGCAGCCCAGCCTGCTAACAACGTGCCCGTCATTAACTGGCCCTCATTTAGCATGCTCCCCATTCCCATTGAGCCGTATGGGGGCTCAAATTGGAATGGGGATGGTCCACGTTCCCTGAATGGGGAAATACCAGGCCCTCCAAGGTCGGAATGGCCCAGTATTTCCCCATTCAGGGAACCCAGACCTGGACCCGAGTTTGGAGGCAGCTATGCCCTTATTAAGGGCATGGCTACCTCCAAACTCGTAATGAGGCCCATAGTCTTGTAATCTTGCTGGTAACTTCCTCACCATTCCAATTGGGTATTGTTGCTCTCCGACTGGACTCGTCTGCTGATCATTCGCCTCATGTTTATTGGGACTCTGGCTGCATGACCATGTCGGGTCTTTCCCGTCTTCTCTTGGCTCCGTGTCTGTGTCTTCCAGGCCTGGAATATGACCTTCATGTGGGCTAATCCCCCAGAACCTGCTACAGTTTCGTGTAACAGTCTCTGTGCCTCTGTTGGCTCTGGCCATTGACCCTTTTCTGTGTGATACTGTTCATGGTGAGACTTTGTATGGTAAGCACAGGCGCGTGGCATGCCGGTTCCAGATGAGCGCTGCGTCTCCCACCTGGATATCCAACATCACCAATCCCCTTCGCACCGCCTCTCTCTCGCTGATCGCCTTTTGTGCATTGTGTATCTTTTCTGTGTCCACCATGGGAGCACATCTGGAGCTGTGTTTGGGAATCCTCAAGCTGTCCTTGCACCCCATGATTGCCTCAGCTGGGGAATCCCCTGTTGCTGAGTCAGGTGTTGTTCAATACGCCAGCAGGAATGTCACCCGAGTCATCTTGATCTCTGTTCCCTCTTGTAGCGTGATGCAAACCTTATTGAGGGTTCTCATGATGCGTTCCACATCACCATTTGCTGTCGTCCTGCAAGGCGTGATCTAAAACGGAGCTCTGTTGTCTGACCGTATCGAGTCCGGGGAGCCCATGCCTTGCAAAATGTCCTGCAATACTGTGACAACACAGTCAGCTGCTGTGGATCATATGAACTGCATCTCTGGAAAAATAGAAAACCCATCAAGCAGCACCAAGAAGTGCTTTTCATGTTGGATCGTGCCAAAGTCCACACTCATCGCCTGACACACTGCCCTTTCCCTCGTGGGAGATTTGATGAGAGGTGCCTTTGTTGGCAGATTTGACACCTGGCACCATGTGCAAATAATGTGCGCTATTTCAGCAGCCCTGGGATCAATGAGAGTGGCAACACTATCCTAGAGCCTCACAGAAGGACATCCTACACCCCCACTGATACCTCTGGCCTCCCTCTCCACAGGACGGCAATGAATGCTTTGGTGTCAGCCGTGTATCTAGTCTGGTCACCTGGAAAGGATTTCCGCTGGGCGCCATTGAGTTGGTCGATCACATGTTGCATACCCCCTTGTCGCTGTGTTGCTTCAGAAATTTGCACCATTGTCACTGATCACAGAACTGCCATGTGGGATACCATTCATACTAGTTCCTCCACCTCCTGTTTCCACTCCTGGATCAGGTTCCTGGGCAGTCAGGTGTCTCAAAAGGTAATCCGCTGGGTTGCAGAGTGTCCTCCCCTAAATCTTGGAGCCGTAGCTTCTATCGCTCCAGTCTCAGTGCCCACCCATTCAGAATCAGCAGTAATGGCTTATGGCCAGTCACTACTGTGACGGGTGTTCAAATATATACAGGTGAAAGTGCTTGCAACCACATAAGAGCGCCAGTGCCTCTGACTCAATTTGTGAGTATCGTTTCTCTGTAAGTGATAGTGCCTTGCTCCCATATGCCATGGGTCTGTACACTCCATCACCTCCAGTCTGCATCTGCACTTCCCCTAGGCCCAAGGGGCTTGTGTCGACCAATATTTCTGTGAATTTCCTGGGATCAAAGAATGCCATTATCGTTTCGACTGTCAGAGCAGCCATGGATTGTTCAAAGGTTTGCTGGGTCGCTGTCGACCATGTCCACCCACTTCCTTCTTGACTAGGGTTCTAATGGGGTCCGTAATTGTAGCCAGGTTTTGGAAGAACATGCCACAAAAGTTCACCTTTCCCAGATAGCTCCTCACCTCATATGGGTTTGTTGATGGTTTGAAGTCTTGTATGACTGCTACTTTCTGCGGGTCAGGTCAGATCCCTTCTCCTTGGAACACAAACCCCAAAGAACTGTACTCTGTGTTGGAGGAAGTTGCATTTCTCTCTGTGGAACATGAGGCACTTATCCCCTAGATGCTGAAATATGGCTGCCAGTAGGTGTAGGTGCTCTGTTTCAGTCCTTGAATAGATCAGCATGTCGTCGCTGATGTTGATGACCACTTTTAATCCAGTGAGCACCCCTGTGGTTGTATGCTGGAAGACTTCAGCAGCAGAGGAGATGCTGGGTCCGAGCCTTTTATATTGGAACAGTGCAATAGGGGAGGAGAATGTCCTGATGGACCTCAGCCCTTCATGGTGATACCCCACCCTCAGGTCTGTGGTGGAGAATACTGCTGCCCCCTGCAGGTGGGCTCATATATAATCGAGAGTGGGTGTTGGGTGGCATTCCCTCTTGATCGCTCTGTTGGGGAGTCTCATGTCCACACATATCCTCACCCGTTCCTGGTTTTTTGGGTTGACCACTATCGGTGACACCCAGGGTGCGAGCCCTTGCAGTCATTCAATGATGTTGCCCTGTTCCATATGCACCAACTCCCCCACCTTTTTCCTTAAATGAAATGGGATGCACCTGTGATGCAGTGCGATGGGCTGGACAGTCTCATTCACGTGTAGCCACACTTCTTGACCTTTTAGGTAGCTGATTCCAGGGAACAGGTCATTATATTCCTGCATAGCCTTTCAACATCCATGATTTACACCTGGAATGCGAAGTGCACCAAGACCATTATCTCTGCTGTTGTGCAACTCAGGAGTGAGACCTTTGTTTATCTGGTAATGTAGAAGGTCACCAGTGTTCTTTGGCTGTTGTGGGCCACAGTCGCCTGGAATGCCCCCTCCAATGGAATGGGTGTTCTACCCCATAGGTAAAGATTCTTAATCTGGGTCGCGCAAGCCTTGGTGTTGGGCATAGCAAGATTACGAGTATTGGGTTACGGCATGACATTGACTGATACACCAGTATGGGTTACCACTGGTACCCGGGAGATAAAATAGTCAACTCGCAGCGTGGCTGGCATCTGCTCTGTGGTGTTCCCAGCACTAATGCTAAGATTCAAAATATCTCCTTGGTGTCACTCTCATCGATAGCAGTGATTTCCACCTCTGGGTAGTAGTCCACCTTCGAAGCCGTGTCGGGTTCTGGGTGGTCCTCAGATAAGGTGGCCAGTTTCGCTGTCCTGCCACTTGCTGCTGGTTGAGATCTCTGGGCCACCACTATTGGCCATGGTGCTCTGCAGATGTTAGCAAAATGTCCTTGCTTTCCACATCGGCTGCACTGGTGACCTGCTGCCAGGCATCCATAACCATGTGGTAATGCTCCTCCACAGAACTTAGAGATGTCTGCTGTCTTCTTTCCTTTGTGGAGGTTGGGCCGGCTGTGGTTTTGTCTTCTTGTACCCCTTCGTTTTCTGTGGATATCAGCTCATTGCCTGCACTTCCTCTACCTTGAGGCCCTTTATCACGTCTTCCAAGTGAGTGGCTCTGGACGTGGCCGGCTTCTGTGCCCTCCCCAACTCCAGGATTGTCATCAGTGGCTGCCCAGGTTCCTGAAGAATGTGCTTCCGCAGCTGCTTTTACCTCTCTTTTTGTATGATCTGCCCACGCAACTCGCATTCCTGGTCCCGGAATGAGTACATCACAGCTAGTTCACCTACTCGAGTATAGAAACATTTCAGTGACTCACTTGTCCCTTGTGCTGCCTGTCGCAACTGGAAACGCTTTAGTCCACTTTCACCTTTCACCACCAGTGGGATGAAGTAGTTGTTCAGGGCCCTGCCTGAATCATGGTAGGAGCCATTACCTTGTGAAAGGGTACTGAGAAGCTTATGCAGCACACTTCCTGCATAAAACAGGAGCATCCACTTTTTCTGTGCACCCGTCTTCACACCAGCTACGTCAAAATACATTTCTAGACATTTGACCCATATTGTCTATGTGGGCCCCAGTGCTGCATGGGAACCTTTTATGTCAAATTCAGGAACTGGGCTACTGTGGAATTGTGGGTTCTGGGGCGGGAGTTCTACCCTTCTCCGACAGCCATGTGGATGCGTGACACTCCGTCCTGGGGTCATGGATGATAATACTATGACCTCCTCTTCATCACCACATTTTCAAAGTGTCTGTCCCTGTACATTGTGGTGTACCTCCCAGCGGGTGAGCAGGTGCCAGCGCTATGGAATTCTACGGCACTGCTTTCCCGTGCCTGGAACCTCACCTGAATTGAGGAGAGAGAGTCAATGAGTCTCCCTGTCCACTTCCAGGGATATCTCATGCCCGGCAGCTTTGCTGCACATGAGCCGGTGTAACCACAGGCTCTACAATATGCCACCTGGTCCCTATTCGACCGGAGGCAGCCTCCTTCTGTGGAGCGGGTCCAGTGTCGGTGACCAGCAGGCAGGGCTGCAGTTTCCTCCTGGGTCACCCCTCCACCCTTGTCGCCAATTGTTACATGCACGTGTGAGCACATGAGATGCACATGGCAATAAATGAGTCACGCACACACAGAGGGTCCGTGTTCAACTGACGAGCCAAGCCTGATAATCTCTTTTATTCATCCCTCGACGCAGCACACACCACCACTGACAGCAGTTTCCTCTTTTGCATCTCAGCCCCAGTCATTTTAGCACAGGCATGTTTTATTTAAATCATACTATACATGGTGGAGACCTAGATTCACTGGTGTTGTTTGATGTTTACACAATCTTTGTTATATGCCCTTTCGGGCAACTTCAAGGCAGACTGAGCCTTGGTGAACAAGATCTACACCCTCATTCATGCATGGATGGCATCCCTTGGCCTCTGCCTGAATGACGATAAAACAGAGATACTAATCTTAGGTTCTGAAGCCAACATCCAAAAACTAAACCCAAACTATGCATCTTTCAACATTGATAACAATCCTATCAAGGTGATGTCTGTGGTTAAAACTCTTGGATTCTACCTGGACTCCTCCCTCACACTTAAAAAGCAAGTGAACTCCCTTGCCTCCTCCACAACTTACACTTGCAAACGTATCCGAGCATCCAGACCGTACCTCTCTAGTGCTAGCTGTATCACTCTAGCCAATGCTCTTATCATGTCGAGATTAGATTATTGCAATGCCCTGTACTCAGGAGCCAATAAATACATCACAGATAAAATTCAAAGACTGCAGAATAACGCCTTGAGAGCAGCATTGGACATCCCTTATAGAGAGCATATTACCAAATTCAGGAAAGAGGTTAACTGGCTGAAGATAACGGATAGAATCCTCCTCAAAACAGCTTCCCTTACATCCAAATGCCTGAACAACCTAGCTCCCCCATATCTAGTGGAATAAATCACTAGGAGAACAGCCACCTGCCCTACGAGATCTGCTAACACATTCATGCTAGAGACTCCTAGGTTCAAACGTTGGACAGCGGGAGGAACCAGCTTTCCTGTTAAAGCTGCACAATGCTGGAATAAGTTACCACTTGACCTCAGACTTGAACAACCTTACCCTAAATTTAGACATAAGGTACTAAAAGGGCTGCATGCCAATGACACATAACCTGACCTACACCACCCCTACCACACCCGGCCCCTACCTAACCTTTGCATCCGTGAACTACTCTGTACTCTATGTAACCGTGCATGCATGATCACCTATAAGGCTCTATATGCTACATAGATATATGATATTGATTTATAAATATGGTTGTATATATGTCTTTATAGATAAACATGCTAGTGTTCCCTGACATCTTAAGCTATGCTCTGTATTTTTATGTATTTTTGCATCTGTGTTGTATATATTTGTGCCAAGTACTGTAACTAAGCTTAAGACTTCTTGTGTATATTGTTGCGCCCGGCTACCCAAGGGTTTGGCGTGCATTACTAAATAAATAATCAAACAAACAAACAAACAGACAGACGAACAACAAAACAATGACTTCTGGGAATGTTAGAAATACATGTGGTGTTAGAAAGTGCCTTGGGTCCCACCAAGCAGTGACTTCTGGATTGCTGGAAATAGAAACGTGGCAATAATGTCCAGTGAGTATTACTGTGTCGCTTTGGGTTCACAGGTCCTTTCCACTTCCCATGTTTTCTGTTACAGCTGACTACAAGTACATGTTTTCTGGGATACAGGTTAGTAGACCATTATATACAATTATTGTCTTTATAGAACTTACATCTATGAGCTAATTTTCAATGATGCGCAGAATGGGGCAGATGTGGTAAAACTTAACAATTGCAAACTTTCTGCGTGTTGTAGCACATCAGGCCAATTTTGATCTGGTTTTACTGCATGGAACGAGCACAGAGTGGGAAATGCTCTCTTACATGTTCCTGCTCTATACAGGGAATACACATAACCCTCCACCCATATCACATCTTGATGCAGGTGAAGAGGCATGGATACTTACACATTTTGCCTGCTGTTTTTCATGTGCAAATGCCAGGTGGAACCTGCAAGGATCCACGGTAATACTAGCTGCCTTACTGAGTACCCCTGTCCATGCATTTGTGCATTGCAGTGATTGTATTGTATTCATAGCATGAAGATGAGTAATGCACAGGTGTTCATGCCTTACACTGTATCATGCAATGAAGGACAACAATCCCTCAGATGGAGCAGTGACATTGGTCACAAACCTTCCACTTATGGCATATTGGGCCTCATTACAAGTTTGCCGGTCCGGAAACAATGGTGCTTGTAAGCTTATCGGCACCATTGTTTCTGGACCGGCAAACTGCTTGTCTGTCTGCCGGACACACCGGCCATGGTAGGCAGACTGTCACAGAAGCACCGGCACCGTTAACAACGTCAGCAGTGGCGTAACACAAAATGTGGGCGCCCACCTGCGAGCCAGGCCCCCCCCCCAAATCGGCAACAAATCACGGGTTGTGCCACACTCTGGGCCTGCCTAGATTATCATGCTTGCGCAATACGCACAAACGTGCTGCTGAAGGGGTATGCCACACACTGCACTAGGAGAAAGATATAAATATTTGTTTTAATGCAATATACAGCACACTTTCTGAGAAAAATTGGGTATAAAGCCACAGTGTTTGCAATTGTTTTGTAGGGTCACACCAATCCAATACATGCAAGTCACCAACAGTGCACAGGAACATTAATGCTTTGCTATTAAAAATGCCATGCCACAATGAAAACATGTCCAACTAGCTGCACAATGTAGACCAGTGTAGACACGTAATAACATTATAGTAAAGCATGCCAGGCCACATTCAGACATGCCTAAACTGGTAGCAGCAAAATGCCAGTCGAAGCAATAACACATTAAAGCCTGCGTCCCCGCGACCTCTGACAACAGGGTCGAACTCTTTAAAATCTGCAAGGAACTGGTCAATCCTGTTGCAGGCTCTACCTCTCCTGTTCCTTCCCAGGCCCTCTGTATGGCTCTGGCCTCTCACTTCTCTACTAAAATCTCAGGACATCCTGTCTTGTATCTCCTCTTCCGCTCTCGGCCCCCTTTGGCCATCTCCACCTCTCTTCCTCCTCTTTTCTCTTTCTCTCTGACAACACCTGACAAGGTTTCTAGACAAGTCTGATCTATAAAAGTGTCATCCAAACAGGTGCTCCCCTGCTCCTCCAGAATAATCAAGGACCATATTGACACCCTTGCTCCAGACTTGGTCGATTTCTGTAATCACTCATTTGCCACTGGAACATTCCCCTCTCCCCTTAAGCACTCCCTTGTGCAGCCATTCCTCAAGAAGCCGTCTGCCGATCCTACCTGTCCCGGAAAACTATCACCCAATCTCCATCACCCCTTTACTGGGCAACGCGTGCCATCAACCAGATTACTCTCCACACAGAATCTGTTGGTTGTCTCTATGACCATCAGTCTCGCTTCAGAGCTGACAGTGGCAATGAAACTGCTCTCCTGAACCTCTTTGAAGATCTGCTCCCTAGCCTTGATTCCAGCATTGCTTCTGCCATCATCCTCCTTCTTTCCTCTGCTTTTGACACGGTCAACCACGCCATCCTAATCATCGACTCTGTGAGAACCTGGGCATCATGGATCAGGCCCTGGTGTGGCTGACCTCCTTCATCTTGGACCGCCCCTCCCCTCCCAGGTCCATCTTGGTCCCTTTCTCTCCACCACTTCTCTCTAACTGTGGGATTCCCAAGGGCTCTATCCTCTCACTCTGGTTTTTCCACCTCTACTTGGTACCTTTGGCCTACCTGATCTCTAGCTTCTCCTCTAACTTTCATTGTTATGCGGATGACTCAGCTTTCCTTCAGGCTCCACTCAACCTCTTCTCCTCTCTCGCTCATTCCTGACTGTCTATCCGGGATCATGGATTGGTGCGCCTCAAACAATCTCTGCCTTAATCCCAGTAAGACGGAGATCCTTCTCATTGGGACCCCTGTCTCTGCTTTCCCTCTCTCTCTGGCTGCCCACCTTGGGCCCTCTTCCTTCGCCTTCCTGCGAGGCAAAAAAACGTGGTGTCATCTTCAACACCACTCTCTATTTCTCTCTTCACATCTCGGACATTGCCAAGAAGTCCCACTACCAGCTGCTCCTCCTCAAATGGACTCTTCCTTTCTCACTTTGCACCAGACGCTCACTGTCTACAGAGTCCTGGGTCTCTCTAGGCTGGACTACTGCAACAGCCTCTGTCTCAATCTGCCTTGCTCTACTCTCCGTCATCTGCAACTAATCCAGAACAGGACTGCAAGACTTATCCTTGGCCTCAAGCCCAGGGATCGTATCTCTCCATCCCTGAAATCTCTCCATTGACTCCCAGTGACAGCAAGGATCAAGTTCAAGACCCTTTGCATTATCCACAATGCTCTCTTCCAAAATACCTTCCTTCTCGAGCCCTTCGCTCTGCTACCTCCAACTCTCTAAGGGTTAGACACTTCTCCATGTAGAGATTGGGGATAGATCTCTCTCCTCTGCTGGTGCCTCCCTCTGCAATGGCCTCCCTGCCCCTGTCAAACTTGAGCCAGACCACCTGATGTTTTGGAAGCAGCTCAAAACTTTCCTCTTCTCCTCTGCTTTCTCTCTCTCCCTCTCCTGCTGAGCTACCTGTCTGCTGTAACGACTGGTTGCTTGGCTACCCTCAGAGTCTCTCTGAGTCCAGGCTCTTTCTTGATTGGTCACCCTTGCATTGCCTCCGGGCCCAACCATGCACTTAGGGCTGAAAACGTAACCCTGCAGTCCCTTGTTCTCCTTGCACTACCCATAGCTGCGCTGCCCTGACTGCACTCACTCAGAGCATTGCTGTCTGTTTTCCCCTCACCTTTCCCTTGCACATCCCCCATCCCTTTCCCCTTGCACTTATCGTTCTCGCACTTGCACGATCTGAATGACAATAGGCCTAGTAAAATCGTTTTGCTTGTCCTCCCTCTATCTTCCCTCCCTTGTCTTGTCGTGCCTAGAAACACTTGTGTAAAGGCACGTTATAAATGACTTACATCATATCATATCATTTTATCAAAGGTGCCCAGAAAATATACAATGCCGCAGTAAGAAATGGCTAGACTGGCAGCACCCAAATGCCAATCTAGACAGGTAATGCCACTTAGCAGGACTGCTTTATCAGAAATACCCAGTTAAAGAAAGTCATACCAAACTGAGGAATGGCTAGACTGCCTGCACCAAAATGCCTCTCTAGCCACTAATAACACATATCATGCCTGCTTAGCCTGGACATAGACAACATTATGATTTATGGCACAATCCTGCCCCACTCACACATCCCACTCCCTCCAACCCCCTACCCCAACCTCCAAAATCAGCTGCTTGGCCCAGAATTACCTTCACGTCCCTCATCCTTGTCTCAGAGCTTACATATGATGCGTCATGGAGGTATTACCTCCATGTACCTCTACCTCATCCCAGTAATTGTATATGAGGTACAGTGCCTCATACACAAGTACTGCCTCATACATACGTACTGGGACGAGGAAGAATAGGGCTAGGCATAATGAAGAATGCCAATAAGTAATCAAGGCATAAACACAAGCAGTGGCGCAACACTATTGAGTTGACTGGGCTTCGGCACTCCCCCCGTGAAATTTTGGGCTATGTTGACTCGACCTTTAGAGCAGTTGCAGGACAGAACAGGACACAGATGTTAAACGGCACTTGGGTTTTGCTGTTAACAAGGGCCCAGCAATTACCAACATAAAGCATTTCACTGTTAGTACCTGCATGCAAATGCCACATTTTTTAGGCAATTGAAATAGTGATGTGGGTTTCGTACTTGCATGCCAGGGGAGTGATTGGAAGGGTAGAGAGGGAACCAGAGACCGCTCATTCTCACAGCAGTCCATACGTAGGTGCTTTCAGACTTAAAGGAGAGAGTTAACTGCTTGTAACATTAAAGCTGCACTAGAATAGTCTCATTAAAATGCGTAAAGTTAGATGCCCCCACACAAATAAGTTTGCCCCTCCCACTGCCTGTGAAGTTAGCTCCTCTCCCAGCATTTGAAGGGTTAGCCCCCGAAATGTAGGTTTTGCTGTGCCCCTGAACACAAGCACACACACCATTCACCATATACGCACACGCACACTCAGCCATCCATACATTTAAATGTGCACTCTTTCACTATACAGGCACACCCAGGCAGCCATCCATACATTTAAGTGTGCACCCTTTCACCACACAGGCACACACACCCAGGCATCCACGCATACATTTAAGTGTGCACCCTTTCACCATACACTCATACAAGCAAACATCATGGGTTTGAGGGGAGCCCTATTACTTCAAAAAGAAATTGGGGCTCAATATGGGTCTTGCTGTAACCGTGCCAGTGCTATCGGTGGGTTGCCGCCGGACCCGTAAAAAATTGCCGGCGCCTGACTTCCCGGTGCCACCGGGGTATTCCAAGTCCAGTGGGCGGGAAGTCAGGCGTCGGGTATTTTGTTAATCCCCATTCCTGTGGAGTCCCATAAGATTCCACGGGAATGGGGACACGGAAGCGACGGCACCATTGTTAACAGTGCCTGTGCTTCCGTGACAGGTCTGCCTACCGTGGCCGATGTGCCCAGCAGGGTCAGACCTGGCAGACACGGCAGCCCCGGCAGGCGGACCTGTCATATGCCAGTCCTGAGACAATGGTTCCGGTAAGCTTACAGGCACCATTGCTGCTGAACCGGCATGGTCAGAATGAGCCCCATTGTTTCTTTTTGAAGTCACTCTGACTTCATTAAGAAATAATTTCCGTTAAGGACCGAAACATAATGGAAACAATTTTTTTTTTAGTCATAGGGCTCCCCTCCACCCCATGACATGGAGGCCTCCAGCCTAGGGTCCTCCATGTCATGGGGTGGGGCGAGCCCTCGGACTTCAAGAAGAAATGATTTCTGTTACAGGGAAAAAAAGTTGCACTTTTTTTTCTTCAAGTGGGGCCCCCTCCCAGGACATGTGCTGGCGGGGCGCACCGCGGGGGCTGCAGGGGTCACTGTTATGCCAGTGCAACGGTGCCAGTGCTTCCATGGTCCTCATTCCTGTGGAGTTCTATGGGACTAGACAGGAATGGGGACTAACAATTTACTGGCGCCTGACTTCCCGGAACGCTAGGGTTGTAATACCCCGGTGTTACTGGTAAGCCACAGGTACCGTAAATATTGCAAGTCCAGCGGCAACCCGCCAGTACCACCGGCAGGGTTACCGCTGGACTTGTAATGAGCCCCATTTACAGTCATAATTAAAAAAAGAGCTAATTTGTTATGTTACTGGATTTTATATAGCACCTCTGCTGCTATTTTCCATGGCCTATTGTCACTTTTCGTTTTGTCTATTAGGTGGCGCTAAAGCACCTCCTATAAACCAACATTATTGTAATAGAGTACAGCTAGGAGGGGGTGGCATAGAGGAATGATACAAAGCTTGCAGGCATTGTTTGGTTATTTACCCAACCATTGACTTCTCTGTGTCATGCTTATCCCTGTGGCCATTCCCATCCGTGTTCTGCCCCTCCTCGCTGAAAAAACATACTTCTGGGATCTCTTTGAGCTTGATTTTTCAAGCATTCAATTCAAACGTTGTACTCGAAGTGGCTGCCAGTGTTATTTCAAAACAGTCTTCGGAGAGTTAATGGCTTAATTGGAGTTGTACAATCTCTACTTGTGTAATAAAAATGTCTTAACCAAGTGTGCCTTCAGCCAACTGATTTATACGCAGTATGCATGCCCTTCATTGAAGCGTTGTTAAAGCAAGTATTGGAAAAGCCAACAGTTTTGGCTTGTTTATCGGTATCAGATAGGCCTTTGTCAGGCCCTGCTATCATATGCCCAGGTACGTGCAGAATTTTGCATCTGCTACCATGAATGGCCAGTTAGTACCATTACAGCAGTGCTTGGTAAAGGGCAATTCCATGCCTAAACGTAATCCCAAACTGGTGGCATTGTCAATGCTTGTTAGGGCCAGCAACGGAATCGGTTGCTTTTGGTTAGCAGGAGCACAGGGAGCAGTGAAAGATTGACCAGTACCATGGTGTTCTGGGTGAGATTTCATGTGGTTCAAACATCGCTCTCCAGTCTCAGGGTAGGGCTGAAGTCTTGCAGTCCAATGGTGTGACTCAAACCTTAGTAACGAATATCAACCAGCTAATCAGAGGATTTGAGCCCTCTAGAAGAGATTTGTGTGCCTGTAAAAGGCACAGCTCCCGTCTTGCTTCCTGTGTGGGTCATGTTTGGCTGTGGAAAGAGGAGTACAATGCAGGCTCACAATATGGTGGTGTGTTGGAGGAGTTTAAGTGGTATGTTTGGTGACTCCAAGAGAGTGTTTAATTAGTTTGTTAGTTATTTGTGATTTTTGTGGTTTCTTGATCCCAGATATATCCAGTGTTTGTTTGTGTGAGTGTTAGTCCTCCACTCTTAGCTTCAATATCTCACCCTTACTCCCTTACAAAGAATATTAAAAAGCCAAAAACCGTTCCTGTTGTACTTTTCCCTCCTAATTCATTTCCCTGGCTTGTCGCCCAAAAAATGTAAAATAATCCCAGAAAAGTTCCTGATATTCTTTTCCCTGCTCATTTGTCACCCACAAAATATAAAGGTTCCCAAAAAGGTTCCCGTTGTACTTTTCCTACTTCGATGTTTTACTTTGTTTCACCCGGAACATTTAAAAAAGCAACAACAAAAAAAAAAAGTTTCCAAAAACATTGGGCCTCATTACGATGTGGGCGGTAAGGGATTGCCGGTACCGGTAAGGGCAACCGTACCGGTAATCCCTTACCGCCCTATTACGATTTCCCTTTGCGGGTCCTCCCTTAATGCCGGGTTTTACCAGGCGTTAAGGACGGGACCCGCAAAGGGACTTTGGTGCTAATACCAGTAACGCAATTTGCGGTACCGTTATTAGCGCCTTCCCCATTCCCATTGAGCCCTATGGGGGCTCAAATGGGAATGGGGAAGGGCCATGGTGAATGGGAAATTACCGCCCCGCCATCCTTGGAATGGGGCGGTAATAGCTCCATTCACCAGGGCGGAGTCAGTAAGGATTTGGAGGCAGCCATGGCGCTAATCGCGCCATGGTTACCTCCAAACTCTAATGTGGCCCATTGGGCCTCATTACGACCCTGGCGGTCTGGGAACTACGGTACCGGTAAGCATCCCGGTACTGTAGTTCCCAGACCGTCATACTACGTGCTCTGCTCGCGGGTGCTGTTTCACCCGCCAGGTTTTTTCTGGCGGGTGTAATGGCACCCACGAGCAGAGCACGTTGGATGCACCGGCACAACTCTGAATGTGCCGGTGCATCCGACGTCCCCATCCCCATTCTGCCCTGTAGGGCAGAATGGGGATCGGGACGCCCTTGATTCCGGCACCCGAAAATGGGCAATTACCAGGTCCGCCGAGCTCGGCATGACCCGGTTCTTGCCCATTCACGGGTGCCGGAAAAAATGCAACTCCGGCAGCAGCCGTGCCCTTGATAAGGGCACGGCTACCGCCAGAGTTGTACTGATGCCCATTATCTTTCCTCTGTTTGTTGGGTGTTGTCTTACTGTTTGTGTTTTGTGACAACACTTTCCCTTTGGGTGAGTCTTGAATGAATCGATGTGTTCTTTCTCACTATGTTTTAATTGCATATCGATAGCGTATGGCACACAGTAACACGTAGGTCTCCACTTCCTCCACTCCCCCCTAACATGGGACTGGGTGATCTGCTTCCCCCTGTTTCCTTCCGTTTCTGCTTGTAGATCCCATGCTGCAAATCTGACCACCCTCCTCAGACCCCTGGTTAGCTCCCTGCTCTCTTGTATTGATCTCTTTGAGCTCCTTCCCTTGCTGTATACTTCCATCTTTGACACGTAAAGCGCTGCTTTGCTTCTCAAATCTTGGTCTGAGCTCTTAATAATAATAATAATAATAATAATAATAATAATAATAATATTAACTGTGGAATGTATGGTGGGAATTGCCGAGCAGAGAAAAGGAGGAGCCGTATTACCCCTCAAACTCTGTGTCAGAAGAGGTAGCCAGCGATAGCTAGGAGGCGGGACAGAATGGGAAGAGAGTGACAGCCAGGAGAGGCGACAGATTGTATGGGGAGGCAACAGTGGCTGATGGGTAGGTTGCCAGTAATCAGGAGGAGGTTGTTGTGTAGCCACAGAGTTACAGCAGGAGCTCCTGGAGCGTGTAGAACAGTATTTAGGCATTGACATTTGTGGGGAGCCCGTGGTGCCCCAGCGGCATCAGGGAGAGGTAGCCACATGGATGCAAAAAGAGGATGGAGAGAAAAGGAGGTCAGGAGGAAGTGATGATGTTGCAGGAGACTAAAGAGCACAGTGGGGAGGAGTGAGAGATGTGATCCTCCAGTAGACGACTACGTAGTAGGAGACTGAAGCCACTGAACATTTACTTGCTCAGGAGTTGGAGAGTGGGACCACTGTACCTTTGCCTGTTAAGGAGGCGCATGATGGGGCCACTTCACCTTCCCCGGCTCAGGCTGGCGGTCCAAGGCAGTCTCAGGCTTCCATTAAGCAGGCAATGGTGGGTCGAAGGTTATCCCCATCCATGACATCCATGCCAATCGGAGAGTGAGAATGTCATGCGGTAGGTGGCTTTTATTTGGCTGTGCAGAGGAGTACAATATAGGCTCACAAGTTGGTGGAATATTGGAGGAATTCTGGTGGTATCACAAGAGAGTGTTTAAGGCGGGAGGCAGGCAGTGTAAACTGCAACTTCTGCAAAAAGGCTGCATTAAAGTGACCAAGGGAGAGCGTCTTGTCCACCTTCTAAATGGGCAAGCACTGCTGCAGGTGGTACAAGAAGTGTATGAGAAACACACATCACGTGCCATCGACCCTGCTAGTGCAGCACCCTCCTCAAGCAGTGATGGCACTGACAAGAGAATGTCAAATGACACACCACCTTGTTACCAGCCATGCAAGAAGCAACCCGGATGCCCCACAACTCTGGCCCAGCACAAATGCCTTACTGTTCCCCAATATCTAGCAAGCACAGTCTGACCCGGTGGCACACCATCAATGAGAAGGGCTTGGCCTTACCATCAATAGCAGAGTGGCTTTCTGTTAGCGGAGTTTAGGTTGTAGTGCTACATGGGCTGGGATGAGAGACAGAATGATAGGTCATGTAGGCACATACAGTTTGTATAACAGCACTTCTGTAGGTCGGGGGAGCTGGGTGTCACGGTAAGAGAGGATGCTGTGTTGAGGCACATGCTCCAGCACCGCCATACCCGTGCGTAGGCAACTGGGTAGAAAATGGGGAGACATGGTGTCATTGTAGACTCTAGCAAAAAAATGGGGGAACACAGGAAAAAAGCAATAGTTGCTCTCCTGGTAGGTAAAGCCAGCTCAAGCAAGAACCACTGGTTTGAGAGTACAGTAGTTGATCATAGCTCAATTGGGAGTTAGAGCTAAAAAGACTGAGGCAGAACCACCCTGAAGTACAATGACGCTGGTAAAACATGCTAAACAAAGAAGATAAACATTGGGAAACACTATTAAGCAGAGATAAACTGACAGAGGTAGAATCACCACAGACATGAAATCCTCGGTTGGGCTGATCTCTGTAGTTTTGTGGGGAATTTGACTGCTGAAGTCTGAAGGAGGGATCGCCTTCGAATGAGGCAAAACCTCCCCTGAGTACAATGTCAGCATTAAGTGGGCTCAATAAAGAAGAAGCCACAGATTGGGCACCATTGCTAGGTACAAGTCAAGGTTGATTGAGGCAGAATCTCCACTGAGTACTATGTCAGCCTTAACAGGGCTGAATGTAGAAAAAGCCCAAAAGTGGCAGAAAAAGTATACTTAAATAAACTTTAAACTCAAGGAAAAACTCAGAATTAACCAATGTTTAAAGGAAGGAGAAATTACACATAATTAAAATTATGTTTGAGGAGACGCTAAACTGCAAAATAATTAAAAACTAAACTTCAGCTTAAGGAACTCAAATTTACTTACTCAGATGGCTCTGTAGTTTGGTCATGAAAATCATGGTGGGCCCCCTCACCATACCTTTCTGAGATAAAATCCTCATTCATATTTAAGAAAGTAAGCTCTTTGGACATGTGTGTCCTTGGGGTGTCTCCTGTGGTATGAGAGAAATGATCCAGCCATGCTAAATACCAGTTCACACAGCGGGCTTGCTTTGGTGTAGGTTAGGGTTTTCACAGCAAATTAAAAAAGCACAGAAGGCCACACTGACCACTTGCCATTCCAAAATTGTAGTGGGTCATCATCGCATCAATACCAGGTTGACATGTGTCAAGAACATAGACATCAACCCTATGAGCTGCAGTCATACAGCTAAAGTCTTGGGACCCTGATGCATACAGCAAGCCTTATTGAGGAAGGTGTTTGTCCCAAACTCTCTTATGCTTTTCTTCTGCTAAAACGCTCATCATGCTGCCCCCTGGAGTACTTTCAGACACTGAGGATAAGGCACAGTCACAAGGGTATCAAACTGGGTTGCTGTGCTCAGACCTTTGTCTCACGATTCTGATTCCATGCAGGCCTTTAGACCTATCTTTAGTGCGTCCTTGCACATGTTTAGCATGTTCTCTTGTGAATGGCAAAACCCTTCCTGTCCTCAATCTTGGTAAAATGCACACTAAATGTTGCCTCCTTGACTTTAAACCCTAGATCAAGGAATGATAGACAGAGATACTTCACATTGCCCTTCATGTGCATAATGCTTGGATCCTGTTGGAAGGCAGAGAGCACTTTCATGGCCATTTGTCCTGCTTCTTCATTGCCAAACATGTCATGTTGCTTTATTGGAATGATCTAATTGCATTTCACCTAATTATGTTTTGCCAAATGTTATCACTTTTTTTAATGCACATGTATAGATGAGGGACTTCGATTAGGTATTTAGGAAGGGGGGGTGGAGATAAAGGTAACAGGTGCAGGGGGTATTCTTTTTGCAGTAAAAAAGTGATTAAAATCAGCAAAATGTAATGTTTGCAAAATGCAATTTGGCAAAAAGAAATGCAAGGAATCTTCATAGATCCGCTTTATTATGATAGTTCTGATTTCATACACTGGGGGAAGCAGCATGCTGAATGACATAACATACATGCTACATTGCTGGGTGACATCTTGAAAGGTCTGCAGTAAAGAGCACATATTGTCCAACATTTGCCACTGTGTAGGTGTTAGGGAGGCACCCTACAGTTGCCAGCTCTGGCTATTGCAGCAGTGAGTAACTTCAATGCACAGATGCTCCAGCATTCGGAGGGTTGAATTCCACTGTGTCAGCTTTGCAGTTTCAGCTGGTTGTAAGGATGCAGGTGGCCTGTCTACAGCTTTACCAACACAGATTTGGCACTGTTGGAGCAATGAAAAGGTGTGCACATTTTCCGGTTCTTACTATCTCATCAAGTGTTGTTCAATTGCCTATGAATTGAGTCACAAGGTGGAGGAAATGGACACAACTGGGCACGTGCATAGTTTGACCTATCCTCAGGTCTGCTACCACCAACATTAGACCTATTGTCTGCTGATACAAAACCTTTTTCTAAACCACACAAAGTGATCCAGTGAGGTGCAGCCGCCTTTATTTTCTCACAGAGTTCAAATCCCCTGTGGGACTCGCTGCCAATCCCTTGTCTGCAAGAGGTGGCCTGCTGGTGAATTACATTGTGGGGCTGCTCGCCTGCGCTTGACTGCTGAGAGGGATGGCGGCCATGAAATCTGTGCCTGCAGCACATGTTCACATCCATTGTCCGGTGGGCTTTCTTACCCAGGGAGTGGCGCATTCTCATTCCTACCGCGTATGGAAGATGCTTGTAGAGTCTGTGGGAATGCAGTGCATGTGAAGTAGTGCCAGTTCAGAGTTTTGCAGAGAGGTGCATCTGAAGTCTCAGTTTTCCACAGAAGAGTACGGCGGAAAATCTATTGGCAACATGACAGTAAGGCTGTCATTGAAGAGACCACGTTTTTCTGCCATTTTTTTAACAACATGGTTTTATTTTGTCAGAAAGCTGCATTGATTAGATGATTTGCTACATGTGCAATCTTTTGATAATATTGTTTGATTTCTTCCAGAATACTATACTGATTGAATGATTTGACCTTCTTTTAGAACTGTATGTATTTTGGAGACTCTGTGTATAATATTGTGATTGTTTCCATTCGTGATTTTGGCCAAAATGTATGCGCTTTTAAAGCTGTTTCTCATTCTACCTCCATGCTACCTATCAGTGTGTATCTAACTATGCTGTAAGTCCTCCTAGGATTACACTACAAATGCACTCATGTATGTGATTTTGTTTACAATATGTATGCACTTTAAAAGTTGTTCCTTATTCTACCTCTATCATACATCATGGTGTGTGCTTAATCATGCTGCATGCCACCCTAGTATTACGCTACAAATGCACTCATGTATGTGCTAGGGGAAAAATATGATATGGGCTGATCAATCATTTGAACCTTCATGGCTCGTGCATGTGTGTGGGTCTATGAGATATATTATGACGAACTATTATGCGCATTTGTGCCAGAGATGTGCTTCTAACATCCTCGTTTGGTTCCCTTCGAATAATTCATTGAGTTCCAAGGCTCCGTATAGACTGGAGCGACGTGGTTTTCTTTGGGCAAAGTGGTATGCAGTGTCTATTTCAAGGCTCCCTTTGCTGTCTCCCTCTGTTTGCGGGAACTCTTTCATCTCCCAATAGGCAGCAGCACACATTTAGTGGTCTAGTGTTACCTAGATACATCCGAGCATGACACATTTGTGCCTGCGCGTTACACAAACGTGACAGTGGTCACATGATACACGAGTTCACTATTCCAGGCATTGCATACCGGAACAAACCGCTTATTACGCCGAACACTATCGTAGTGCGGGTATGAGTGACACACACAGCAGCCACTTCTGAGGTGGCGTGAGGTGTTTTCCCGAACGTTGTTGACAGACCTTGATTTCTTCAGGGCTTAATTACATAAAACCAGGTGGTAGGTTTTCTGACTATTTGATTTAGGTTTCATCAGATTTCCATCCATTTTCTAAAGGGTTACATACGACCAGGGTCCTTTAAACTTAATTAGAGGTTTTCTCTTGTTTCCAATCACTGATGTTTGAATCTTACTGACTTCGGAACAATAACACAGACAAACACGTATCCTTGAAAAGGTTGGAGATGCTGTAAGTGTCACCATGGTCCAAGTGGGCAGACAGGTACATATATACCATGTTTAGAAGGACAAGGAATATGTTTTTCCTTACTGTTTGGTTTGTTAGGTTTATTGAGCGGTTCCTTTGAGCCATTATGACCCACGTACTTCCAGAAGTTATCAGTAAGCGCCGTTTTCATTCATTAAAATGTCTTAGGATTGGGGGCGCTGTTGCGCTCGAAGAGTATGGCCCCTGAGCGCTAGCTCTGTCCTGGGGAAAATCCTGTCCTACATTAACTGTCAAAGTGGTGCTGCAGAATCATCTAAAAGCCTAGTAGCTGTTACAGTGGTCCTCCCTGCATACATCGGTCGACTGTCATCCCGCTGCGTAGTGCTTTAGCGGCGGTAAGGACCGTCCTGGAAGGGCCGGCTGACCTCCTGACTGGAGCCCGTGCAGAGTCTCCGTGGAGGACGGGCTGGCGGTGACTCGTGGGACGTGGATCCACAGGCCCGTGGGGGAGAGGCGGCTTCAGTGCGGGGCTGCATGCCCTTCTGCCCTCCACTTGCCGGTGCCGGGTGATAAAGGGGGACAGCTGTCCAGTTGTTTGCGGCTCATCAGATAGAGACTTGGCGCAAGGCACCTCTAACATCCACCGGAGAGTCGATGCTCCCAACGGCACGCCTCGCAGGGTCTGTTCACCGGCCCCAGCAAACATTTCAGCGGCGGTCTCCCTGCCTGCGGCAGTGCCTTGGGGAATTTTGGCGGCGCTGCGGATCAGAGGAGCTTGTCGGTGGACCAGGGGTAGCGAACCCTGGGCTTGGCCGAGGTCCCGGGTGGTCACACACCCCCCCTCCCATCACTACGCCCTGTGAATTCCTGTGACGCCACGGGAGGGGCAGGGTGGAAACTGTGCGGCTCCCGGCAGCCGCATAGGCAGGTACCAATCCCTACGTCCTTGCCGGAGCTCCAGACTCATTCCCCTGCTGACCCGAGAATGTCCTGGGGCTCCTGCTCAGGTGGCGCTGCATTGCTGGAGCTGCGCAGACCAAGGTGCGCCCCCGGATCGCCGCCCACTGCTGTTGGCCTGGGTTTGGGATTGCATGCCCCCACTCGCCCTGCACAATTTGTTTGTTTCTGGGGAGGCTACTGGCTAGGGGCGTGCAGCGAAGCCGTAACGCTGTTTGGCCACATGGGTTGGCCATAGGTACAGGCTGCCCTCTCTCTTTATTCTGGCAGCGTTCTTCTGTTTGTACACCCTCTTCACTTCTTACTACACAGGGTTGGTGACTCTCTGATGGCCACATTTGCAGTGTACTGAGACCCTGCAATCCTCCCGTCTGCAGGCTCCTGCTAACATCAAGGTTCCAGCGTGTGACACCAAATTGCTTAGATACTACTTTCAGGCATGTTCTACGTCGGAGGCCGCAACCTACTCGACGTGGTCCCACTGACTCTATAAGTCACAATCTAGTTTGTGTATTGACCTGCTTTGCCTGGACAACTTTGGAGAGGAGGGGAGGGTCGAGGGTTGATCCCGCGCACCCTGACATCGAATCCAACACCGGTGTAGAGGTGCTTGTGCCCTCATACCTGGGCAGCGCACGCTTCGCTTTAGCCCTACCTCTCCGCCTTCAGGTTCTACTGTCGCTGGGCTCTTCCCATCCTAGGTTAGCCCACTGCATACACCCAAGCCAGTGATCTAAGGACTTGTGCCCTGCTGGCCCCTTCCTTCTTGTGGCCTTCTACGTGGCCGGGATGCCCCCGTTGGAGGTGTTTCTCGTCCTGGTGGACTGCTTGCTCCCATTGTGGCACTGTCGCTCCATTGCCGCCCTACCGCTGACCTCTGGACATCCATTGATAACATGACCAAAGAGGTTAACAAAAAGCAGAGTTCAATCAATATGTTTGCGAAAACGCCATCTAAATCCTTTGTACATCCCCCTGACCTGGAGCCTGCCACTTCATCCCCTCCCGATCACCCCGAATCACAGAAGATGATGGACTTTATGCAAGAAGGGTTTACTGCCCTCCACTCTAAACTCAGTGACATGAATGGATTCATGTTTCATCGATTAAAGCCCACATGAAAAAAGCGGATGGCTGAGGTGGAGACAAGGGTTGGGGCGGCTGAAGATGACATAGTTGCCCTTCGCGCTGAGGTGGCTGTGCTTTCCAGACAGGTGGCAGATGTCAGTAGGAAGAATGAAGATCTCGAATTTTTGATAAGGGGGCCTAAGTCCTGTAATTCCACAATGCTTCCTTTTCAGATGGTGAAGATGTTGTCTATGTACCTTACCCATCCAACCAGTTTGTTTTTATATTGGTTGTTGTCATTGTATACGAATGCATTCTCTAGGTTGTCCATATACAGATTTGCAATATCTGGCGCGAAGGTAGATCCCATGCTTGTCCCTCTGATCTGCTGGTAATACTGTGCTTGGTAAATGAAGTAGTTTTCTGTAATTGCAAAACTACTTCATTTATCAAGGACAACAAACTGGTCGGATGGGTAAGGTACATAGACGACATCTTCACCATCTGGAAAGGAAGCATTGTGGAATTACAGGAGTTTCACACATGGCTGAACAATGTAGATCCCTGCATCAAGTTTACAATGCATTATAACACCGACCACCTGGCATTCCTAGACTTGAATATCGTAAGAGCTGAGGGTGGAATGATCACAACAACACTGTACCGAAAACCGACGGACAAGAACACATTACTTAACTTTGAAAGTTACCATCCACAAGCCCTCAAAGAAAATCTGCCGTTCAGGCAGTTCCTGAGGATAAGAAGGAACTGTTCCTCACTCCCTGAATATGACCGTCATGGCCAAGACCTGGAAAGCCGCTTAAAAACAAGGGGATACCCAGCAGCTATCATTAGGAATGCGCGAAAAATGGCCAGAAACAGAAACAGGACAGACTGCCTGATGAAACAGATAAGAACAGAACACAAGGACAAGATGACATGTGTCACCACCTTCTCACCAGTGAGTAATGTACTAAGAAAGACCATTCTTTTTAAACTGGCACTTGCTACAAACGGACACGTTCGCACCCACAACGCCGCGTTTTGCCTTCAAAAGAAGCAAAAACATCAAAGATCACCTGGTACACACGTACCCTACAGAAAACTCAGCACCAAGTAGCCAAACCACGCTCTGGCAGCTTCCACCCATGGTTGGACACTACCGCTGCGGAAAATGCTCCGTATGCCACCTCACAAAAGACCAGAAAGAGATATCCCTCAACGGCACCATATGGAAACACAATACTTTCTCCAACTGCCTGACCAAGTGGAGCGTATATTTAATCATATGCCCGTGCAACCTATACTACATAGGCAAAAGCAAGCGTGAAATACGACAAAGAATTTGTGAGCATAGGTCTTGCCTAAAAACGAAAATAGAGGACAACCCATATGGTGGCGCATTTTGTGAAATATCAACACAAACACACAGAACTAAGATGGTGTGTAATCCAAACTATTGAGGCAAAAGCCAGAGGGGGTGACAGAGACCTAGAGCTAAGAAAAGTTGAGCAGAGATGGATACACCGTCTAGATACAGTGAAGAATGGGTTAAAGGTGTCCATAGAGTGGAATCTCTTTTTCTGATAGACTTGTGCACATTATGGAGGTATTGAATTTCTGTGAAACTGTGTGGGGTCCTTCTGTGTTGAAAGTCTCACAGTTAGACTATGTGGCTCCCACACACTTTTGAGAAGTGTTGAACATTGTAACTAAAAAGAATAGATCGACCAAAATGATCAGTACTTGCAATTATGAGTGGTACAGTAATGATTGTGCATCTCTGTAAAATATGAGAACAAATGTTCAATATGTACAGTGGCATCATGAGGCTCCCACTCACATATGAGAAGTACAACATGTTGTAACCAAAAATATTATATTCAACTGTAATCAAGAATGGTACAGCAACTATCTTGTATTTTTGTGAAATAGGAGAACATGTATGTACCCAACAATAACATGCAACACTATAAGGTGCAGGCCGTGTGCACACACACGTAAAGCAGCACATTGTAAAATAAAGAGATATGATATGCTAGATATCTTACACATACACAGTGTAATTATACAGCCCATACGAAATAGCTTGACTCGGAATAGAGACACTACTCCCTCAACAGACAACACGCTAATCATTTGCGCATGCACGTCCGATTTTCGGGCGCGCTCCAACAAGTGACGCGAGTGTAAATAGAACCTGCGCATGCGCGTGACCACAGACGCCGACTTTTCAGTGAGCTGTGGCCATGGCACACACAGGTAAGGCAATATTCCCTTTTGCAAGCGGTCTGCCGCCCGCTCTAAATATGAGCCAGACATAGCCCAATGTAGCACTGGTCCCCACCTGACACAGGACTCCCACGGTGAGCACAAAGGAAACCGAGGGATTTAGCCGTCACCCCTGTGTACTTGCACTCATATTAAACACTGAGCGCATGCATGCTACACCGTCCAAAATCGGCTTGTAGTCTTCCCACTAGCCCACCGTGAGCACAAAAAACGAGTGATCTACCCTTCACCCCTGTGGACTTGTACTCAAATTAAGCACAGAGCACATGCATGCTAGACCATCCAAAATCGGCAAGCAGCCTTTTACTGGCCATCATCACAGCCCCACCGGCCTGTAGGTATAGGAAAATAAAAAAAACACAAATGTGCTTAAATATTCGTTTCCTGCTTTACAGCCATGAAGCAGAGCACTACCTCCTAGATAATCAGGAGTCCATTGAATCCAAGCGCACAGAAGGCGCTTCAAGCAAAGAACTGTAACCAGATTACGCGCTCACCTGTCACACAAATAAAGCTGCGGCCCAGGTAGGAGTGCACTCAGCACACCAAATACAGGACTTTTCGCCTGTAGAGACACACCCAACCTCTGACTTTCTTTTTTTTATTTGTTATTTGCCCTCAGATGCCCCAACACAGTGGTACATCAAGTGACAGCCCAAAGTCCACTAGATTCGTCCTGAAGACGGCACCAGTATCTCATTTAATAACTGAGTGCCAGAAACACCACTTTTGTGTCGACTAGATGGATGTGAGGTCAATCGGACCACATTCCAAGTCACTATCTTTACTAACCCTCACCAGAAATTAGTGATTGTAAAGAAACAATGTATGAGGTTGAATAATATGCCTTAAATACTGAAATACCCTGGTCATTACGGGCAAGCACATTTTTCTTGTTGTTATGTTGTTTTACATTGTCAATAGCTATGTTATGCTATTTTTAAAATCACAGTAATAATAAACAATTGTAATTGTACCTTAAAAAAAAACACTGGGTGTCTCTCATATCTACAGACAACCGGTAGGGATCTGTAAAAAGGGTGCTGGCTCCACAACCAGGCCAGTGTTGAACAGGTGGGGAAGCCTAAGTCCACTTTTTACTCAAACTGTCACACCCCTCTTGACTTAGGCCCTCCTTATCAAAAAGAGGGACACACACCCCCCGAATTCATAATCAAAATATATGCCAATGATGCCCTGCTTTTCATCCGCTCCCCTGCATCCAACCTTGCCCTTAGCTTGAACAATGTTATCCAGTTCGGTCAGATATCGGGACTTAAAGTGAATTGCACTAAATCTACATTATTTCCACTCACCGAGGCAACTTCCCCACCTTCCAGACTCCCTCGGGTTCTCATGGGCGCAAACGGAGATCACCTACATTGGAGTTGTGGTTACACGCCAGCCTGATCTCCTTTATGCAGCTTACTATCAAAATTACCTTAACACGCTCACCAGGAAGTGCACAGGCTGGGCTAAACTCCCGATCGCCCTAGCGGGCAGAATCGGTATTCTAAAAATGGTCGTGCTCCCCCAGCTTCTGTACCGGTTCCTTAATATCACCTTGTGGGCTGGCAATTATTTCTTCCAGACCCTTACTCGTATAGTTAACACTTTCCTCTGGCACTCTGGTGCAGTTCATCTCAAACTGGACACATTATCTCCTCCCATGTGGCTTTGGTGCCCCTAACTTCAGATATAATTGGTTGGTAGCCCAAGCACAATACACTTCATTCAGCTTTATTCGGATAAACTCTACTCAGCATGTCAGGCTTTAGCGCCTCGCGGTTCAGGATCGGGATAGTCGTTCCTTGTTTTTCTCTCCCCAGCAAATCCAGTTCGATCCCCTTGACCCCGTTGGTTCCATGGTACTGGCTTTATCCAAGATATGGAAACTGGTCGGAGTTCCTCAACCCTTTCATGGTAGCCTTACCCTATGGAACCTCCTTCCAGAGGCTCCCGCCATCCCTTCGGCTATAAAACGACTCTGGGTGGATACAGGCTTTGAAACCCTTTGTGATGTCTCCGACCAAGGTAATTTTGTTGAATGGCATGATCTGCCAGTATCCCTGCACAAGAATTCACCCATGTGGCTCCAGTATTCAGGCCTTCAACGCTCTCTCGAGAAAAGATATTCAGACTTTCCTGCAGTTCCCCCAGATGACCCTATACTCACTGAAATCCTGGATGTCATGACCCAGAGAGGTAGGGTCCCCAGACTATACACCCTATTACAGTCCAGGACTATTCCTCCTTTTAACAAATTCAAGGGTTCCTGGGTGGAGGATTTGGGCACTGAAATAACGAATCAACTCTGGCAGAGTATGTGCTTGTGGATTCATGACATACCGTTTAATTCCCGATTCACGCTAATGCAATTTAAAGTGCTCGACAGGTTCCATTATACCCCAATTAGACTTCATCATATGTTGATTGACCACCCACCCCCCACCCCCCAGGGGCCCCAGATGTGGTTCGGAGGATGCAAAATACTTGCACATGATATGTTCATGTCCGCGCCTCTCTCAGTTCTGGGGGGAGGTTTGCTCTACTGTATCCAACATACTAGATCATATTATCGCCCCATCCCCGCTAGCATGCCTATTTCATGATCTCCCTGGCCTTGGCCGAGACTCCAGGAAACTGGCAGGGCTCTGCATGCTCCTCGCGGTGCGCTGCATCCTGCTGTGCTGGTTCCAGCCTGGGGCTCCCACGCACTCTCAATGGCTCTGTGCGGTGACCTGGGCCTCGGACATGGAGGAGATCTGGGTGGAGCAGCAACTGTTGGTTTCAAGGCCCAGGAATATTTGGTCCCCATTTCGGTCCTATACTGCTTCCCTAACGGCTGACACTGATAAGGATCATGTAAGTCCTTCTCCCCCCCTCTTGCCTGATTAACTTTGTGCTTCGTATATTCTGCAGCTTATGTGTGGACATTGACCGTTGCTCTGGTGTTGGTCCCCAACGTGGATTTACATGTGCTATCTCACTTGCGTATGTACTGCTGATCTGACAGCTGTATTTTGTATATTGCTCGCTCTCTTGTTGATTTGTCAAGCTCAATAAATAAAGTTTTATTGTCATCTGATGCCAAGGAAGTCCAAGATGGGAAACCTACAGGAATCACCTCTTATTCATGGTTTGTGGATTCCGATCTTTTGTCTAGAGGTCATTTCAGTTATGTGTTAATTCCTATTTATTATTTATTTATTTATTAAAAGACCATCAAAACTATTAATTGGATGGTAACCTTTTTTAGTGTTATCATTGAGCAATACCAATTTTATACTTTGACATTTTAAAACTGGCAAATAATATTGAAGAGTTGGTGATACATGTACACAGCAACTAATCTATATTCTTTTAATATTTCTCTTTTTCCATTTGTGTGTATTGGTATTCTGTTATACTGCTCTGATAACCCTTGAAGAAGCTCACAGTAGGTCACATAGGAGATTTGAGCTATGATGTGAAACACATCTTGGCAATTTGTCATTCTGTAAATATGCAAATACCTTATAGAATTGTAACCCAGGACATACTGTCAGGAGGTGGGCCTGTACACGATCGCAGCGAACAGGCTGGAGGTTTCCATATCGACTTCAACAGCATTGTACTCACAGCCGTCACCCGCATCACATTGACAGGACGCTGCATATGACATCATCAAACTCTCCTAGAGCGTCCATTTCAGAAGCCACGAGATGGTCCATATCTGCAGATGAAGTAATATCCCTAATTGTTAGCCTGATGTCCCCTCGGCCTGTGTAGCTTGTGCACTGACTTCTGCTCCTGTTTCCTGATGTTTTTGGCCCAATTATTTTGGAATAGTTTGCTTGGTCCTTTGACTCTTGGAGTCGCTCTATGCTCCAGCCCCTTTTCCCTAATTCTAGAGCTTTCCGGTTTGACCTAGTTTTTGCAGTTGCCAGTACTCTGGACACTGCTTTTTCTTCATGTTTGTTATTTTTTGCAACGTTCAAGCCTGTGCCATCCAGCCTTTGTTTGCCTTTGAAATGTTATTTGTTGTTTTCAAACTCTGACACTGTCTTCAGTAGCTGCTGATTAGATGTTCCCGCTGAATAAAGTTGCTTTTTCTTTCCCTGATGTTTTTGGTACTTCTTTGACTTCTCGACCTGGCCATCTCCTTGAGAACTTTGTTTCCATTTAATTTTTATTTTTTAATGTAAGATATAAGATTGCTCCCGTGGAATTCTGGCCACCATCTCTGACCTGACCAAGAGACATTTACCACCACGACAAACAAGTTTTTTGTTTCTTACCTGGGTCTGCCTTTCCATTAGATCGTGCCATCCGGGTTAGATCCCTTCTGAATATTTGATCTAACCGCGGGTGGTTTTCTGTCCTATCGACTTTCCGCAAAAGGCAGGAAGCTTAATTCATAGGTATAACTATATGGTCATCCATCCATCACAGGTAGGATAAGATGCATTTGCGGGAGGATCTCTGATCTGAGGGATATTCCCTAGTGCAGTTTGTAACCAGTTGTTTCCTTTTTTCCCACAGTCTGGAATCCTCCAGGCAGCGACCTTCTGCATTTTCTCTTGAACCATTTGTCTGCCATATCATTTAACAGAGAGATGATTCTTTATGGAGGAAAGTCACCCTCTAAGTAGGAGACCCGGACCTTCCGGCTTCCAGGACTGTGACCGATCCTGCAACATACACTGTCTTTGGGGAAGGGAATGCTTATTTGTTTGTATCACTGTAATCATTTATATCTGGTGATTTTTAATGTGTTATTTAGTAAATGTGAATGAAATAATACATTAATAATTATCTCGAGTTCAAATAAGGTAGTTTCCATTTGGGTTGTTTTTTGGTAATTACTAGATTTGCACTAGCAGGTGTAGTTCCTGGGTGTCCCTTGTGCAGCTCTTGCATATTTTTTACAAATACAAATAGACATATACACTTTTCAGAAAGTAATCTCGTACCCTAGCACAACAGACCCAGTGTTTTAACCAGTGATAAGTGTCCCTCTTCTCCTCACAAAATTTAAATGTAACTATGCATTTATTGGCAGGCTCTATCATCGGCCTATAAAATGAATGTGTGACTAAAAAGGCTTGGAGTGTTCTCTTCCCAGCTATAAAAATGTTGAGTGCCTCCAATGATAAAGTGTAAAGAATGTTTTGCTGTGCTTTCTACTCTACCTAACGATAATGCTGGCAAGCTGTACTCCGCCTACAAAATCATGTGTGATTAAGAATAGTGTGGCATGCTCTGTCCCTTAAAAAAATTATGTGCACCTAAGAATGCTTTTGCCTGCTCTTTCTTTTGTGAAAACAAGGAAATAATATGAGGCAGGGTAACCAAAAAGGAAACAAACCAAACACAGGTTACAATGGAACATACAAAGTACTTTATTTTATACTGAATCCAGTTACAAAAGAACAGAACAAAATTCAGATAGCTATCGACCCTCAGTACAACACAGCGAACTCCGGCGTGGTTCGGTGTGCTCAGTGAGTGCAAATATTCATTGAAACAGTCAGGCTTTTATACATTTCTCCAGCCTGTTGTCCAGCCTTTCTGCAGGTTAACCACTCCATAAATAAGTTACTGCTCTAGGGTCCCTTGCCAGGTCAAATCTAGTTCATCTTAGGTTTATACATTAACAAGAAGAAATGGTAATAATGTATGCTCTAGGCCTAACATTACAATGCGGGACTTAATTTATACAATATAGTTAAGCAGGTGTTCTCATTCAATTATAGATCAGTTTCGGTGATACAGGTAATCCATTGCACACAGGTCCGCAGAAGGACAAGGTCTCAGCTCATGACCCTAACAAGTGGCCTGCAGGCAAGTTATACATTAGTTGTACAGAGGTCATGACAATCAAGTTCTGTTCTGAATAACATAGGCTACCATTTTAGCTCACATGGTGACTTTATAGAGCAAGAAAACCTAAAATGGCGGCTTGACCCAAAATGACAGTTTACATGGTTTCTAAGGTCAGGACCTTGCAATGCGAGTTTATTTACATGTAGTTTATAAGCAGCTTGTTAGCAGCTTGGCGTAGGCCAATATACACATATTCATAGCAATAAGAGGCACGATATAATTTCTAGTTTGACAAACCCTCCTTTTGGCCTATGCCAAGTGCTAAACTACTTCTGATCTCCCTGCAAATAACTCCATGTGTCATAGTCCATACACCATGAATAGCTGTCAGAAATATCTATCGCCATTAGATCTTTTACTAAGATCTCTTTCAGTACATACTCCTTAGAGGTTTTATCCGGGGCATACACTTTATGTCCTATTGTACCTATCGCCTGAGCGCAACATCCCCCTAGCATTGAACATATACTTGGTAGACATTGGATACAACAACAAAGAAATAGCAGAATTCCCAAAATAATCAGCAAGACTGAAAGCACTTTCCAACCCCAAGACCGCAAGAAGTCCCAGAACCAAGTGCTAAGATCCCAATTTCCCTCGGGAACATGCACTTCTGAACTAAGAATGTGCAGATTCTGTATTGCCTTAAAAATAGTTGGGGAGGAATCCGGTACGAAAACACAGCAAGCGGACCCCACTAGTTTACATACTCCACCACGTTCAGCCAGAATGACATCTAATGCCATCCGGTTCTGAAGCGCTACCAATCTGATCGCTTTCTGCTCTAAAGTCATATTATAGAGTATATCTGTGGTCCGGTTGATGGTTCTCTCCAGTACTCTCGCTAGTTTCCTGATATCCTCGGAATTCTCTATCTGCCAAAAGAATGGAAGGAATGATTTCGCTACATCTCCTAAAACCTGTGCTGGAGTGTCGCCATTCTCGTCCCGCCGTGGACGAGCCTTCGAAACCTCTACAGTACTTGCTATAAACACCCCAGGTAACAGGATTCCTAGATAACAAGTTCCCTGCCAATCCCTGGGCAACCATGGAAATGCTACATTACCGCAAACAAAATAAACAGGCCCCCCTACATACAGAGGCCTGTTTTCTCCAGTCAAATTTACAATGTTCATACAACATTCAAAATCTCCCATTGGCCGAGTGCCATTTCTTTGTACACAAAAGGGGACCGAATCAGGGCTATGATTTATAGAGTAAGAAGGAGGCACGGCGTCCTTATTGCCTATCGGAGCCATTTTAAAGGAAATTAAAGTTTGAAAAGGAAGAGACAGTTTATCAGACGGCCTAATAGAAGCGACATTAGGTTTACTTCTATTTGCAAAAAGCGAGCATCCCAGGGGAGTTAATTCACGTTTCTCGAAATCATTCAAATTAGTTCCATCAAAGTTCCCTGAGATGCTATCATTCCAACGGCCAAAGAATAGTGCTCTAAGAGAGGCATAGCAAGCAGTCGTTAAAGGTAAAGGGTGAATATACCATCCTAGCCCCTTGTTCCCATGTTGCGGTAAATGAGTGCAAATCCAACAATTACTCTTATTAAAAATGGCATGCGTTGCATTCATTACTATCATTAGAGTGTTATTATGATACTTTTGTCTATGTTGGGAGTCTCTAGGGGACAGAGTGTGAAGGTGTACAGAGGGAGTCAAAGCAGTCGGTACAATCTCGGTCGGTAGTAGAGGTTTTAGAGGATAGATTTCTTCAAAGTACCAAAGTCCTACAGCAGTAATTGCAAAAATAACAATTATCATTATCAAAACACAGCAATACGTTTTCGGGGCCCAGGCACATTGTTCATTGTCCAAGTTGGTCACCCCCTTATTCACAAGTCCAGTGCGGGGAGCAGCAGTGGAGGTGGCAGGCATTGTAGTTCCTCAATCGACGACCCCAATGTTCGTTGCTGGCGACGCTACGGTCGCGCGATTTCTTAGTCCTTCCCAACCCTAGCCAGCAGAATCCCTTTTTCTTTCTGTTGTTCAACAGAAACTTTCTTATACAAAAGAAAATTTTCAATCACTTCTCTTTCCCAAATGCACGGAAAAACCTGTGCCGTAGTTCTATTTTCTTCGTCGAAGGTTGTACCTGGTGGTACCCAAGATTGTTTGATCCGAAAACAAGGCGTCGTCACTTCCTGAGGGAAGCGACGTATCGGAGGCGACGGAAGTCGCAGAACTTGAAACAGTGTTTTCCGGAAGTGATTTTTCAAAAGAGTGCGGAGACGAAATGGACTGTTCCCCAAGCTCCACGGGCTCAGAGAAATTCTCCGACGCACTCACAGCGCTGTTTGCTACTCCAAGATCAGGGACTGTAGCATCAGCGAGGGGATCTGCTTCTTCTGTAACGTGTGGCGTCGGGTGAGGAAGTTTCTTGACATGCGTCGCGTGGATCCAGTGTTTCTTCCCAGCCACCTGCACTGCTGTCCGGGTGACCAACAGCACCTGGTAGGGTCCCTTCCAACGAGGAGCGAGACAGGAAGACCTTTCATAGGCCTTCACTAGGACCCAACTTCCAGGCTGTATATCGTGTCCTGGGCCCGTGAACCGTACAGGTAAAGTTGAATATACCTGGTGATAAATTAAATACAGGTTTTTAGTTAACTGGTTACAGTAGTCTACAAGCAATACATTTTCCACCTCTCTCAGGGCTTTAGGTTTTGGGAGACCCCAAATGTTAGCAGGTCTCCCCATCACTACCTCAAATGGAGAAAGCCCAGTCTTAGTTTGAGGTGTGGTATGCATAGCCAATAATACAATAGGTAAGGCATCTGGCCATTTCAGTTTGGTATCGGCACATGTTTTTGCAAGCTTATTCTTTAAGATACCATGTTGTCTTTCCACTAATCCGGCGCTCTGAGCATGTCTGGCCGAATGGAATCGTTTGTCAATTTGAAATGCCGTACATATCTGTAGAATTACAGCAGCGATAAAATGCGGACCATTATCCGACCAGATAACTCTCGGCAAACCGCACCGTGGCAAGAATTTCTTTAACATGGTCTTTGCAGTGGTCATGGCTGTAGCGTCTTTAACAGGGAAAGCCTCGACCCACTTACTAAAGGCGCAAATGACCACAAGGACATATTTTAGATTGTTACATCGCTCCATTTCAATAAAGTCAAAGTGAATCACTTCAAACAGGACAGAAGGAGGCCCAAAGCTACCTCTTGGAGTTGCTGTCCCCTTTCCCAGATTGTGTTGTAGGCAAATCATGCAATTTTGGACATAATGCTGGGCAATTTTTGAAATCTTATCATTTACCCAGACTTTCTCTAACATTCTCGTGATCTGTTGAGCGCACACATGTGTGGGACCGTGTGCCATGGTAACCATCATTACTATATAGGCATTAGGAAGCAACCATTTCCCTTCAACCATGTCCACCCAACACCCATCATCATCAGGTTTCCCCAAGCCCTCAGCCCACCTCTTGGATTCTTCTAATGTGGCATCGGCTTGGATATCCCGTACAGACCCAACACCCTCATCCATTGCATAGGCATCTACAGTCTTCCTTGAAACATACATCTCTGTGAAGAGATCAGAGGCAGTTTGTCTAGCTATTTGATCAGCGAAAGCATTCCCTTTCCCTATATCATCTATAATATTGCGATGTGCTGCGCACTTAATGATTGCTAACTGACTAGGGAGCGCAAGCGCTGAAAGCAATCAGGGAGCCATGTTGGATCTTGGTGCCATGCGAAGTTAAAAACCCTCTCTCTGACCAAAGTCTCCCAAAGTTGTGAGCCACCCCAAAGGCATACTGGCTATCAGTATATATGTTTACTGTTAGCCCTTCGGAAAGCTCACAAGCTCGAGTCAATGCTATAATCTCTGCGGCCTGCGCAGAGTTATGCGTAATTCTCTTGGTCTCCACAACCGTACTCAATGTAGTGACTGCATAAGCAGCTGTGGATGTACCATCCAGTAGTTTGAAGCAGGAGCCATCACAAAACAGCTCCCCTTGTGGGTTATCCAAAGGAGTGTCCCTCAAATCAACTCTGCCTTTTGTATCTTGTTCAGTAGTATACAGGCAGTCATGTGACTCTTCGTCACCGCAAACAGTATTTTGCGGGAAAGGTAGGAGTTCAGCCGGATTAAGAACGCAGCACCTCCTAATTTGAATGTGGGGAGCAAACAAGATCAATTCATATCTTGTCAGTCGTGCGGAAGTGAAGTGTTGCGTTTGGGTTTTGTTCAATAGAATATCTACAGAGTGAGGCACCATCAGGGTTAAATCATGGTCTAGGACCATTCCCTCACTCTGTTTTACAGACGCAGCAGCAGCAGCGACAGCGCGCAAACATCTTGGAAAAGCGCATGCAACAGGATCAAGGGCGGAAGAGTAGTAACCGCACGGCCTATTCTTCCCTCCATGTTCCTGCGTTAATACAGCCAAAGCACATCCATCACATTCATGCACAAACAACACAAAGGCCTTCTCATAGTTCGGTGTGCCCAAAACTGGCGCCGAACATAATGCAGTCTTGAGCAACTCGAATGAATGTTGATGCTCCGTATTCCATGGCAATGGCGAAGAAATACCCTTCTTCGTCAAGGCCAACATTGGTTTTATCACTAGTGAGAAGTTTGGGATCCATAACCTACAGTAAGAAGCCATACCTATCAAGGCTCTAACTTCCTTTTGTGTATTTGGGACAGACATGCCAGAAATGTGTTTTATTCTTTCAGGTGTCAATCTTCTTCCCTCCTTTGACAGGAGATAGCCTAAATAGGCGACCTCCTGGCAACAATATTGAAACTTTTTAAGCGAAGCTTTGTGACCATGCTTAGCTAGATGGATGAGCAACAACACAGTGCCCTCTTTACAAGAGCTCTCAGAGTCAGCGGCTAAAAGCAAATCATCAACATATTGAAGCAACGTTCAAGTAGGGGGCAATCCAAGGGTATCAAGCTGCTCTTTCAAAGCCCTACTATAAATACTAGGACTCTCAGTATAACCTTGAGGTGCACGAGTAAATGTGAATGAGCGTCCCCCTAAGGTGAACGCGAACAAGTATCTACTATCCTCATGTATAGGAATACTGAAGAAAGCATTCTTTAGGTCCACAACACTGAAGTGAGTAGCCGTAGCTGGAATCATGGTTAATATTGTCGTCACATCAGGCACAATTGGAAATTGTGGAGCGACGACTTTATTAATGGCACGTAAATCAATTATAAAATGAAATGGAATTGCATTATCACCTTTTTTGTACACAGGTAAAATCGGACTATTGCACAAACTTCCTGCAATCTCCTCAATCACCCCACGATGCACAAAATCGGAAACAATGCTCTTCAAAGCCCGCTCGCCTTCAACTGAGATCTTATACTGTGGAATACGGGGCAGCTTAATTCCATGTTTCAAAACTATTTTAACAGGCTCAATCTGCAAAACACCGACATCATTGTCATCAACTGCCCACAAACACTCTGGTACATTACTGAATTCTGGCGGCAAAGGTCTAGTCAAGAATTGCGAAACAGAACATTGCTGTGGTGAAATTGTCAAACGCACTCCATCAGAAGAACAATGAATTACCGCATTTAATTCCTTCAACAGATTCAACCCCAGCAAATTCTCTCCACAATTCGAAGTCAAGAGAAATGGACAGTGGTCCGTAAAGGGACCCAAAGAAATAGGTACCGGTGAAGAAACCGGACAAACAACTGGTGTGCCAGAAAACCCTACAGAAACATTGGTTTGCCCTGACAGTGGAATATTTGGAACCCGGGAATGATCAATGGAGCACTTCTGTGCTCCAGTGTCTATCAAAAATTGATGTTTCCTATTTCCCACTACCATTTCAACGTAGGGACCTTTCTGATTAACGGGAATAGGTGTAGGTTCCAAACCCTGCTTCGGGCAATCCTAACGAAACAAAATATCATCAAAAGGAAGCTCTTCAGATAGATATGCAGCAGAAGGATGATCAAATATGTTTCTAGTATCCACACTCAAAGTCTGATTATCCTGTGAAAAAGGTTGTTGGGGATCCTGCGAAAACTGGCCTCTACCAGGGCCCCCTACACCCAGGCGACCTCTGGATCGTCTACCCATATTTCCAAATGTGTTATTCGACCTCTGTCGAAGGACGGGGCATTGTGCACGCCAATGACCCTCCTGGCGACAATAGGCACACTGGTTAATATTCACAGGACCCAAGGGCACATTCCCTTGTGGAACATACTGACCTCTAATCTGCGAACTACCCCCTCTGGGGCATCTAACAATTTGCTGTAACAATACTTTAGTCTTCAAATCACCTTTTCTCTTCTCGACTCTATCTTTTTCATTATTGACACGGTTCTCGTAGTACTGAGCCATGTGCAGTACTTCTGATTGGGATTTCGCCTGCCAAGCGCTCTCAGAAGACATCATTTGTGACTGGATGTCAGGCAGCAATCCACGTACAAATTTGTCCACGAATAATCTTTTCCCAGACTCTGTGCCTAAGTCTTGTCCACTGAAATCCGAGAATACCTGTTCGAACCGATTAAAGAACTCGGTAGCACCCTCAGATTTTCCTTGGACACACGCCGTAAGCTTGTCCCAAATGATTCTCTTTTCAGGGATTATAGTTTTCAGTTTTGCAATGATTCTGTCAGGCAAAGTTAGTATCACCTGAGGTGGTCTCTCACCAGCTGGCCTTTCCCCATCAAGCCTAACTATGTTAGCCCATGTATCTCCCAACCCTGGTACATCGTCTATAGTTCTAATTTGTTTCCACAAATCTACAGGCAGGAGTACGGGGAATAGCAAATCAATGTCGCCTAGGGTAAACACTGAGGACTGCAAAACGGACTCTATCTCTTTATAGAACCCTGTCGGATTTTTCCTAATGTCAGGAATAGTTTGTCTAATAGTATTCACTTCCTGTCGTGAAAACGGGACTTGAACAAACTGCGATACATAATGTGCAGGAATGTCCACAGCAGGTGTACCTGCTGCAGCATTAGAAGGAATCTCAACCTTTGGGACAAATGTCGGAGAAACCTCTCTCATAGGCAACTGAGATGTAGGCAACTCCGAACGCTTACTAAGCAACAGAGCTAAGTCGAGCGCTAAAGCAGTTGAAGAAGTGTCAAGTGAAAAAGCTCTCTTATAAATGCTCAATAACTCTGTGGGACAACTAACCTTTCTCTTTAAACATTAATCCTGCAGGTACTCTACCATTACCTGTATCACTTTCCTCTGCATTTCTAGCGTATATTGACTGTATGTGCCATATACCTCAACTGGAGTTATCGATATGTCTGAAATCCATCTAATCGCATCTTTTGTACAAATTAGCGCCTCCCCAGATGTCGATTCACGACACGGAAGAAATCGTTTCTGTACATACATAGTTTCTTCTTCGTCATCCTCATTCCGTAACCTTTCCAACTCCTTTCTATACTCAAATATCCTCTCAACATGCTCATGTACCTTCTCCACAGTGTCTCTTGAAAACGCTTAAGTATTCAGGTCCCTCAACCCTTGTGGGAGGTCTGCATTATTTAATTTACCCCACATTACACATAAATGAATCCCTAAACCTTCAATGAAAACATTTTTCTCAGGAAAATTATCCATATTAGAAAGTGTGGCAAGAGCATTAGCTCGATCATCTCTCTCCATACAATGCTTAGCCCATGCAAACAAATCCTGTTTCTTTTCTGTAGGAGCAGTATTACGAGTAACAATCCTCGACCCCGCACCCTGATCAACTACAAGCGGTACAGAACTACTTGGGAGTGAGGGTGCAGGCAAATTCAATGGAGGTACTATTACTGGTGCAATGGGAAGAGGCAGAGGAGCAGGTGGAGGAACAACAACCGGAGGAATAGGAACAACAGGTTGAGCAGGAAGAGCAGGAATAACAGCAGGAAGAGGTACAGCAGGAGGAAGAGGAACATACGGAGGTGGTGCAGAGGCACCAGGCCTTCGTTCATTTAACAATTTGTCGATAAACTCATCAGAAACATGAAGATCTTTAGAAGGATAGATTTTCTGAATACCGAGTGAGAAAGCCCTGTCCATATTCCTAACCGACTCAGACTGTTTGTCCTGATCATATAACAATGCCTTTTCAGCATTTGTTTTATGACGGCGCACATGTTTTTCCCTACTTTTAAGCTGCTGCAACGCTTCTCTTTTCCAATTTTGCAAAACATCAAATGCTGCAGGTCTGGCCTTCTTTTTTAACAAGACTGACTCTAAATATTCAATACGAGGGATCTCAAAACTACCATTGACTGGTCACTGAAGTTCGGAGGCATGTCTGGTTTGTCTGTGCCAAATTTTTATTAAATACTACACTTCCAATGCCATGCTTACAGTACATAGTACATGCCGGTGACCCCTCCTGTGGTGCCGGACGGCTAAATTCCAAAGATTGTCTATCACTGCGGAATAATGCCCTAAAGCAGCTAGACAATTTCCCAGGCATTTCTCAAATACTCGGTGTCACCTGGTCAATAATTGTGTCTGCAGATACAATGCGCCAAATTCAAATTGTCAGGGTTGAATTAAGAGTCGGGTAACGACTCACCTGACCAAACCTAAGGAGGACCGATCGGTTTACAAAGGACTTACCTAACGAATTTTACCTTGTGTATGGTGATTTCGGCAAATCTGCCCGTCTCAAAAAATTGACCCTCGTCAAGATGCCGTCTCAGACCACACGGCTATCGTCCAGGGAACGGATCGTGCAGCGCTGTTGAGGTGTCGCGTCTCGTTCAGTCGGGCCCGTTATGTCACACCGTCCGATCCCGGTCCGATAGCGTGCGTCAACCTTCAATAATCCGGCATCAATCTTGAGGGTCCCTATTCCGGGCGCCAACTGTGAAAACAAGGAAATAATATGAGGCAGGGTAACCAAAAAGGAAACACACCAAACACAGGTTACAAAGGAACATACAAAGTACTTTATTTTATACTGAATCCAGTTACAAAAGAACAGAACAAAATTCAGATAGCTATCGACCCTCAGTACAACACAGCAAACTCCGGCGTGGTTCGGTGTGCTCAGTGAGTGCAAATATTCATTGAAACAGTCAGGCTTTTATACATTTCTCCAGCCTGTTGTCCAGCCTTTCTGCAGGTTAACCATTCCATAAATAAGTTACTGCTCTAGGGTCCCTTGCCAGGTCAAATCTAGTTCATCTTAGGTTTATACATTAACAAGAAGAAATGATAATAATGTATGCTCTAGGCCTAACATTACAATGCGGGACTTAATTTATACAATATAGTTAAGCAGGTGTTTTCATTCAATTATAGATCAGTTTCGGTGATACAGGTAATCCATTGCACACAGGTCAGCAGAAGGACAAGGTCTCAGCTCATGACCCTAACAAGTGGCCTGCAGGCAAGTTATACATTAGCTGTACAGAGGTCATGACAATCAAGTTCTGTTCTGAATAACATAGGCTACCATTTTAGCTCACATGGTGACTTTATAGAGCAAGAAAACCTAAAATGGCGGCTTGACCCAAAATGACAGTTTACATGGTTTCTAAGGTCAGGACCTTGCAATGCGAGTTTATTCACATGTAGTTTATAAGCAGCTTGTTAGCAGCTTGGCGTAGGCCAATATACATATATTCATAGCAATAGGAGGCACGATATAATTTCTAGTTTGACACTTTCACCTATGAAATGACGAACAGCAGCTGCAGGAGCAGCCATCTACCTTCACCAGATCTGCTGATACCAGACGCGGTATCACTGCAGGTTAGTCCCCAGAAGCTGCATCCAGAAACACGATCGAAATCGTGCTCTGCTTTTAACACTCAGCCATATTCAGCAATGCTCTTCATTGCCTAGCGACCTCTCTACATTTACCTACACACATCCACCAGCAGGCGGAAGGAGCTGGCTGAAGCCCTTCCGGTGAAGGGCGCGGCTAAGGGCCCTGTTTTGCGCCTGTTGTGCGCATGGACGCGCAGTAGCCAGCCTTGGTTCTGCAGGTCGCTAGGTACGTCCTCACCTGCCCCTAAAACTTCTACCTGCAACTCAGAACCTCAACGCTGACTTTTGTCCATACCACCCTCGAACTTGTTCATGACCTTCCATTTAGTTACTGTCTAGATAAGCCGTGTTCCTTACTAAAAAACAACTTGAGCGCAGCTTTTGCTGCTGTTGCCCCCAGACTCTCCACCTCAAGTTATATTGTACTGGTTGCCACACAATACTCACTGCTAATTTGCCTCAAATGTACCTGCCTTATATGTTCTCAACATTGTCATATTGCCTTTTACCCCGTATTACTAGCTTTGCCATAGATGTTAATTTTGTACCTAAAGTAGCTAGTATTGCCTTACCGTGCTTTTCGACCATGATGCCACTCTGCCCTTTCTCATAGTGGTGCTGCCTGCATATTTGGGAGATAATATTTGACCTGCGCAATCACGTTCTCTGTGCCACTGGGCCACTCTGACCCCACCTCACCGCCTGGTGAATAATTGCTGGTCACAGTCCTCACCCCACTGTGATGCTTTCAGCACAATGCTTCTAGCCTTATATCCTATGTTTACTCAATCCTTGTTGTGACTGACTGGCTTGTCATCTCTAGCCCACTTCACACCACAACGATTTAGGCAAATGTTACACTCAGCCACTTCTACCACAGTGTATTTCTATTAGTTTGTAAGTCATACCTGTCATGCCATATTGTGTTAACGATACTATAGTGCACTGAACTTGTCTGCCATTGTTCGCAACTTATTAAATTTAGCCCATGTGTCATGTCATGCTTATTGTACTATATTGCACTCAACTATCCATCATTTTGTGCCCCCTGTAGCCTAGTGCTTTTAGCCCACTGGCCATATTATGCTTCTTGTTGCTCACTGCACTTAGCCTAGCTGCTACCTATGTTTCCTGGAGCATATTTTCATTGATCTCAAGGGCCAGACTCTGTTTATTGTAGCATATTGCATTCAGACTACTTGCCTCCATATCGTATTGTACTCAGCCCATCTGGCACTCTATAGCACACCGCATTTAACCCATCGTTCGCTCTGACCCTCAGGCACTGAGTTGATTACTTAGTCCCTCCACCCATACTATAGCTGAAACAGCTAGGCCGGATACTTTTCATAATGTTCCCTTTCTGCCTTGTTCAAGATGATACACCTTGCACAAGTAATCACTTCCTTACTCTCAGAAACGGTCTTGCGAAACTGGCCTGCCCTAGACATTACCCCATTCCCTATCCGACTCCATTCCTCCCCCTCACTTTACCATATCCACCCAGCCCAAACCATACTTTTAGGCTCAACGCCCGTGACACGATACTTGGAGGAGAGCCTTTTCCCTTCAGCTCTTACAGACGACCTTCCATCTATCCCTAAACGCACAGTTAGCTTCAAAACCTACCCCATCAAAGGGAACGATAGAACACCTCGCCTAAAAGCACGTACCAAAGTATTCAGCCACAGCATTACACCCACCCTTGCGGCTTCCAAACCACCCAAACCCCTGGATCACTGGAAAAATAAAAAGCATGATCCACCTACTGCTGAAAACACCAAAAGAAGAACTCCTAATGCTCCCTCCTCTCAGATGACTAAGCCTGCTCCCATAGTGGAAACCAAGCCTCCCATCAGCCTCAAAAATTCTCCATAGTAGAACCCAAGCCTCCCATCAGCCTCAAAAATGCCCACATCAACGCCCGATCCTGAGGAGCCCACCTTATCGAAATACACGACCTAATCATTGAACAAAACTTGGACCTATTAGTAATCACAGAATCCTGGCTGCACCAAGCTTCAGGACCACTGCAAGCACTGGCTATCCCACCGGACTATTCCGTCCTCAGAACCGACAGAACCAATTCCACAGGAGGTGGTGTAGCCATCATATCCTACAAATTAGATCAAGCTCCATCGAAATAATTGCAGGATATGAATTACTGCTTGCCAAACTCACCATGAATGAAAATACCACAATCAATATCGTGGTAATCTACATAACCCCCAGTTCAAATAGTCACCCAGAAATAGACATCCCGTTACTACTTGCGCCCATTTTAAAACCTAATACAAAATGCATCATCCTTGGGGACCTGAATCTAGGATTCAACAATGACCAAGATTTGAAAGTGGCAGCCCTATACCTAACACTCAAAGACATGAACTTCAGCCAACTTGTTAACGCTCCCACACACATCAAGGGCAGAACACTTGTTTGGATCCTCACTCTTAACAGCAAACTCACTATAGGCCCAATTACTCCACTTAGCTGGACAGACCATTTCTGCATAGAATTCACTCTCATGAGTGATGACCCCTGCCCTCCTAAGGCCAAAGTAATGGATACCTTTGAAAGCAGAAACCCCCGGAAGCTCACTGTAGAGAACGTTGACCCCACCCTGAACAAAACACTAGAAACTCACTCAGTCGTCAGTAATGATCCCATTGCCATTGCCGAGTACTACCACAAATGCCTCTCCCTTACTATCGACGAAGTAGCTCATATCACAACTAAAACGCGACGGGCCAACAAAAAAACGAATTTCTGGTTTAACGAAGAATTAGTTGCCCTAAGAAGGACTAAACGCTCTCTTGAACATGCCCATAGTAAACACCCCACCCCTGACTCGGCCAAAGTCTTTAAGGACGCCAATAAAATCTACAAAACAGCCATCATCTCCCACAAAGCTAACTCCTACAACACTTGCATCAGTAATGCAGCATCAGATTCTAAAGAACTCTTCTCTATCCTTAGAGATTTAGAAAACCCACTACCAACCGCAACGTCCACCAATTCCAGTAAAGAATGGTGTACCATCATACAAGATGCACTTCCCTCCAAAATTGCTTTGCTCCAGAATACAATAACTACTAAATGACTGTTATTAGCAGATAAAAATACCTCTACCCCCAACCCCCTCCCAACCATCAACGATAACCCCAATTCCCTATTCCATTTTACCCCTGTCACCCAAGAACTAGTGCTTGACACCATCTCTAAGTTAAAAGCCTCTAATTGCAAAGGAGATATCGTCCCAGACAAATTAGTCAAAGCATGTGCTTCCACCTTGACCCCCACTATCATCCATAGGAAAAGAAGCTGCCGACCCCATCCCAGTTCCCATCGGAGTGCCCCAAGGATCATGCCTCTCCCCCACACTATACAATGCCTACACTAAACTCCTCTTCTCAGCATTAGACGACATGGGTGTCATCTACACTAATTTTGAGGATGACACCCAGATCCTCATACCACTCACAGGCAACTATGACCAGGATACTGGGACCATCAATAAAATATATGTCATCATCCAAAATTGGATGGCACTAAATAGTCTCTGTCTTAACGATGAGAAGACAGAAGTTCTCACCGTAGGATCCCCAGCTAAAATAGCGGCTCTCCACCCAGACTACTCTTCCATCAAAATCGATGGTACCCTCACTCCAGTGCTGAAGCAAGTGAAAATGTTAGGCGTCTACCTCGACGCCAGTCTCACTATGGCTAAACATATTAACACACTTGCTTCCTCCACGGATTACACCTCCAAACGTATTGCTCTTAGCCGACAATTTCTGCCCTAGTATTATCTAAGTTAGATTAATGCAATGTGTTACTACTAGGCACCTCCAGCACCAACCTCACCAAAATGCAACTATTGCAAAATAAAGTTTTAAGGGCAGTATTAGGGATAAATAAATAGGACCACATTTCTAAGACAAGGGAGGATGCTCACTGGCTTCCCATCAAAGCTAGAATAATTTTTAAAACACTCTGCATTGTGCAAAATGTCTTGCTAAAAAAGCCCCAACATACCTCAACAACATTCTACAGCTAAAAGAATCCACACTAGAGCACTAAGATCCAATGACAATCTCCTACTTGTACCCCCTCGCTACAAAACCACTGGGGGAGGGGGGGGCAGCAGTTTCCTTGTTTTAGCTCCCAAACACTGGAACACCCTCCCCATCAATATCAAAAACGAATCTTCTTTCCCTGGTTACACGAAATTGCTAAAAACGTGGTTATTTAACCAATATTAGTATAGTGAGCTGTGCCTCCTCTCAAGTGTAAACACTCCAGTGGAAATTGTAAATTTTGTTTATATCTGTTATGTACTACCTTGTCTTCTGTTAATAATTTCTGTACTCTGTAACAATGTATGAACCATGCCTAAGCTGTCTTGTAACCATGCTGTGATACCCGAGGGTCTGGGTGTGTAACAAATAAATAAAATAAAAAATAACATAAATAAATATGCGTATGTGCCTAAGACTGCTTTGGCATGCTGTTTCTTACACCTTTAAACCCTTAAGCGCTAAGTTGGCATAGACTTGATTAAAGCTCAGCAGTTAAGCAGTTACAATAAATGTGTGTCTAGGAATGCTTTGGAGTGCTCGCTTTCCACCTACAGAAGTAAAGTATGCCCAAGATTGCTTTAGCATGCACTCTGATCCACCTATAGAATGAATGTGAGACTAGGAATATTTTGGTGACCACTCTGCCCAGCTACAAAAAAGAAAGTGTCTCTAAGAATGTGTTGATGTGCTCTCTCCCCCACCTATAGAATGAACATGTGACTAAGAATGCCTTGGCTTGCTCTCTCCTTTGCCTATAAAAGGAACATGTGACTTAGAATGCCTTGGCATGCTTTCTTCCAACCTGCAAAAAGAAAGTGCACCCAAGAATGTTTTAGCATGAGCTCTCCTATGCCTATAAAATGACATTTAACTAAGAATGCTTTGGCATGCTAAATGGTGTGCATCTAAGAAGCCTTTGGCCTGCTCTCCTCGGCCTATAATATTATATGTATATAAGAAAGCTTTCATATGCTCTTTTATCCCCTACAAATATAATGTGTGCCAATTAATGCTTTGGCATGATCTTTCTTCCACCTATAAAAGGATGGGTAACTGGGAATGCTTCTCCCTACGAAAATTATGTATGTCTATGATCGATTTGGCTTGCTCTCCCCCACCCATAACATGAATGTGTGTCAAAGAATGCTCTGGTGCGATTGCTTCCTACCTACAACATGAAATTGTACCTAATAATGCTTTGTTGTGCTCCTACCTGTGACTTATAGAAATGTGTTTCCTTCCCCAGCCACTTAACCCCATAAGATCCTATCCTACTTCCCTAAAATTATCTGGGCGTAAGAATTATTTGGCGAGCTCTCTTCCCACCTCCAAAAATAAAGTGTGCCTAAGAATATTTTGCTGTGCTCTCTCCTCTACTTATAAAATTAATACGTGTCCAATAATGCTTTGCGTGCTCTCTTCCTCCTAAAAAAGTGATGCATTCCTAAGAAGTTTTAACAAGCTCTAGTCTGCCTACAAAATCATGTGTGACTAACAATTTGTGGCATGCTTTCTCCCCCCTACAATATGATGTGCACTTAAGAATGCTTTTGCATGCTTTCTCTTTCACCTATAAAATGAGTGTGCCTTAGACTGCTTTGGCATGCTCTCTCCTACCGCGTTAAAATAAATGTGTGTCTAGAAATGCTTTGAAGTGTTCTCTTTCCACCTATAAAAAAAACGTATGCACAAGAATGCATTAGCATGCACTCAGATCCACCTATAGAATGAATGTGTGACTAAGAATACTTTGGTGACCACTCTGCCCATCTACAAAAAGAGAAAGTGTGTCTAAGAATGCGTTGGTGTGCTCTTGCCACCACCTATACAATGAACATGTGACTAGAATGCTTTGGCATGCTCTCTTCCCACCTGCAAAAAGAAAGTGCACCTAAGAATGTTTTGGCATGTACTCTCCTATGACTATAAAATGACATTTAAGTAAGAATGCTTTGCCATGCTCTTTTCCCACCTACAAAAATGGCATGCATCTAAGAAGGCTTTGGCCTGCTCTCCGCAGCCTATAATATTGCATGTGACTAGGAATACTTTTATATACTCTTATCCCCTACAAATATTATGTGTGCCAATGAATGCTTTGCCGTGATCTCTCTTCCACCTAATAAAGGATGGTTAGCTAGGAATGCTTTGGCGTGTTCTCTTCTCCCAAAGAAAATGTTGTATGCCTATGATCGATTTGCCTTGCAAAATGTTGTATGCCTATGATCGATTTGCCTTGCTCTCCCCGCCCATAACATGAATGTGCGTCAAAGAATGCTCTGGTGTGCTTGCTTCCTACCTACAATATACCACTGTGGCTAATAATGCTTTGGTGTGCTCCCCTGTGACCCATAGAAATGTGCTCCCTTCCCCAACCATTTAACCCCTCCTTCCAAGATTCTATCCTAATTCCCTAACTCTAAATAGGCAATTTTATCGATTTCAACTTCTCTGACCTGAATTACATGAAAATCCTGAGCTACTCCCTAACTAAACAAATTCCCTTCACCCTCTAGAGCTCCATGGATTTGCTCTTACCTCTTCAAATGCAGACCGGTGACTGCCCTGAGTTCTACATATGATCCTTTATATAAACACAAGGGGGAGAAATGGTCAAACCACCAACTCAAGCTTCTGGAACAGCCTAACTTCCTCAAACTCACTTAAACCACAGGGGTTCGTGTTTTGCTCTAACTGGCTTGCTCATGCTTACGGATGAGGGTCCCCTATGTGCTATGTGAAATCTTGTCTCTTATAGAAGTTTCTGGTACTGTGAATCATGCCTACCTTTTGCAAAAAGTAGCCAGGATGACCAGAGTGGACCTCCAATTGTTTATGTATTTTATACCTGATATATGCTGCTAGCTAGATTTCAAAATTTCATCTTCATTACTTAAAAGGTGGACTGTGATACTGATCATCATTCCAGCATCAAACCTATAAGTAATTAATGTATACACCCATTAATTTACTCTCTCTAAATCCTTGGACTAGAATTCCACACTTATGTATCTCTGTTTCAGATGTGTTCTGCAGACAATAGCATGTATGAGACAGACATGGTATCAAGAGAGATGACACAGACAACAAAAGTATATTTTCAATAACTACATTTGATGGACAAACTACTTAAAGCACAATGCCCAACAACGATAGGCTCTCTCATTGAATCATTACATGCGAACACCAAAATTCAGATAAGACTAACACTTGAGGGAGTTCTATCTGCGCCCATCCCCACTAATCGAGGCCTGAAGCAAGGGTGCATCCTTGCTTCAGCACTCTTTAATTTTTTCATTTCCGACCTGAAGAAACATTTTGCAAATGTTATCACAGATGCACCGAAAATGGGGCTACACCATATACCGTCATTATTATATCCTGACGATCTGGTCTTACTATCTAAAACCACAAAAGGACTTCAAAGATTGCTTGATGCTCTTGCATCTTACGTGGAGACAAACCAACTTTCCAATAACCATGACAAAACCAAGGTCATGCGTTGTGGTCGTCCCCGGCGTGTGAAGTGGACCCTGCATGACATTGAACTTGAATTAGTCCATCATTACTCATATCTAGGCATTAACATAAAGGACCAAGATAGCGACAAGCTTTACTTATCCAGCCTAGATAAAAGAAGCTCTCCACAGCAATCTCTCAAACTTCCATTAAACTTGCCAAATACGGCAAATTTTCCATTACCCCAGCATTAACTTACTACGGCCAGAAGGTAACATCCACCATCCTATATGGGTCGGAAACAAAGGCAATTATTCCAGAAATCTTTTGGCAAAACTTTGAAGGGAAATTTTGGAGGCGTATTCTCAACCTTCCGCAATGTGTACCAGTGGGCTGGATCAGGTATGAATTGTGTCTTATCTCTTTATATGGGATCTATTTATGGAGACTGAGCACCGTCTTTAGAAAATGCATCTTGGCGCCCAAGTCATGTCAGATATGCTACTTAGCGTATTATCAGGGTACGTGTTTTCCTCAATGCACACACCTATACCTATCCCAAATACCTTGCTTGTCTATCCCTCCGCAAAAACCTCCCCTCTCGAGCTCGTCGCTCCTCTACCTCTAACTCACTCAGGTTCAGTCGTTTTTCTAAGAAACAAGCTGGGGGTAGATCTCTGTCTTCGGCTGGGGCCTCCCTCTGGAACAGCCTCCCTGCCACTCTAAAACTTGAGGAGAACCATCTCCGGTTCCGGAAGCACCTCAAGACCTTCCTCTTTTCTTCTGTCTTCGCCCCCCTCTCCCCTGCTGATCTGTTCTCTCTTGGCACCGTGCACCTGCCCACCCTCTGTCTTTTGGGCCCAGGTACCTGCTCATCCTGTCACCCTCCCGCACTGCCACCGGGCCACCCCTTGTACTGGGGTCTGTATCTGTACCCATACCCCCCCCCTTTCTTCCTGCACTTATTGGACCTACCCTATCTGCTGCCTTAAACCTAGCACTTGCAAATTGCTGGCTGCATTACCACTGTTTGTTGCCTTTATTATTTATTTATTGTTATTTATCTGTTTCTCCTCTGCTTCGCACTTTCCACCTCTCCCCCCTTCCATGCACTTTTGCCCTCCCCCCTCTCCCATGCACTTGCGCGTTCTCAATGTCACTGGGCCTAGTAAGATCGCTGTTTTGTTCTCCCCTGTTCCCCTCCCTTGCCTTGTCGCGCTCTGAAACACTTGTGTACGAGCGCGATAGAAATAAAATATCAATCAATCATACCTAAATGGAGAAATAACGTTATAAATACTCTGGCGGCAGCAGACATTTCATTGAAACTCTGGTTAGAAAATCCCTCCTGTGCTAAATTGAAACTGTTTCAGAATGACTGGATTACAACACGTGCTCACTGTCTAGCCTATAAGGATTTCAGGAATAACCCTTTTTATGATAAAAATATCATAAAATGGAATTATACATGGGCAAATGTCCAACACCTGCACACAGAGCTACTTCTCTGCGCATACGATTTAATCTATGGCCCACAAATGATGTCTTACCTAGTCGAAAGATAATTAGTAAGCGAAAACATCTGTCGGTTCTGTAAAAAACCTGACCAAGAGGAAACCTTACGTCGCTTACTTGTGGAATGTCTAATGTTAAATGAGAAGGGTTCTTTTTACCTACAGTTCAAGGATTTTAAAATTGTAACTCCTGACATACTTTGGCAACTCATCTTTTACACTAGTCACACTATTGTAAGAAACGCTGAAATTGGTTTCCGACGCACCTTACAGCTAAATTAAAAAACGGGGAATAACACTTAATATCCGAATGGTACTAAAGTCGCCATGATGTTCGGCAGGCTGAAGGTAGATCTGTCTGTTAGCCATTCATTTAAGTTCTGCGTGTTTTAAGACTTTAGTATGAACAGGATTTATGTTGAAAAGTATCAACTTTCACAATTCACCTCCTAAACGCACATAAAAATGAAGTTGGTGCAGATCTCAAACCTTGTATTTGATTGTAAATCAGAACTATAATAACAGACTCGAGCGGATATTTGTTTTTGCAAGGACTAAATTGTAAAAGTGATTCATGTATTAGTATTAACACAAAGCAGCATTTTCGGGATCTTATTTCTTAAAAAACATTTGAATGTTTGGCTATCATGTCATAACCTTTCTTTAAATTGATCAAGATCGGGATTAGATGTCACAATTTTCAGAATGGTGTATATATTGAAACAGTGTACAAAAAAATTGCAAGTTAATAATCTTATTTTGTGTTTTATTACTTTGTCTTTTCGACTTAAACAAGATTGTCTTATGAACGAAATGTAATTAATCTTCTTTTATCTTTCTAATCATAATATTTTTGTTTTTATTTTAACTGGGCAATATGGTGTAAAGTTGATTATATTCAGCTAAACCAATAAAAAATAAAATTACTTTGTTAAAAATCAGGATGGTATACCGCCTAACTAACCCCATACTATAGCACAATTTCCGTGCCTAAAGAAATCTAAGGAAAGTCTATGTCAAGAAGTCCAAAACCAAGAGTCTGTTTGTGTCAAAAGCTATGCTGTCATCACAACTACAAAAAAACAAGTGGGGCATAGTCTCGATAGTCTCGACCACAATTCAGTGTTCCAAAATAAATGTTCTAGGAGTGGCAATATAAGTTTCTTCACGGTTCTCTGTTTCCTCACTATTCCAATCGCACCTCTTTTCTGTTCTGTTGCAAAGTCAATACAATTCCAATATAGCCTTTTCCATCAAGCACTAAGCAAGTTCTGAAGTTACCTTCTGTCGCTCTGCTGGTTTCACAGTTCACATCCAAGGGGTTTCCATTCCCCAAGTTCAAAGGCAACAAACGTCTATTCAAAACGGTAGCCTTGGAACTCCCTTCCCAAGACAATTGCAGCAAAGGTTTGGTTCAACACAGTGGTCTTGGAACTCCCTTCTCCAAGACAAATGCAAAGGTCTATTCAATGTGGTGGTCTTGGATCTCCCTTCCCCAAGACAAATGCAACAAAATGTTCACACCTCTTTTCTGTTTGACAAACCTGTAGTAGCTTCTGGTCTAGGCGCAGCTGTCAGACCACACGGTCCACCCATTACAGGTCACGCAACCAGTTGTCTCTGGCTTTACAAATTGTCTGTACTCCCCCCCTTAGTATTGCTTGTCTCCTTTCACCTTGCTTTATTGGCTTTAACATGTAGCTTCTTCCTTCTTGCAACCAGATTTATAGATCTGAAGTTGTTTCCTTTGCTCCTACTTCACTGCTCAAAGGCATTCTCTTATTTCACAATGATGTAGATACTTTTCATTTGTTCCTAATTGTTTTAAAACATTTGAAATTGTGTAAATCCTGAAATTTTAGTCAGGATTAAACACGTTTTCCTAACCCAAATTAGAGCTAACATGACTTTGTTATTCCTCTAAAAAGATAACCTTAGATAGGTCTAACATAGCCAGGCTAAAGGGTGACCAAAGTAATGGATCGACATCACTGAAATAAATCAAAAGAAGACATTTCGTGGGTTAGGAAAACGTGTTTAATCCTGACTAAAATTTCATGTTGTATAATGAGGATAAAAGAAGGTATTAGAAACAGTTTGTATACATGTCTCTCTCCAGAGTAGCCATTATGCAACATACTCTTGTATTTGATTGTTTGATTCTATGCAATGTTTGTCATTTAGTTCCTATTCATTTATGATTGCTAAATGTGTTGAAGGACTGCACCCTTCTATATTGTATTTGCATAAAACAAATGCTTGAATAGATGAGGGCAGCAACTTAATAAAAGCTCTACCACCCCTCAACAAGAGGTAAAAATAAGCGGTGTCCGGTCAATTGGTCGACAACAAACTGGTCGACTGCAATTTGGTCGACACCATTTGGTCGAATTTTTTTTTTTTTTTTTATATATGTGTTTTGTGGGTTTTCGTGTGGGGGAAAAAAAAAAGAAAAAAAAGGGGTTTGGGGGGACCCCCCCAAAAAAAAAAAAAAAAGGGGTAAAAAAAATAAAAAAAAATTCGACCATTTGGCATTCGACCAAATGGTGTCGACCAATTGTCCTGTCGACCAAATGTTTTCGACCAATTGACTGGGAACCAAAATAAGCGCATGTGTATTAGTATTGTCTTTTACGTACACCCACCTATGGATACACATAAATAGTGCCACAAATGGGTAGTTAACACACAATAGATTTTATTTGCATTTGAATAAGTTGCAATTAGCTTAGACTGTTACAGCCAGGATAATACCTCCTTTTGTACACATTTATTATATTTCTCTTAGCAGTACTCAGAGGCCTTTAGAAATGTTCTGCTTTTCCGCCGCGACCACTCTGAAGTATTTATTTATTCAAGCGTTGGCCTACCCGATCATCAGGAGACTAGGACTTTAACAATTCTCAATTCGAGCTTATATATTGTTTCAATTGTTTGCGTATAGAGCAATCTGGCAACTCACTTTGCAGTAACACTCCCCTGCATGTGCTTTTGAGGGTTGTATGTCTAGTGAACACTTTCTCTTTCTTGGTGCCACTTGCAGGGGTTGTCACTCTGCACTTATGAAAGTCCGGAGCCCTCTCTTGCCTCTGGAGTTAACAAGCAGCTTTCACAACAGCTTTCACCAAACTACAGGGACCGCCACAACGCCAGGCTGTGTCCCACTCTGCAGCCTCTGCTATAAGGACCTCCCACTCCAGCGCCACCCTCAGCATCCAGCCTCTGCTCCTTAGGGTATGCTTCAGTGCCTTCTTCAGCAGTCCACGGTCTACCACAGTCCCCACAACTGCTATTACTCCTCTGCTTCCTTATAGCCCCTGCTGCTGCTTTACAGAAACCAATCTGTAGTTTCTATTTCTCCTGACTGACTCCCTGCTGTTGGTAGCTCCATCTTGCATGCACCTGTGTTTGGCTAACAGGTTGCAGGTGTGAATTGTTGGATTGCATTGCCTGTCTTGCCTGACCGTAATTAAGCTAATCAGTGGGACATGCCTGACCTTCAGTCCTGTACTCATTCTGGTCCCCCTTCTTCGTCCCAGTACTAGGATGGCTTTTACAACAGGAAATCTGCACTGCTCCTAGTTGTCTCTTCTTCGCAGTACTTTGTGGGATCTCCAGGCCGAAGACAGGGCATGTGTGGAAATGTCCCATGAAGGTTGAGGGAGGGTAGAGTAGGTCAGTATTGGAAAAAAGTAGGTACCATGTCTCGCCCTTGGACACCCAAGTCCCACTCTTTAAGAACCCTCCACCTAAATAGTGCTCCTTCACAGATTCACCCCCGGGGTCGGGATCCAGTGGCCTTGCCTTTCTCTTAGTTGTCTGAGGAGGGGGGCCCAGGAAGGCTAAATGTGAAAACGCCCTCAGATTTCTCACACATGGGTCCTCATTACGACCCTGCCGGTCCGGAAAGAACGGTGGTGATAAAACCGCCACCACTGTTCTTTCCAGACCGGCTGATTAAGAGTCCTGCAGGCGGGAGGTTTCACTCCCGCCAGGTTTGAACTGGCGGGTTTAACACCACCCGCCTGCAGGCGGACATGGAAACACTGGCTCCGTCATAGATGGAAAGGGTGTTTCCATTGTCCCCATCCCCATGTAGTCCTATGGGGCTCCATGGGAATGGGGACTTACACAACTCCGCCTCCGGAATTCCCGGGTCACCGGGGTTGTAATGCCCCGGTGATTCTGGGAATCACGGAGGCAGAATGGTAATACGGGTCCGGCGGTAACCTGCCGGTTTTTCCAGCTCGTTTATTGCCCAACTCGTAATGAGGCCCATGGAATCTTAGATTTGTTAAAAAAAAGTGATTGTTACAACTTTGCTAAAGAAACCTGGGCAAGATTATCAAATCTGTAGTAACTTGAGACCCATTACGAATGTGCCCTTCTTACTAAAAATAATAGATAAATTGGCGAACACACAGCTTCAGGAGCATGTGGTATAAAGGAAGATTCTTCACCGCAGGCAATCGTGTTTCAGGCCTTCACATGGCACAGAAGGCACGCTCTTGGGCCTTAAGGCAGAAATGCTAGACATTATGGATAGAAGCAAAGCGGGGCTGCTGATATTACTAGATCTATCAGCATCCTCTGATCTCGTAGATCACGAGAAATTGCTTACTAAGCTTGCATAGCATTGTGGCTGCTCCAGTGAAGCAATTGACTGCATAGATTCCTTTCTACGTGACAGGAAGTCTAGAATAGTCTGGGGCAAAGCTTGCTCCGGGACGGAGCTGATTAATTGCGGTGTCCCTCAAGGAGCATGCCTCTCCCTTGTGCTATTTATTATTTTCTGCTTTACTCTATGTGATCTTTTGGATTCCTTAGGTGTGCGATTTTCGAATTATGCAGATGAAATAGCCAGTTTATCATGGAGCTGAGTGGGGAGTATGAGAAAGACCTGGAGAGCGTTCAACAAATATATAAATCCACCCAAATGTGTATGACAAACAGGCTTTGTCTTTACTCAGCTAAAACTGAGTTCCTGGTCTTTGGTTCTACGCAGTCCTGTGCTAAATTAGCTACACAGTATGAAGGCTTCATCATAGATGGACATTATATAAAAACAGTGCCTAAGGTAAAAACTTTAGGGGTCACTTTGAAGCCTTCCCTTGGAGCAAAAGGCCATGGAAATAGTATCGTGAGCAAATCTCAATATCATCTAAGTTTGCTTAGACTGGTAAAACCTTATGTTTCCTTGGCAACACTCGTCCGAGCTGTTATCATGCCTAAGTTCGAGTACTGTAGTGCTTTTTTGGCCAGAGCAGGCAAAGGCTGCATCTAAAAGCTCCAGACATTCCAAAATGATGCAGTCCGGATTATTAAAGGCAGAGCAAGAAGGGACCTGTTATCTGTGCTCAGGAGGGAGCTGCACTGGTTGCCAGTAGAGGCCAGAATATGTTTTAAAATGAGCACCATTGTACACAAATGCTTACATGGACAAGCACCGGAATACCTGAAAGAGCGTCTGACCCTGGAGAAACATGTTACAGATACTTGGTTTAAGGATTCAATGCATCTGACTCAGCCTAGATGCAAACAAGTCAGGCGCAATGGACGCTTTTTTATGGTTCAGGCTGGGCTGATCTGGAATAAGCTCCCCACCGAAATGCGCTTGGAAGAAAACCAAATCACTTTTAGAAAGCATCTCAAGACGTTACTGTTAGTTTAGATTGTGAGCCATCCCTATCTGTTGTACATGTTGCGCCCTGATGCCTTTCGGCTCCGGAGCACTACAAACAAATAAACATAAACATTCTCTAGCCACGAAGTATAAACTTGCCTTACTTCCTTGCTTATCCATCAGTTTTTCTTCAGCAGCAATACTAAAAACCTTGAATCATAGTAGATTTTATTCTTAAGTCTAATTTGCATAATAGTGAGGTGGTACACAACGCATACTTCGAGGTGTGGCAACTAGAGAACTGTCTCAAATATTTTTGGGGAAAACTGCATTATGTTGTTGTTGCCTTTTTCAGTTCCAAACTGGATTTTTTATTTGTATTTGGTTACTAGAACCTTTTACAAAATAATCACAGTAAGAAAGAACGAAGAGAAAAATCAAAACAACAATAACAAAATTACTCATATACTACACTAAAATATCAATAAAACATACGGCAATAAAAGAAGAAGAAATAACAAAAAAACAAAAAAAGCTTGGCCATCCTGCTCCCAACGATGTCCAGATACTGACAGGTGGTTTCACATGACCTTTCCCTCAACCACATTTCTTGTCTCAGATAGCAATGCCACTTCTCAAAAGTACCCGAACCACTGCAATTGTCATTGCTCTGTCGTATCCTGAAATCAGCCTATCCCAAAGCATGTCTGGCAGCCATCTTTCCTCCTCCCCCCCAAACCTGTTAAACAGTAAGGATCTAACTGCCTGTGTGCCTTCACAGTCCATCAGCAAATGTCGAAAAGATTGGGTGGCCGGATTTTTGCAAGCTTTACATAATACCTTTGCCCCCTCCCCTTGGCCTCTCTTACTCAAAATCTCGCCAGTGTGTGCAATATTCAGGCGGATTCTCAGGAAACATTTCCGGATCTTCCAATCAGGAAACTTGACCAGATACCTCGGTAAACACCCCAATTTCTTATCAACTTTCTGAAAGGAGTTGGCAAGTGATAAGGAGCGCATATTCTCGACTGTAAGAATCCAGTCCATCGTTTCCAGGGCTTTTTTTCCCTTCATCGGGTTACCAATCAAGGTCTCGATATTTGTGTCTGCACTTTCCAGGGCTACTTTTACCCTTTCCTCCAGGGTTGAGAGCATTTTTGATTTGCCAGCTTTCAGATGAGCTCTAATGTCATCATACAAAGTATGCTTTTGGCTGGTGATAATTAGCCGATAGAGGGAAATCAATTTCTACTCTGCCTGGACACTCAATGACTCCAGGCCCAGTTCAAATCTTAGACTTGAGATTGGAAGACACATAGGGAGATAGAGAACCTTCTTCCAAATAAAACCCTCCAATTTTCTCCAATCGAAGGCCCAAAGTAGTGGTTTCACCTCCAGCCCATAAAGGAGCACTGGAATGACCTTAGCTGTATAGTACTTGATCACTGGTATAATTGAGAACTTGCAGTATGTTAAGAGTACTTTTTTCATTTGGGGTATCAACTCCTAAAGATATCTTGCTCCACCTTACTAACTGGATTTTGTGTATTCATACTCCGCTGCCTTGCCTCCTGCCAGTAATGCCAAAGAGTACAACATACCACAAATAAAAGAGTTTCTTTGATAAAAGATGCACATCTTTGTGTTCACTTCTTCAGCAAATATTGATGGCTAGGCTACTATAGAAACTGTGCACTTCCACAGAGCTACATTGCATGGTATTTGCACAGGGGCAAAGATTGCATTTGTGCAAATATGCATTAAAAACAATATTTGCACTAGGAAAAGTGTTGCCCCATGTAAATGGCTGGTAACATTGCAATTACCTCAATGAAAATGTTTGTAACAAGGCTACTGGACTGTTACGCCCCAGCATGTCCAACCGGAGCAGCTCCTAGACACTGTGAGAGTAGGACTGACCATATATCCACCACAATTCCTAATCTGAGCCAACATGCTTGCTTTGAATGTGCCTTCTGAAATATGTGTTGGAGGAGAAATGTACTTCTCAGTTTACGTGGCTCATTTTTGGAATACATATTCATTGGACACAAGCACATCATCCCCTCCTCTATCGCCTACCTCATGCCTTCCACATGCATACAGCTATACACATCAACTTCTGTGAGCTGGCTTGGTAAACCCAGTCCTGGCCATAATAAAGGGATTGTTTCCTAAAAACTAATCTGGGGAAAGCCTTCACATTACAAGGGCCCGCTTCAGCACTGATCAAGCCCAACACTGGTCATCGGGTCGGATTTTTCTGGATCCGAGGTCTGGCAAAAAATGTCTCCCCCGGTCTCGGAAAAACTGTTGGTTCCCATTTATGTAACCCATCTGCTTTTGTTGCTCCTGAGACCAAGATTCGAACTCAGATCACCAGGACAAAGGTCCACTGATGTAACCTATAGACTACAGGAACTTCTGGTTAGACCACTTGTGAATATTCCCATCAGGATTGTACTCTGCAGAAAATATTCAAGAACAGCTTTGCACATTTAAAAGATGTGCACCTTTTAGAATGTGCTTGCAACATTACAGGAAACTCCTCCTTTCTTTAATAAGTGTTTAATCTCCTGAAATGTAAATATTTATTAATGGGGTGGGGGGAGTTCTGAGAAAAGTCTCATGAGTTCACATTCACCTTAAGTTACAACCCTTGGGTATGCTCCTAACCGCCCCATCCCCTCTTCCCCCACGGCTGGTAGGATCCCACAGTTAATAATGTCCATGTACAGCACTGCTCAAGCCCATCACCCAACCACAATCTCCCTACATATAGCACCAGCTTCATCTTCTCAGTGCTCGTCTTTAGACCTAGCTGCAGAGAATACCAATTTGATCTCACACAGATGAATAGCTAATCAACGTTAAAATATGTATCCATACTACAGCACCCGCCTTTCCCTTAAATTCATCTCATGAAATCGTTCCTCACTCAAGTGTCACATCCACAGTCTAATCCCCTTTTTCCTTTCACCTTACCCCCAACCCTCTTCTTTTCCTAGTCACAGACCAAGGTCTGGTGAGAGCATGGCGTTGTCAGTATGCCACCTCTCTGCCAAGGTCAGGTGCCACATGACCCCTGCGGTGGTTATGGGTGCAGTATACATACTGGATAACAAAACAGAACATTAACTTTGTTCTGACGGTACGCTCATGCTGAAAGGCTTAGAAGACATTATTTATTTTATTGTGGTTATTTGCTGAGCGCAAACCTTGCTTTGGGACGGACAGAGGTCTCTACATCATTATGGGTTACAGGCATGCATTAGGTGGTTAAAGGGCAGAGCACGTCTTACAACATAGCTTTAACTACTCCATAATGTTAAGGGTAGCAATACGTATTTAACATGTACAGTTTGTAGAACATATAAAAACAGTGCTGAAATGGTGGGGTGGCTGTTGGAAGGTAAATGCTGGTTGTCAGAAGGAATACCAGGCTGGGTGTGCTTGAGAGTAAAAGATAAAAGAACAATTAGAATAATCTGAAGGGGTGTGAGCAAAGTCCTCCTTGAGGTGGAGAGTCTGGTTTTAATTTCTGCTTTGCATGAGGGTGAGTCTTAATTTGGCAGATATGAGATGTCACTGTCTGTGGGCAAAGGCCAGGAATGTTTGTTTCCTGGTTCTTACATTCATGCTGCTCTTATCTGGCCAAGTACTAATTATGGTGGTGCACTGACCACCAGAAGTGTGCAGGCTAGTAGCTGGATAGCAGCTCTATATGTGATGCAGCAAACTGTGATGGTAATGCGTAGCTGTAGTGATGGCCATTGAAGTACACTAACTGTGGGCATTATGTGGTCTCATTTGAGAAGGCCTTTGATGATGTGGACATGGGGCATGGAGAACACCTCTGATAGATGGTATGCTGTGGGAGGTTAGGCCGATGAGGGGATGTTTCCTCTGTCTAGTTGAGATCCAAACTGATCTGATGTCTGAAGGGCTTGATTGTGCACAGGAGGCATAGTTCATGTATTTATTTATTCAATTTACAAAGTGCACTAAACCCATGGGCATCAAGGCACATTGTTGTTACCATGCTGTCCGTGCTTTTCTTCCCTATCTGTGTACATCATGGGTGCCCTACAAACCACAACTAATCCATACAAAAGATAAGATGGCTGTGTGTGTGTGGCATTCCATAATCTTGGTGCAAGGTGTCAGATGTGCAGTGACAGGATCAAGGTTTACGGATGACAGCCATGTCGTGATATTGCAGGGTTTCAGTTTGTTGTAGTTGCTGGACATCCAAGTCGAAATCAAGGTGAAGCAGGACTTAAATTGTTGGAAGACATTTAATGAAAGGTTTTTCAGGTAGAGTTGTGTATCATTTGCCTATTGGTGGATATGGATGTTGTGGTTGGTGCAGAGGATTCCCAAGGGTCCATCTAGAGAAATGTTCATGGGTGAGAGGAGTAAGCCTGGGTAAAAATATTTGGCTTTAAACATAAGGAGTCTAATTCTGGAGGTTTCACAACAGATAGGCTTTCCCAAACAACTTAGGTGGACCAGGCTTTCCCAAACAACTTAGGTGGACCAGGCAATCATTTGGGAGGTTTGTGCATACTCAATTGGCTCATCCATTGCATATAAATAGGGCATGTGTGGTTTGATTTTGAAATCAATCTTGAGAAGGCAGAGGCAGGAGGCGCCTAGCAGTTTAGAGAATTTAGTTCAGGGTTTACGAGACAATTGTCTGGATTTAGTTCCTAGAAAGGTGAACAATTGACAGCATTCAGTTGAAGAAAAGGTAGACAATTAAAATACAACTTAATAGATCAAGAGGAAGCACATTAAAGAACGGTTTAGTTGAGGTAAAGGTACGGAAAATAAAAATGGACTTGATTGGACTTTATTGAGGGAGAAATGGAATAGGACATCTTTTGTAACTTGTATTTAACTTACTTGGCATAAACCCATGCACCATTGCCAGAACAAGGAGTAGTAAATTACATTATTGTTTGGAGGCAGTGACATCTTTTCGTGGCCACACTAAAATCCTGATGCTTTAAAACGTCTTATAATTCTTTGGATGCAATAGTAGTGATGAGAGCATTTCAGTGACATAAATGTGCATGTAATTACTTGTCAGATTGAGAAGAATAACCTCACAGAACTGTTTTCAGGCAGCAGCAGAAGGAAAGAGATTACATGGAGTGCCTATAACTCAGTGTGCCATCCTTTTGTGGCTAGACCAAATATTTGATGTTTCTGAAGTTAGTAGAAAAAGGCCTTAGAATGTATGCAAGTGAGTGACTTCAGTCTGTAACAGAGTGTGTCTTCTTTTTGGGCCACACAAAGTAGTTTCTGCTTGGATAGAAAAGTATCCTAATTGTTTGGACGCAGAAGGATATTATATTCGGTGTCTGTAACTAGTGTGCCTTTTTTGGTGACAGGCCAAATACATGTTGATGTTGAATTTTAAAATAATATGTCTTTGAATTATTTTTAGGCAATTGATTGCATTCAGTGTCTATAACGGAGTGTGCTGTGATGTTACGGCAAAACAAAATATGTGTTGCTTGCGTAGAAGAGTCTGATGACTTTTCGGAGGCAGGAGGGGATTATATTCATTGGCTGAGCAGAAATAATCTTCAATGCCAGCATCTCTGGAGCGCCTAAATGTGCAAAGTGGAGAGTGAGGCATGTGGCTAGAATGTGTATTTCATTAGCAACAGTAGCTGCCATGGGCACAGGGGAGGCCAGAACTCTGAATGGTAAATTGAAGGGATCAATGCCACATTCATCAGTACCTACTGCACAATAGATAGTAGTACTTACTCAGGAAAATAAGGTAACAGTGTAGATCAGCATGATGAGCTCGTAGGCATAGCACACAGAGGACCATGATGAATCAGGAGCGATAGCACACAGGGTAGAGCAGCATGATGAGCTAGGAGAAACAATGAACATTGTTGAAGAGCAGAATATGGGGAGTGGCTGATCTCAACCACTAACAGCCAATGATACTGAGAAAACTGATGATGGCGAGTTACATAATTATGATCTATCCAAATACAGGCAGCAACATTTTATGATTTGGGAAAACAGTGATTCTGAGCAGCTGGTGAACAACACCACATTTACCATGATTGGAGAGAAAAACAAAGCTACCCCTCCATTTGTGTACATTGTCTTTAAAACACATCATCTAAGTGCAAAATAACAGTATGGGGTAGACTTACCAACTATACCACCCCCACAACTACCACCACCAACTAAGTCTGTTCTATAGGCCCCATCATAGCCCACTAAAAACATCTCAAGTCTTCAATTGTCTGCAACTAGGACACAGATCTACAATATTTCACCCTGTGTATCTTTGCAAGAAGACACTTTGCTGGGCAAAGCTAGAACCAACGTGAGCACCACTTATGTGTATCCCCACATGTGTTTATACCATGAACAGGAGTGGGATGCACACATAAGACCTCAACTGTGGCCCTCTCCACCAACAGCCTATTGCCATGCCCCCAACTAAACAGAGGCAAACCCAAATTGATGATTCAAATGACTGGACTGAGTTAAATGGGATCAAAACACACAACAGAAAAAAGGCTTGGTCTATAGAATGATCTCCTGAGTGAGATCACAGCGGCTATTAATAATTCTTTCCAGACAGGGTGTGTTCCGCCAGAACTTAGGGCTGCAACGGTTATTCATCTTCTAAAGAAGGCTTCATTGGATGCTTCTATTCTAGCTAATTTCCGTCCTAGCTCTCTTCTGCCTTTTCTCTCGAAGCTTCTGGAATCCTTGGTGTCACCCTTACTCTCTTCGTTTCTTGAGTCTTCTCAGCTACTTGATCCTGCCCAGTCAAGCTTCCGACCTGGCAGGGGCACTGAATGTGTCCTGTTTTCGGTCCAGGATGACATGGCCAGGCTGATGGACGCAGGGGGGTGGGTGCCCTGATATTGCTAGATTTATCAGCAGCGTTTGACACCGTGGCCCACCTCACCATGCTGTCCCGTCTGGCCCAGATGGAGATATCTAGGCAAGGGCTGGCCTGGATCTCGTTCTTGGCAAACCGCTCCCAGGTGCTTTCTCTTCCTCCTTTTCTATCTGTTCCCTGCCACCTTGCCTGTAGGGTGCTGCAAAGCTCATCATTGTCTCCCATTCTCTTTAATATCTACATCTTGTCACTTGTGTATCTCATCTGCTCCTTTCGGTGTCAGGTGCTATTCGTATGCTGACGACACCCAGATCCTGATCTGTTTAGATCTTGATCGGGAGAGGGTGTCGTCGTGTCTTCAACAGTGCCTGGCAGCGGTGGGGGGGTTGATGAACCACAATTGGCTAAAGTTGAATGGTAACAAGACAGATGTATTGGTGTTAGGGTGCCCTCCTGATCCTTCACTCTGGGTGTCTTCCTTCTGGCCCGCTTCTCTGGGCCCTCTTCCTGTTCCTGTGGTGAAGGTGAAAAACGTAGGTGTAATCTTGTCATCGTCCTTGTCAATGGATGCTCAAGTAGCGACAGTTTGTCAAACCGGCCATTTCCAGCTTAACGTTTTAAAGAAAGTGCTTCCTTTGCTGCCGGCTTTCCTTTGTCCACCAGTTGTCGCAGCTATGGTGTTGAGTCGGCTGGACTACTGCAATTCCCTTTACCTGGCACAGTCGAAAGGAGTAGTCCGGAGACACCAATGCCTTCAAAATCTTGCTGTGTGTGTGACAACAGGGTCCCCTTATGGGGCCCATATCTCTCCGGTCCTGCAGGCTTTCCACTGGCTTCCGGTGGCTCAGCGCATTGGATTCAAGGCACTTTGTATCGTCCACCGGGCGCTGCATGACCAGGGAGCGGAAAAGCTTTGTTCAAAGTTTACCCGCTATGTCCCCAAGTGCTGTTTGCATTCTGCTTCAGCTGATCTGCTTTGTGTGCCGTCTTTTCAGCGTGCCCACATAGTGGCAGCTCAGCTTTGGAACAAGCTGCCAATTACGATTAAGAAATTGTCTAATCATCTGGCCTTTAGAAGGGCGGTAAAAACATATTTGTTTTAAGTACTATGTGTACAGATCTTGGTTTAATACCATCCCTCTCTAGTGCCATGATTTCTTCGGGCGACCGAGCGCTTTAGGCATTTCCCATAACATAGCATAACCAACATCCCTAACATAGGGAACGCAAACAATGGGCCCTTATTACAAGTGTGCCGGTCCGGTAATAACAGTGCCAGTAAGCCTACTGGCACCGCTGTTACCAGACCGGCACACTACGAGTCTGCAGGCGGGGCCGTTCCGCCCGCCAGGGTCAGACCTGGAGGGCGGAACGGCACCCGCAGAGTTACACGGAAGCACCGGCACCGGTATGGACAGTGCCGGTGCTTCCGTGGTCCCCATTCTCATTGAGTCCTAAGGGACTCAAATGGGAATGGGGATTTACAATTACCAGCGCCTGACTTCCCAGAACCCCGGGGTTGTAATATCCCAGTGTTTCTGGCAACCCAGGTGCCGGTAAAATGTAAAAGTCTGGCGGCAATCTGCCGGTTTCACCGGCACGGTTACCACTGGACTTGTGATGAGGCCCAATGTATCTGGTAGGTATGAAAGTAAACAATGGAGATTAATTCAAGAATTTAATGTGAAATGTACATACAGTGCTGAATAAGTGCACACACAATTAAGACAAACAAACATTCAACACTGTACATCGATAATGCAAAGCCTCCCTCAGGAAGACAAGAGACAAAGATTGAACTGCCCAGGATACCTGGTAGGTTGAAGAAAAGTACAGACCACCTTGTGCAGTTGTGAGTAAGGGAAGAGAAAACAAAAACATGTAAACAACTTATGAGAAGGCTTATAAGGAAGAACACAACTTGTTGAGTCCTAAGAGCTATACACCGTGAGCTACACTTGTGTGTTGGCCCAAGGCACATCCGTGCTTCACATGCGTCAACAAAAACCCTACGGAAGCTGGCATGGGCTTCCTATGCAAACAGTGCCTGAGACATTACATAACATGAGAAAGGCCAACTTCCTTCATCTTGTGGTGATATGTTTCATCTGCAAATTCCACCCTGGGAAGGACGTATTTCTGTGGACCAGAAGATCAGGTCACGCTTCAAATAGGCTGGCAGTGCAAGAAATGTGTTTTACAAAGTGCAGTTGTGACACTTGAAGGTCACATTCTTTGTGACAAGACAGCAAAAGCTGGTGTTTGGTGTGTGCTATAGCCTTTGGAAAATGCCACCAAGCATTTTAGCTGGCAAAATGCATAATTCAGTGTGAAACTGCCACTGATATTTCGGCTTTTTTTTTTTATTTTTTTTTTATTGTTTTTGATTCATTAAGAACCTTTACAATATTACAAAATTTTAAAAATTCATCTTTGTTAAAACATTTCATTTCATTCCACAATAATCACAATTTATACAGCATTCATCACTAAAATTCAATTCCGAATAAGACATTCTTATAAACTCATTGGGGTGTCAATCTAGTTCATTTAACCTGGTAATCTTTTGCATTACAACTTCAAGAAAATTAGTTAAACCAATTAGAAGATTAATGCTATTCCCCCACATACACTTGGACCAAAAAAAAAGGAGGCTTGAACATTCCATCCCAGGTTTCCAATATCTTCCCAAATGGACCGTTCTGATGTTATCAAAATAAACACAATTCTGAACTAAGTGTTTGAGGGACTCCACCGATCCGTCTTCCTTACAGAATCTACATTCAAAGCTCATGTTCCCAAACTTTTCTGAATTCCAACCCCATCTACCTATTCGATCCAATGTCGGGAACTGGTTTAATCGAAAGCGCATGTAAAGTTTCCTTGCAGTCTGACAAGGAAATTGTAAAAGGTATCTAGGCATATCTCCCATTTTTCTTCTAAACATAGCATATTCCTTAAATGCTCTATATCTTCCAATGCGATCAGATTGCAAACACCAGTTCAATCGCTGGAATTTTCGCTTATTACATGGTAGACACAAAATTAAGTCTTCCTTTGAAATATTTGACTCTTCCAAGATTGCCTCCATTTTCCTTACAAATGTACACAGAACAGGTATTGTTTCCAAATTAATCATTTCATGTAAATCTACGTAGAGTGCGTTTCTAGTGGGACTCAGCATTTTTCTGTAGTTGTTAAGCAACTTCCAATTTCTTTTCACAGAGATCGGCAAGAGATCAAGCTCATGTCTGATTATATCGTTCGGTATGGTTTTTGCTATACATAACACCCTTTTCCACAATACGCCCTGAAGCCTGTCCAATATGTCATCAATATCAACAGTGCATAAATCAAGAATATACAAAATAATTGGCTCAATTTTTAACAGGTAGAATTGTCTAATCGGTATTATAGACAATTTACATTATTTTCTGTAAAGAATACACATCTGAGCAGTGAGAGGTTTCATTTTTTCCTTAAGCAGTAACTCCCACCATCTTTTGGAGTTCTGATCGGTCAGGGTGTATCCGAGGTATCATATGTCCTTCACCACCTCGAGTTCTATAGACCCAATTGACCAAGAGAATTTCCTGATTCTTTTATTTCCATCATTGAATATTAAAATTTTGGATTTGGTTTGATTTATTTTTAGATTATGCTCTTCAGCAAACAGGAATAATACATCCAACTTATTCTGTAACCCAAAGGGTGTTCTATCGAGAATCAATAAGTCATCCACGAAATAGATACAATTCAGTTTTAAGTCACCCAGGCAGACAGGATAATTTATTCCATCCTTCCAAATAATGTCCATATAAGAGAGGTATAGATTAAACAGTACCGCTGCTAGACAACATCCTTGTTTTAATCCAATTTCCGTAGAAATTGGCTGTGTTAAGTTTCCGGTCTTATCCACCCGTACCCTATAGTTCGTCTTTGAGTACAACATGGCTATCAAAGCCACTAAATGTACCGGGATCCCCAGATATTTCATGATCTCCCATAGTTTAGATCTAATTACTGTATCGAATGCGGAATTCAAGTCAAGTGCAGCCATATATACCTTCCCTCTACCCCCCTTGCTAGTTTGACAATGCACATACGCAAGTATGGTCGCATTAAGAGTGCACCCCATGTCTTTGCGAAACCCAATTTGGAATTTAGATAATACATCATTGCGGTACAAAAATTTCTGTAATTCTTTTAGGATTAATTGGGTGAAGATTTTATATGAAGTATCCGTAAGCGCAATTGGTCTAAAATTCTGCGGATCAGTTGTGGGACCTTTCTTATAAATCGGCACAATGATGGCCGAATACCATGAGCTAGGAATTTTTTTTGTACTAAATATCCTTTCGAAGTTTGATTTAAAGATTTCAGCCCAGAACATTGGGTCCAGCTTTACCACACATGCCGGGATCCCATCCGGACCACATGCCTTAGAATCCTTCAGTTTAGTTATAACATTGGATATATCCTCTATCGACCACGGACATAACTCCATGATGTGTTCCGAAAAATCAACATTTTGTTCACTGATAAATCTGTTTGGCAATTCAAATTTTTTAGTCAAATATTGTACCCATGTTGATGGCAGAATCGAAGGCTCCAATGAGAGAGCTGGTGTCGATATGGTTCTGATTAGAGACCAAGTATTCCTAATATCTTGAGACAAGATGGTATGCATCATATGTTCATTCTCTCTTATGGCAGTAGACTGCCTGAGGTCTCTGATCTGATTCTTATAAGATAGTATTATCCGTTTCTTTTCTACTTGATAAGTAGCATAGCCAATATTCATTTTAACTAAATTCCTTATTTTTATGTTTTTTTCAAGCTTTAATTTATGAATTCTCAGATCAAATGTATGCTTATGCTTCAGTGCATCAGGATATATCACGTTCTCCTGAGCAATATGTATCAACTGAGCCTTAATACAACTATTCAGGTCTACTTCTAGTCAATTATCGAATGGCTTAGAATTGAGGCTAAAATATCTGTAGCGAGCATCCTCCTTGATCCTGTTGATTAGTCTTAAACAAATCTTCCTACTCCATCTTATCGATGTGACAGGCCTATCAACCTCTATCAAACTTAAGGGTGGTTCAGAGTAAACACTGCAATTATGAATCTTCAGATTGATACATATAGCAGAGTGATCCCCATACCCAAGATCCAAGATTCGTGTGGGTTCACACTGCCTACGTAAGATGGAGGATATGAAAAAATGGTCTATGTAAGAATTACGATCACCACGTTTCCATGAGATCGGGTCAAGACCGCCCTCAGGCTCCACAAGTTGCAGATCCCATCCTAAAAGGTGTTCCACCCACTTCTGGCCATGTTTCCATGAAGCCGGAGCTCTATTTTTTCCTTTTCTCTTACGCATACTCTGATTCTCATAACATGAGGAATTGAAATCCCCACCCAGTATAATCCCTGCATGACCTATGCGCACAAACACATCTTCTAAAATTCCATCAATAGTATCCACAATCTTATCCCATGTTATTCGAGCTTTGTTCCAATATATGCAAATGATCACTAGCACCAAGTCCTGGGTTTTGTCTGGATTCATTTGAATTGCTACAATACTTTCATCTTTGTATAACAAAGAGACATCAAATGTACATCTATTATTAACGAGTATGGCTATTCCACCCGAGGGCCTACCCTTTGGGCCTCTTGTCGCATCCATAGAATAGCAGGTGTATCCAGCAACATTGAACATAGTCGTATGCATCGTCTCTTGCAGCAAAATAACTTCAGAACAATTCTTTAAGTCGAATTTACCATACCAAAGATAGAAATTCGATAATCCACAACAGTTCCATGAAGTGACCACGAAAGGACCATGCTATGCTGACGCATCTTCATTTGTTTTTGTTGAAGGCCCATTTAAAGCACCACCCACCGCTGAAATTCCATTTAGTGCTGCCACAAGCGCTAACAATTGTTTCACAGTATCTTCACTAAAGTTAAACTGTGCAGTGCTTTGTACCGGAATCTCTTTTATAACTTCAGTTGCAAGAGGAATTTCTAAATATTCCTCAGCATCTTTTGTGTTCAAAAATATGTGCGGAGTAATGCCAAGTGCAATAAAATTTTCCCTCTGTTCCCACACCATTTTCATAATTATCCTCGATTGGAATCCACATAACATGCGATGATTGTAATTGGTAGCAAGTCTTATCCAATCCATATCATCTGAACGTAGGGTTCTTAAAGGAGGGATGGCTTGGAACGTTTTCAGCATATAAGTTCTATTTAAATTTATTTTACCATTTTTCCACACATCATTTTCCCAACCCATAATTAAGGGCATTCGTGCCTCCAGTCTCTCTTCATCACAGTTTTTAGTCGAATCGGACCTCATTCGGCCTTCTACATTCATCGGTGCATTTTCCCTCTGCTCTTCTTTATCAGCTATTTCAGCTTTGGAGATACCATCCCCCTCTAGGGGTTTAGGCTTGAGTTTGTTCTTATTCTCTAATCCAATTGTTATTTCTTCCAAGATCACCTCGTCTACATCCGCACCATCACCAATGTTCACCCCTCCCATGTTTTCTTTATCATCCAATTCATTACTCTCTACCTCTGTTGAACAGCGTGTGAAGTCTTGAACCTCTTTTTTTCCTTTCTTCTCTGTTTTTTTATTCTTTACTGGGTAAAACTGTGACAAGGCAGTTTGTCCTTCTAATGCTTTCTTACCAACTGGGGCATCACACCCCTTTTTTTGTGAGAGCAGATAAGGTTCATTACTAATACCCTCCACAGTCCTATCCTGCATCATCTGTAGATGTTTTTTTTTTTATGCATTTTTTATAAATTTCAGGTACCTCTCTTTCATCCTCAACTTTGATATTCAAGTGGGCCTTGGATTCTTCATCTAATTGATGAAGATCAATGCCAGTCTCCTCCTCTTGATTCTGCAATATTTTTTCCCTTGAGTCTACAAAAAGCTCACCTAATTGAGTCTTTGTTTGTTTCTTTTTTTTAGTATTTCTGGACTTATTGGTCCTCGCCTCCCTCTTCTGTGCTCGGGCCATAATTCTTTTTTCCCTCCTCGTCAGTACCACAACTTTCTTCTCATATTCACAGTCTGAACCCGGATTCCACATATCCACTTCCCTTTTTTCTAAATCATTATCAGTTAGGTCAATTAAGTCCAGTAGAGCTGAGGGACTATCCAATCCCCCTTTCTCTGGTATCACACCCATCTGTAGTTGACATAAATCCGCAGTCTCATTTGAACTCCCAACCACAAAGGAATGTTTTACTTCAATTATATCAGCTTGCATCTGTTGCATTACACTTGTCAAAGCTTCCAGGGAATCCATGACTGATTTATTTGATATTACTTCCGGTTTCTGCGCATTCTCTTTGGGTATTGCAGCTAATTCAGCAAAGGTTCTATATGTTGCATTCACCATTCTTGCGTCTCCAGGGGTTTGAGTATAACTATCCTTAGAGTTTACTCCTTTTTTATTTTCCTTTGTCAGGGAAGCTATCACATCGCATGCAAATAACAACCCCTCAAGTTTATTGATCTTACATAGCATGCCTGTCATAGTCGTTCTTAATTCTGCCATTTCAAAATGTGTTCTCTCATGGCCCTTATCCAGCAGGTCTAGGATCCTGGTTATTACTGGGAAATCTTCACCAAAACCTGGTACATCCCGGGCATGTAAATCCAGGATTTCATCCTGCACCGTTACCACACAAGTCCCTGATTTAGGCTGAGAGCCTACACTTTCTACAAATTGCTCAATTTGTTCTATAGGATTAGTGAATGAGTTACTGGTAGACCAGGAGTGTGCTATATCGATCGGTAAACTCTTTCTTTCAATACACCCTTCCTCATTATCCACCTCCTCTTTATTACCTCCAATCATCTCCTTTAACGGCGATTGGAACCTATACTTACTTTCCAATGGTGGATTGTGAATATGTACATCCTCCCTACCTCCCATTCTATTTGATACCGGAATCGATGGCCCCAGGGAGAATCTCATTCTTCTACCCACTTCGGCCTCAATGGTCGGACCAAGGATAGAACAATCATTCATGTCTCCCAGCATATTTTTAGGTAAATTCCCGGTACCTAATTTTTTTCTCATCCATTCATCCATTTCTGAGCCTATCAGACACTGTTTATTCAGTACGGGAGAGACATTTATCTCTTTAACATTAAATTTAATCGGGGAAGATGCTAGCGTGATAGAAGCTCTATCACTCCGCTGATGGTCATTGTGTGTGTCCAGTACTACATCATCATCTTCGTTAATACTCCTTACCATAGGAATATTAGCTATACTCTGTTCACTAATTTCAAGGTTAACTACCTCAGCTAAGATGGCACTGTGGTTCTGTAAATCCTCACATAACGCCCCTTCGGTGGGTAATTCCATATTTGTGATCACCGAAGCATCCGTCCCTGTAATCTTCCGCCCACTTCTTAGCCCATTCACCATGTTTAGACACAAGAGAATTTGAGACCTGATATGGGAAATAGCCCAAGATGATTTCTTCCCCCCTATAACAGGTAATTTCCACTAGGGCAACGTTTGAGGCTTAACCTCAGTCTATTAGGACAAAGGACTAAGCAATATTTACAACTAGCCACTCATAATTAACAGTCTATCATTTTATCATTCAATAGCAATTACTATTTTCAGTACACTAGTACTTGAGGAGTACCTTCACGGTGCACACACGGGGGTTGCTGCACACCAGAATAATTGACTGAATTCGTGCTTAAGGAGAATATACTACCGAGCCCACTTCGCGCTCCACGCGAACCGCGAACAGCCAACAGTACTTGAAGGTACTTGGCAGGTGCGCGGCGCGGGTGCGCGGGTGGGCAGGGTTATGTACACTCTTCCTGTACGGCGTGCACGTCACGCGAATTGGGGGCGGGACTTCCTAATACGGGGAAGCCTAGGAAAAGGAAACAGAAAAAATACAATACTAATGAGTAGCTACACCTCCCACAATCAAACACCTCCCACAAGCTGCCCTTCCCTTCCCTTCCTCTACTGATAGATAACCACACCTCCCACAATCTACACCTCCCACTGGCTGCCCTTCCCTTCCCTAGTGGATTAGAGTCCGGGGGCTCAACCAGACAGTCACCTTTATCCTGTGCACATCAAAGGTCAGGCAGTCCTTGGTGCGACTGCAAAAGACGTCCTCCTGCTGTGAGGCAAACGTCCGTGACAGCAGCACTCCTCTTCCAGGAAAATGCGCAGACCAGGCCTCAGCCAACAGTACTTGAAGGTACTTGGCAGGTGCGCGGGTGGGCAGGGTTATGTACACTCTTCCTGTACGGCATGCACGTCACGCGAATTGGGGGCGGGACTTCCTAATACGGGGAAGCATTTATCCTGTGCACATCAAAGGTCAGGCAGTCCTTGGTGCGACTGCAAAAGACGTCCTCCTGCTGTGAGGCAAACGTCCGTGACAGCAGCACTCCTCTTCCAGGAAAATGCGCAGACCAGGCCACAGCCAACAGTACTTGAAGGTACTTGGCAGGTGCGCGGCGCGGGTGCGCGGGTGGGCAGGGTTATGTACACTCTTCCTGTACGGCGTGCACGTCACGCGAATTGGGGGCGGGACTTCCTAATACGGGGAAGCCTTTATCCTGTGCACATCAAAGGTCAGGCAGTCCTTGGTGCGACTGCAAAAGACGTCCTCCTGCTGTGAGGCAAACGTCCGTGACAGCAGCACTCCTCTTCCAGGAAAATGCGCAGACCAGGCCACAGCCAACAGTACTTGAAGGTACTTGGCAGGTGCGCAGCGCGGGTGCGCGGGTGGGCAGGGTTATGTACACTCTTCCTGTACGGCGTGCACGTCACGCGAATTGGGGGCGGGACTTCCTAATACGGGGAAGCCTTTATCCTGTGCACATCAAAGGTCAGGCAATCCTTGGTGCGACTGCAAAAGACGTCCTCCTGCTGTGAGGCAAACGTCAGTGACAGCAGCACTCCTCTTCCAGGAAAATGCGCAGACCAGGCCACAGCCAACAGTACTTGAAGGTTCTTGGCAGGTGCGTGGCGCGGGTGGGCAGGGTTATGTACACTCTTCCTGTACGGCGTGCACGTCACGTGAATTGGGGGCGGGACTTCCTAATACGGGGAAGCCTTTTCAGAGATCTTCTGGTGGGCCATATCTCTCTTGATTTCCATTGCAATGTTCCAGGTGGACTTTAATGCTTGAGTTGAGGATGACTTGCATGTACACTGGAGGAGAGAAAGCCCGCTCACTCAAAAAAGTGCATCCAGAGCACAGCGACTAGATAACATAACCTCCTATTTCCAATTGCACCTTGCTTCCCAGTAGCACCACGTCTTCCCTATCATATTTCGGCTTTAACACTACCCATGTAACATGACTGAGGACCAATGATTTGCTTGGTGAGGTGGATACAGCACAGATGGTGAGATATGTGTTCAAAATGTTACATGAAAAGCCACACAAACTCACTGACAGAAAACGCAGAATAAATACCTCCTGGCCTCCTTTCAATGTCACATTCGCACCTGGGGAGGACGCTCAGCCAATCAGGTGGCTGGAAACACATATGAGAACCACAGTGTACCACCCGCTTTTCTTCAGTGACCAGGGGCCCTTCGATGGGGGCCACCAGCTTCATTGCGGGGAGGCAACAGGGAGTGTCTCACTGTTGCCTACCCATGCTCCCACACCCTCCCCTAACCCCCACTCTTTCTCTCCTCGCTTAATTGCTGGACCAAAGCTTTGTTTCAGTGCTCTATCACCTTGCAGCATCTCTTGTGCTAGATGGGATTACCAATAAAGATCTAAATAACTGTACAGACTCAAAGAATATGGCAAAGTACTACTTTATTCTCAATTTAATAAAGCTGGGTCAACTGGAAGACGTCAGACTGATGCATGCACACTCACACACAAACTTGATTACACAGAGGTTTTATACCCCAATATGCGTCATCTATGGTGCCATCCTACTTTGGCAAATGTCTTCTTCTTCTTTAATCTAAGAGAAATATGTCTCACGTCCATGGTTTATCTGTCTGCCTCCCTTTGTGCTTTGCAGCTATTCCTTGAAATAGCATCCTTGATCCCAGGCCAACATAGACTCCTCTTCGTTTTGCAGACAAAGCTAATTCTCCGTCTCCTGACTCGGCAGCCCTGGTCTGTTTCTGAGGTAATGGAATTGAAGCTGTGAACAAGCAGAAATTGCTCAGTGGAAAATCCACTGAGCTTGGAGACGCCTATTTTGTAGTGAATACTACTTCAGAGTTGGTGTTATAAATAGTTCAAATTTGTGGTAGTAGTAATGCAGTCAATCAACAAGGAAAACAGATTGACATAAACGCTGTACTTAAAGTTCAATCACTTTGTAATTCATTTTCCAGATTGTAGTGTTGAATCATTTAACCAGCAGAGGCCCTATCATAATCTGTGAACAAGTCAGCGTCCATTGCCACATTATATTTTCCTCTATAGCAAACTTCTATATGTCTCATCTACAGTGCGTTGCTGCATATTTACACTTATTGGTCAACAAGTTACTTCATTCCTCTTTGTATATATGATTACTTTATCATTTAGTACATGTTTTGTTATCACTTCAGTTACGTTGTTACTCTTCAGTATTTTCATATTGTTTCAGTATGTCTTTGTATAGTTTCTTTATGACATCACTCTGCCCTCATTAGATTTCACTCAGCGCTGCATGATTTCCAGCGGTGCGTGCTGACATCTCTCCACAGGACATCCTTCCACACCTTCAATGTGAGGATACATTCGATATGGCTGTCTGAGTGCTTTTCTATTTCCTATGGCTGCGGCCATCTTGTTTCTTTATTGGAGATTGGGCTTGCACAATGTGCGCATAGCCTGTCTTCACTTAAAAAAATACCAAATAAAACTGTACCCCGGATGAACCTCCAGGTGCAAATAGCAATCACCCCCACCTAGTTAGGCATACAGGGCTGATCACAGCCCAGAGCCCTAGCCCTTGAGCCCTCTGTCTTGGCTCATACCACCCCTGAATGCCCACTACTAAAAGGGGGTGATAGCTACACAGTAAAATGAAAGCTTTTCAATCAGATGAGATTCCTGAGAACCTAGCAGAACGAGGTGCAGTAAAGATGTGCAAAGATGCATTAGTGCAGCAGGCACAAATGAAACTGTGTGAAGGGGTTAACATTAATTTTTTTAAACCTCAAGATGTCAAGATTTTTGTCTTATTCAATTCAATTCATTTTCATTTCATTTTTATTGATATACTTTCAGCCAAAAGGCTTTGTGTATATATATATACAACATACAATGCATCCAAAATCAAGGTCATATCAAAATTCTGTTACTAAAATTACAATATCTAAAAGAATTAAAATCACGATAAAATTGGGCCAGCAAGGCCTTTAAGAATGTGTACAATTTTCAAATAAAAGGACACAGTATGATATATAAGGTTGATGTCATTACCTAGCACAAACTTGCACAATGGGGCAGCAATATTATTAAAATCAAATCAAACATATTATACGATTTTAAAAACGTATGTCGCAATTTAACCAGACTTTCACAGTTAATTAACAAATATTTAAAAAAGTCACTATCACATCACCTCCACATAAGCGACACTGGCGCATGTCCTTTGATATACCTAACCTTGCTCCCGTCGTTTCTAATGCCACATAGGAATTACATTTCATTAGCAAATATGCCCCAAAGGTATTTACGCTGGGATATGCCAAAATATATGTATGTTGGCAAACTTGTTCGAATAACCCTGACTTGACAATAAGGTCCACTATGCACTTTTGATGCCAGTTCCATCATGTCATAGTCATAACTATAGTCACACAATATCCTTTTCAACCACAGTTTGAGGCCACTGTTAGCTGGTGTAAAAGTATAACCAACAGTCCATTTTGTATACATTATTTTAAGTAATCCTACTGTCACAATAATCGAGCTGCCCTCCAATCTCAGAAATGTCTTAATATAGTTGACCATAGTTGTGTCATTCCGTAATGTACACAGATTATCAAAGAACATGACACATTGGCTACTGTATGCCGTTATTACACTTTGTAGGTAAAACTCAAGATGAAGAAATTCTACAGAGATATTCCTAGGCAGTCGCATCGATTTGCGAAGTAACATTGCTTCAAATGATCCAAGTTGTATCTGATATTTATGTCCCCAGATTACTACTGCATAAAGTAGAATGGCTCTGATTTTGGCTATATAGATCGTTAATATAGCATGCATAGAATATCCCACATATCTCCCGAAAAACACACTAAGTGCGTTTGTTGATACAAGAGAACGAGATTTTACTGTTTCCCAATGGCAATCCCATTTGAGTTAGTCATCTATTAGGACGCCCAGGTATTTATATGTGTGTACGTGTTCCAAAATACTGTTACATAGCTTCCTTAAATATTTCTTGGGTGTTTTTTTAGCAGGGAAAACCAGAATCTTACTCTTCTCGATATTGATTGTTAGCCCATTAGAAAAGGAATAGACAGTGAGGGCATCCAGCATATGTTGTAGTCCTGTCGGCGTGTAGTCTATAATCATCACATCATCGGCATAGGCAAGCCACCCAATCACAGTGGTACCCAGCTTCACTGGATTGGCACCGATGATGGTAAATGCTACCTCCATATCTGCCAGGTACAAATTAAAAGGAGTTGTCACTCCAATACAACCTTGCTTGACACCACTGCTAGTGGACAACATTGCTGAGAGTGTCCCAGTAGCATTCAGACATATACGACATGGATATCCGTATTGATCAACATCAGCATCTTTAACAAACCTTTATGGTATATTCCAGGCATTTACATCTTCCATAATCGATTTCTCATCACTGTATCGAATGCGGCGGAGATGTTAATAAACGCTCAATAAACATTAAGTTTGCGCCGCTGCCAGGCATGTTCTATGGCTGATGTCAAAATTAATAGGTTATGTGCAGTACTTACTTTGGATCTAAAACCTATTTCGTTTGGACATAACATGTTGTTTTCCACTATCCATGCATTTAATTCAACTAAAAGCACACGAGCAAATATTTTTGAAGAAATATCTAGCATTGCTAGCATGCAAACATTTGCCGGGATATCCCAGGTGTCTTTTTTATATACTGTAAGTATATGGCTTATGGTTCATGATTTAGGGATCATCCCCAATTTACCAATGTGTGTAAATAATAAATGGAGAGTTGCTGCCCATTGTTCGGTTCCATTTTCAACAATAAGTTGCATGCCCCGTCAGGACCGACCGCACGAGAGTTGTTAAGCTTTTCTATTATGAGTGTTAAATCCAAAACAGACATTTTGCATTCCCAACTCTCTTTCGGTAATGGAAATATGTCATTTGCATCCTCACAGCGTCCAAGCGTAGCTTTGATATGGGCACTCCATTGAGCTTCTGGGATGCAATTTATAGATATATCTCTTTTTTCCCCATTACGCAATATCTGTCATATCCCCATTGTATTATTTGGCAATGCTAGATTGGCGATGGTTTTCCATTGCTCAACCTCACACTGGTGTTTCTGCTTTCTTAACCATTGTCTATAGTTCTTTTTAGCTTCTTGGATCATATGCGGAACAAACTGAGTCATAATTGTGTTGTTTGCGGGGTCAATAATGTGTGCTCTCTCATTACGCATCTTTTGTTTTGCTAAGCTAATCAACTCATCATTTCCTTTCCTCTTGGATCCCATTTTTTTAGATATTTTTAGGGCCATTTTATACCTAAGATTCTTCAACACCTGGGACAGAATGGTATCCATCATTGTTGTAAAGTTCTCAAATATCTTTTCATTAGAGTTAGCACCACCAATTCCTTCCAATATGAATCATGGCACAAGGTCATTGACGACACTATTGGCAGCATCTAGATTTTGTTGATGCCAATGTATACGATTGCTACGCTCATTGAAAAATATTTGGCCATTACTATCACAATCAGCACTATCTGTTCTAAGATTAGACAATACTAATAAAGGACATAAGGGGAGGTAATCGCTCCCATCATGACCAACGGCACTCATGTCCTTAATAAAGTCTAGGCCACTACGGTTGGCAAACACATAGTCTAGAGTTGCAGCTGACCTACCATCTATACTGGTGGGTGCAGAACCCACATCACTAGGGGTGAGCCCATTTAGTTTAATCAAATCGTGGGATGCCAGCAACCTATGCCACCTGGCCCCGGGCCTATTGCACTTAATCTCCACTTCAGTAGATGACAGATTCTCATTTTCATCTTGAGTTTGGGTTGGAAGTGCACTAATCCTTGTGTTAAAATCTCCCACCAACCATATGGGATAACAATGGCCAAACTGTTGTAGAATGTCACCCACTACCTTGATGTTCTCGCTGCTTCCAACCATTTTCAGGGGATCATAGATGTTAATCAAAATTATCACAATTTTCTTTAAGGTATGCTGTGTGACCAACACATTGGGGGTAGATTGTTTTGACCTATTTATGGTCCAAGGTGGTTTAACGGTTACTACAGTCCACCTTTTGGTCTCCCTTTTGGCCCTTGAGATGCTATTTGTTGAACAGTACTACGCCCATCAAATTGTACTGCTGCCGTGAGCCATGTTTCTTGTAGTGCAACGACCAGAAAGGAATCCAACATGGACAACAGACCCTCATTTTCAAACAGATGCATATGGCCTCTTGTATTCCATGAACACATTAGTTCCCCTTTCTCTGTGTCATCGACGTTCCTCTATAAAATAAGGTTTGAACGCCACCAGGAGCCATTGCCAATATCCGTCTGGCACACTACTTTTACTTGCTTTCCTAGGCGGATTGACATCTAGAGTGATTGTTTCAATAGCATACATATTAGAGGCAGTTGAGCCATTAAGACCCACTTGTTTCAATTCAATAAATGTTTTTTTGGAATGATTAGTCCATAAAAGAGTTAAAAATAAATTGCAATTTTGACACTTTCATAATTAAAAAAGATTACAGAAGATGAAACATGATAAAACATATATGCAATTCATAAAAAATGACATCAAACATTTGGTGACCACAAATTTCCATATTTAACCATAACATAGCAAACTCAGTGCAATGCATGCCATAGTTAATCCGAATTAATCATGATTATTAAATTCAGCAGTTCTGAATGACTGATAATTGTGAATTACCACAGTGACTTTAATATTCACCAAAATGCGTTTTATGCATGATCCCCACTAAACCTCTAAGATCTTAATTGCGGCAACATTAATGCAGCCATTTTACAATAATGTTTTCCTAACAGTCAGAGCAGAAGACAAAATTAACGCTAAAACAAAGCAAAAGTCAAGGTCCAGGTGGAGTTTAAATTAGCATGGAACCAGCAGAGATTTGATACGTCCCCTATGGTATGTACCTTATGGCGTTATAGAAATCTTAACAAATGAGTAAATGGACAAGGTTTTCTTTTCACAAATATTACACAAGCATCTACAGGCCACTCAGTTACCATCTGCCTGGCCCACAAGGAGTGTAAAGGCAGCAATCCCAGCCTAAAGCATCTTTGTAAGATGTGTTGCTTTTGGTCTAATGTCCACAGGAGATAATAAGCTGGCCTGCCTTTGGGGCAAATTCTAAGTAAAGTCTCACATATGTTTTGACAGATATTTGGGTCGTTCTGCCTACTGTTATATCCGCCCTGCGCCCTGCTACGTGATGACACAAGACGTCTGAATAAAAGCCCCACCCCCGCGCATGGGAGGTAGTTCCGGGCACAGACTCCAGCAACGTGTGGTGTGTTTCATTTCGCTCCGGCTGGAGCTGCGCCATTGCGGCCTACCTCAGAGAACTACAACGTTCTGCCTCCGCACGGAGCCAGGACCTAACACTGGCGACGAGGGAAACGGGACCCTGCACACGCATTCGGCGCCCGACCATCCCATTCCTCCTGCAACGCACGGCCGACCAACATCCACGGGCCAGTGGCACCGCTCTTCGACATGTGGGCCTACCGCACACGCAGTGCGCACGTGCGTTCACGGCAGTGGACATTTTGGAGAGAGGCAGCGCCCCCGTCCGACAACACTTCATAGGCCGGCCTCAACAGGAACCATCAAGAGACGACGACACCCACCATGGCGACCGGCACGTCCACCCCCGGGCCTGGCACGCCCTCCAGACTCGCTGCAAATCTGTCGATCAGGCCACCGCCTGCTCGCCCACAAAACAGCTCATCTACAATGATTCAGCCATTCGACCCGTTCACGGATCCATCCTCGGTTGGCCCCCAGTGACTGCTATGGCTCCAAAAATTCGAGATGGCTATGAAGTGCAAAGACGTAACCTCGTCCAGGAAGATGAGATCACATCTACTATTGAATGTGGGGGACGAGGTGCTACGCATTTTCAACGCGCTAACCATTGCGGATAGCCAGGACATTTACCAACTGTCGAAAGACGCTCTGACGGCTCATTTTCTCCCGCAACTCAACCCTGATTATGAGACTTTTATATTCTGCACCACGTTTCAGGCAGAAGAGGAGACCTTGGATGCCTACCACACCCGGCTCAGAAAACTGGCGATGTCGTGTGAGTTCACGGATGTTGAGAAGGAAATCCGGAGACAACTCATCAATGGCATCCAATCCGAGAAACTAAGAAGGTTGGTGCTGGGTGAGAGGGGCATCTCCCTGACGCGCATTCTGGAGCTGGGTCGTCAAAGGGAGCTGGCAAATGCCAGGGCCGCCAACATGGGCATGACTCTGCGAAAACTACAACCGGCCCTCGCATCGTCCATGGTGGCCCATGTCACCAATAGACAGTCCTCTATTGATGAATCCGGCGGCAACTACGCGCCGGCCAGATAGCAACCACGAATCCCGGGGCCCACGGAGTGTGGATGGTGTGGTGGATCGCGTCATGGACGGCGGAATTGCCCGGCACAAGGCACAGCATGTGGGGCATGTGGCAGAAAGGACCACTATGCCAAGGTGTGCCGTTCTTCGGGCGCTCCACTAACGCCTCCGCAAAACCCCCAGGAGAGGAGTCGGACAAAGATAAAGAAGCAAGCAGTCACGAGGCGCGTCAAAACGACCAACTCGTCGACTGAGGAAGACGGGGATGACATCACAGGGACTCAACTGGACCCGGGTAGAGAGCAGCGGACCAAGGGAAGAAAAGTCTACCTAGCGTCAGCCCTGGATCGTGGGCATGCTACGCAGAAGAAAGGGCTCCGGAGGCGCAAATGCCAGGTCAACATCCAAAACCAGCAGATATGGATGACCATAGACACGGGAGCCTCGGTGAACGTCATGCCCACGTGCACCTTCGAAACTTTGCAACCACGACCAGCCCTCAAGAACACTGACACTCTCCTGTTTGCATATGGCTGCAAAAAGCCACTACCGGTGGTTGGCAGATTCCGCACCACCCTCAGCCAAACAGGCTACCATCCAAAATATACGTGGTGAATGCGGGGATTGAATGCCTTGTGAGTGGTGATGCGGCGGAGGACCTTGGTACAGTTCGTCAGTCAAGTCAAGGAAGCCCAAGAGGTCGAGAAAATCCTTGCACAATATCCCAACCTGCTAAATGGGATTGGGTGTCTCAAAGGAAAGACGATAAAGCTCCACATTGATAAGTCGGTCCAGCCAAGGGCCGTCAGACATTGGAGGACCCCATTCCACATGCGCGAACAGGTGGAGATAGAACTGAAAGCGTTGGAAGAAGCTGACATCATCCAAGAGGTGACGGGGCCAACACCATGGGTGTCCCCGATGGTGGTCACTAGGAAACCCAAACAGCCGGGAAAGGTTCGCATTTGCATAGACATGCGCCTCCCGAACACCGCTATCAAGAGGGAGCGCCACATCACACCAACCCTTGACTAAATTGTGGCTGACCTCACGGGATCAAGAGTCTTCTCGAAGGTCGACTTGAAAGCAGGTTACCATCAGCTGAAGCTAAACAAAGACTCTCGGTACATAACGACATTTTCTACACATTTGGGTCTGTGAAGATACAAGCGGCTAAGCTTTGGCATATCTTCGGCAGCCAAAGTCTTCCAACAGACCATTCAAGAAGTCATCCGGGACATACCAGGTGTCCTGAATGTGAGTGATGACAACCTGATCCATGCCCAGGACAAAGTTGAACATTTGAGAAGACTACAGATGCTTCTGGGCCAATTGGAGGATGCCGGCCTAACCATCCATTAGGAAAAATTTGAGTTTTTCAAGACAGAGATATCGTTTTTTGGCTACAAGTTCAGCAGTTCTGGCATCTCACCGGACCCCCAGAAGGTTGCTGACATACAGGCCGCGAGTTCGACCAAGGACACCCACTGACGTCTGCAGCTTCCTGGGGATGGCCACATACTGTGGGAGATTTATTTGAAACCTGGCCACTCTGTCGGAACCCCTTCGAGAACTTACAAAGCTCAACGCGAAGTGGGAATGGGGGAAAGCTTGCCAGGATGCCTTCGAGAGCATTAAAGAGTCACTGCCCGTGGAAACGAAAATGGCATACTATGATACAGCACTTCCGACTGAACTCTACGTGGACGCCAGCCCTGTCGGCCTCGGGGCCATCCTCATGCAGGTCACCAAAGAGGGCGAGAAGAGACCCATCGCCTATGCGTAGCGAGCTCTTACGGCGACGGAGCAGCGATACTCTCACATCGAGAAGGAGGCAATTGCTGTACTGTGGGGGTGCCGCCATTTCCACCTCTATCTGTACGGCCGCAGGTTCACGGCGATTACGGACCACAAACCCCTCCTACCAATCTTCATGGGCACCTCCTCACACCTACCGGCCAGAATAGCCAAATGGCTGCTACATCTCCAGCAGTACAATTTTGAGTTGATTTATCAGCCGGGGTGCGGCAACCCGGCGGACTTTCTCTCCAGGCACCCAAGAGCGGCGACGCCACAGGAGGTTCAGGTGGCCGAAGAGACCGAAGAGCACATCTGCCAGGTGGTGCGGGCCATGAGGCCGAAGGCGGTCAGCATTGAGGACATTGCGGAGGAAACAGGCAATGACCCCTGCTGCGATTTGCTAAAAGATGCCATAATTTCGGGTGACTGGAGGTCATTCATGAAAAACACGCACAACAGGACGGAAGAGGCAAAGGCGTTCCTCACAGGAACGTTCACCGTCCACCAGGATCTGTCAATAACAGAGGAGGGTCTGCTGCTCTGTGGAAATCGCATCGTCATTCCGCCAAGCCTGCACGACCGGATAGTGGCCCTCGCCCATGAGGGCCACCAAGGGATGGCTCGAACGAAGGCCCGAATTCGACACCGAGTGTGGTTTCCACAGATAGACGAAAAAGTGGAAAAACTAGTCAACACCTGCCTACCATGTCTGATAACCGGAGCCCCACCTGATCCAGTACCGATCCTATCGGCAGAAAGAGGTTCTGGAAGGTAGGACGCAATAAGCGCTGACTTCTGCAAACTACGAGAGCGCCTGTACCTCCTGGTGGCGATCGATGACCACTCCCGATACCCCGAAGTCGAGGTGGTCGAATCCACGGCGGTGGAAGTGGTCATCCCGGCCATCGAGAAGATGTTTGCGACACATGGACTACCCACTACGATCAAAAGTGACAATGGCGCTCCCTTCCAAGGGGTAGAGTTCAAACAATACTTGCAAGATCTGAACATCCGGTATCACCACATCATGCCAAGGTGGCCCCAGGCGAATGGCGATGTGGAACGGTTTATGAGAACAATTAACAAAGTGTTGAGGCTATCGAAGGCAAATGCCAGTCCGTGGAAATTCGACCTCTATCAGTTCCTGAGAACTACAGGGTCACCCCACACTGCACGACAGGCGTCCCACCAGCTGACCTCATGTTCGGCACCATCATAAGGTCATCCATTCCACATCACCCCAGTAGAAGACCGGACGACCTCGACGATGGGCGCACTGAAAGAAGGAGAAGGGACGCCAATGCCCACATGAGTGTCAAGAGGAGGTCGCGACCATCCAATCACCAGGTGGGCGATCAGGTGGTCATGTTACGGAACACGACGAAGTCCAAAATGGACTCCCGCTACAAGAGTCTCCCATGGACCGTCCGCGAGACACAAGGGACCATGATAACTGTACAAATGGGGCACCGTCAGGTGATGCGCAACGCATCGTGGTTCAATGCAGTGCCACGCAACCTCTGGACTGATGGGGACTGTCTCCAAGAAGGTGAGGATTCCCCGCTGATTGAGGATGAACCGGAGACTCACCAGGGCGAAGAAAATGCAGGTGACCCAATGTGGGAGCAGTGGAGTGAACCGGACCTGGGTGAGCCGGAGATGGAAGGTGAGAGATCTGATGAGACAGTAGAACCCACCTCCCGGGGTGGCAGATACGGCCTGAGAACCGCCACCCTGACGCCAGCTCGGCTCAAGGACTATGTGTGGTAGTTTGCATTTTGAGAACTGTGAAAGTAGGAAACGTTTGTAGTTGTTGCGTTCATAAGCATAGGCCCATTCGTGTGGGTGTGTTCCATTGTTGTGTTTGTTTATAATAAAGGTGAAATGTTATATCCATCCTGCGCCACGCTACGCGGTGATGCAGGACATCTGAATAAAAGCCCCGCCCCTGCGCATGGGAGGTAGTTCCGGGCGCAGACTCCAGCAACGTGTGGTGTGTTTCATTTCGCTCCGACTGGAGCTGCGCCATTGCGGCCTACCTCAGAGGCCTACAACGTTCTTCCTCCGCGCGGAGCCAGGACCTAACACCTACTTCCTTCCCCAGCACACTTAGTTACTGATGAGCTTGCACAGAACTGCACACACTTCAACTTGTACCTTTCCCACAAACAGGGACAAGTAGTGCCACAAAAAGGAGGGGCTCAGACTAGAAAGTGCCGGCACATTACCCTTTTGTTTGACCTGTCTTCCGACCTGCTTTTTCCTCTCCACAGGATGAGAGCCACCAGCATCAGATCCATCAGCCTCATCCTCCCTCTTCTTTGGATGCCCCTCCTCCTCTTTCTGCCTCGCTTTCTCTTGCTTCATGTCCAAAATCTCCTCCTCCTTCCCGTCTGCTCAACCTCCTGCTGTCCAACCTCAACCAGCCCCTCTGCCCAACCTCCACCTGCCCATCTGCTCTTTCTCTTGCACCGCAGCTTCTTATGTGGCTTTGCATGTTCTCCCTCCCACTGCTCTCCAAATTGTGTTCCACCTACTGCTGAAACGCCATCTCTGCTTCTTCCTGTTCCAACCCTTACTCCTAACCCCCCTCCTCACCTGAAGATGACAGGCTCCATAACATAGTGCTAGGCAGTAAAGAAAAGGTTATCACTACGGTTTATAATACAAAAGGTTTCACAATGAGTTTCTCTGTTTCTATATTTTTGGGGTAGTGTAAGGGAAAGGGATGAAAAACAACAATCACAAAGGGGTTCACTTAGGGTTTTCACAAAATGTTTCTTTTTTGTTTTTTTTGGAGTGGAAAAAAACGGACGGGAACGGGGGTCACAAAACAACCAACCAGGAAGGGGTTCACAAAAGGCTTCCCAAACTGGGAGTCAGACTTGAATGGACAAAACAAGCACAGTATATAAAAAAGGGATTGAAATGTCAAAAAGACATAGTTAATACTCTCATTGTTTATCGTACAAGTTCTCCTGGTGGTTTCTCCCCACGTGGATCAGCTCTGCTCCTCTCTCTAACAGCCAGGCAGGCACAATCCACTAAGGACCAGAAAAACGAGCTGGGCTTTGTATCAGGCCACTAAATCCCCCCTCCCCCACCCCCGCAGAGAATCTGTGGGCCTGCCAGAGCACTGTGAGATGTTCATTGGTTCTGATGAGCTCATTGATGCATGCCTCATACGCTGAAACTCTTGCAAGGGTTCAGGAGTGATTAAGGGCTGCTGGTAGGGTCTCGTGAGATCTTGCAGGACTGCCAAATATCGAATGTGATATTCAGCTTATCCTGCAATCTTTGAACAGCCTGGATTCGACCAACCTCAGAGAGAATGGGTCCCTGTAAAACCACAGGAATCAGGTCCTTATACTTTCCCCGCCAGCCCTTAGGACAGTCGGGCAACAATGCCTACAGGCAATTAGATCCACCATGCTGTGAGTTACACAAATGTCACTAATCCACTTCATTTGTATAAATGTTTTTTTAAAAAGACAAGCCATGAAAAACGAAACGCAGTTATAAGCAAATAAGCAACTCAGTTAAAGGAAGGCTACAAAACTAAACCGCAAACTGTTTCTAAATACAGAAAGAAAGACAAGTGTCCTTAAGCATTCTGATTTATGGCCACATTCATATTTTGCTTTCTCACTCTCCATGACACACACAAAAGGTGTTCTCTCACTCTTACTTTCTCTGCACACTTTGCACATTCATTCTGCCCCTGCCTTTTTCTCTCACTCATCCCTTCAATCCGAGTGTTTCTTTGCTGCGGCACACCCTTCTTTATCGAAGCCTCCACTCAAAATCCATTAATCTTTCCTGTGGGATTTGGAAATTGCAAAGAATTGTGGATTCTGTATCCAAACTTTCTGCCAGAGAGTCCAGCTGTTGGATTGATGATCAAATGCTATTTATGGCATGCTAGTTCCTGACATTTCCTGAATCTCGTACAGATATTTTAACATCTGTGTTGGTTCGCTGTAAAATATGATGAAATAATGAGCATGTTTAAGGTTCGCAGGCACATCACCTGGTAAAACGTTGAACTAGCACTAATGCTAGTAGTGAAGCAAAGCAACACAAAGATAAATGGCACTTACGCAGATTAATCGACCCTAAATGTGCAGGTAGATCATCCTTCCAAAGTACTACTAAAACCAAAATGAATGTGGATGCTCTAAGATGACATTAAACGAAATGGAAAATAATTGCATGACAGTTGAAAGATCAAGCACTTAGCTTATATAAATGGTACATTAAACTCATCAGCACTACACAAACACAACTACTCAAATTTTATCTTTAATAATAATATAGCATTATAGAACGAGGGAAGGGTCATTATCAGAGTATAATGACCCTTCACCAGGTTATGGGCTGAGGCAAAGCCGGGGGTCAGAAGTTGGGAAAGGGCTATTATCGGAAGTGATAATGACCTCACCTGAGGTCTATGAGGCTAATAGTACATAGTGGTCGTGGCAATACATTTTGGGGAATTTTGGTGGAGAATTAAAAACGTTATTTTAATAGTGAGTAAAGTAAATACATAAACTTAGTAAATTAGATGTGTTTTTTTTTCTTATTATTACAACACCTACCATGCAGCATGGCCTACTGTCCTCCATTACTGAATGTTTTTGTACCTAAAACGATTCGCAAATGTTATAGAGGCACAAAGCTTTCATCATTAAAATTAATATTGATTGCATTTGGCAGATCATTTTTACAGAGACACCGAACATAAATATCGACCAAGTAATACATTTATTGTATACTCAGGTAAATCAATTGAATGCCAGGATAACTTAATATGCAGTGGAATATAACTGAAGTGAAAACTTGCCATACGGGGGTGAAGAAAATGTGATAGCTAGGGATTAGCTTCACTAGACATTTACAGCTGAAGCGAGGAACAGGGAGTCGGTAAGTTATTTATTCTTCCTTTATTTAACTTTAAGCAACCTCTGCACTGAGTCCATGCGAGCCCCGCTCTGCAGCCCACCAACCAACCCGGCCAACGCCTCACAGTCCTCTCCCTGCTGCAGTTCTTGCATCGTGTCATAGGCTCTATTACACGATGTACTCCAACACTACACATCCCCTTTCTTTCACTACGATCCTTCAGTTGACAGTTCTGCCGCCACTGCTAACCAGCATAGTCATCCAGATATTGCAGTCTCTTATAATTCCGCCCCCACCTTGAAGTTGATGGTGAAATACTGGTTGTGTCTTCACAGATGATCTTCCGAGTCTCTGCTCAAAACTCCTCCCCTTTCAGACTGTCTTCATTCCATCACCATAACCCTTTCCATATTCCACACCCTTCCACCTTTCATTTTCAGAGCATGCTTGAATACCTCACTCACCTCAATGGGTCCAGATCATCGACAACCATCACCACGCAACACCCTTGGCAATTTGATTCTGACCCAACCTCCCACCTGGGGAACATTGTGTCTCCTAAATAACCTGTTATCCTGGGCAGACATGTATCTTAACTGACACTTCCTAATTCTCTCTTCCACACCCTGCACCTCCACTTCATTCCTGACACATCCCCGTCCTTCCTGGAATGAGTCTTGTGATACCCTTTCTTCCTTTACTGTGTTCAAATGGGGACAGGCCCATAGTGCAGTGTGGTGTAAACCTATGAGCAACTAAGCAACTATGCCCATCTGATAGCGTACTTAATTATTCTATTATACCTCTCCACAATTCCATTTGTTTGTGGATGATAAATGGCACTGGTTTTATGCACAATTGCCCTTTTTTCAAAATACATTTCCATTTCTTTTCATCTAAATTGAGGACCATTATCGGTAAGAACCACACACAGGTAGCCATCCCACACACAATTTCTCCAGAAACTCAATCACGCACTTTGTGGTAACATGAGGTGTCAATTTCACCTCCACCCATCTAGTCAAAACATCCACCATAACTATGCAGTACATCTGACTATCATCGCTCCATATCGGTCTGAACATGTCCATCGACAATTTCTCCCACAGTCTCTCAGGTATGTCTGTCAATGCCATGGGCTCTCTCTCACTCACACATACTTTGTCACTATTAGAACAAAGGATACAGTCCTGAACTTTCCTCTCGATCAGAGTATCACAGGCCAGTCACCAATAACTGTTCCTTATTATGTTCTTCGTCTTCACAATCCCTTGATGGCCGACATAACCAAGCCGAATGATCATCTCCTGCAGACCGTCTGGTGGTATCCATTTGTCACCTCTCATGAGGATACAATCACACACATGCAGTTAATTTCTCAGGTTCCATAGACCTTCGACACCTGCTTCCTTCAATGTGGCTTTACTCAATTGCCCATCCAACATATCTTTGTAGTTTGTAGTTGGTCATCCTTCTCCATTTCACTTTGCCCCTCCTGGTTAGAAATGGCAGATTCACACTCTTCACAAATGTCTTCTTGCACCTCATCGCCATTTTCTGCTTCCACACTGTTTGCCAGACCTGACAGGCAGTCAGCAACATAATTCCCTACTCCTGGAATATATAGAATTGTGAAGTCAAACTCCAATAGCCCAGACACCCACTTCTTATCCTGCCAGACACTTTATCCAGACCTTTAGTTGAAAACATTTCAACCAACGGTTTGTGATCAGTGTGCAGTTCAAATTTGTTGCCCCAAATAAAACTCCTGCAGTAGCCCACTTCACTGCCAGAGCCTCTTTTTCAATAGTTGCATAGGCTTTCTCTGGTCCCTTCAATAGGTGATACGCAAATGCTAACACATACTCCTTTTTTGCCTCAACCTGTGAAAACAGCACCCAATCCAACATTACAAGCACCCGTAGAAATCACAATCTGTCGTCTTCTCCTATAATTCTTCAATGCTGGTGCCGATGCTAAAGCTTGTTTGATAAATTTGAACTCCTCCCCATAGTTTGCCTTCCATGAAAACTGCACTTTTGATCATAATAGACTGCTCAAGTAGATTGTGTGATCGGCAAAGCCCTTAATGATTTGGAAAGATATTCAGCCATTCCAAAAATGTCCTTACTTGATCTTTACAGATGGGTGTTGGCAGTGAAATGCCATCTTTGGAAATCACATTACCCAAATATTCAATTTCTTTTCTGTTAATTTTCGATTTCTACTTGCAGAGTTTCAATCCCACTCTGCCTAGTGCCTTGAGAACGTTCTCTAATCTTCTATAATGCTCTTCTTTGTTGTTCACATAAATCAAGGCGTCATCCAGGAAAAGAATTACACCTTCATCTCCATTAAATATTCTGTCCATAATTCTTTTTAAAACTGAAGAGGCTGAAACTAGACCAAATGGCGTCCTGCTATATTGAAATAATCCATTGGCATAATAAATGCTGTGAAATGATGTGAATTTTTGTGTAGTTTAATTTGACTCCCTGCCCTCCCACTGCAGCAGAGATGACCGGTGGAGAGTCAATGGAGATGTACGGGTGGACCTCCAGTGTAGCGGGAATTATCTGAGCAGGCTTTTTACAGATGATCAGTGGTGAATAGTGGAAACGGCATGCAGAGCAGGCAGGTAGTAGTCAGAGGAGGAGCAGAGGTGGTTAGGGGCTGGAAAGATTCTGGACCCTTGGTGGGTGAACTGGGGCTGTCGCCACTACACACCAAATTAAGCGGTCAGCTAGCATCGTGAGGTGGAGTGGACTATTCCCCTAAGTGAAGTCACCCAGATGATGGAGAGAGCAATGTGCGGCAGAAAGGGGATGGTGCTGCACCTGCTGCTCCTGGGCCTGATTCATGTGACAGGCGAACGAAGGCGAGGGAGGATCAAGCGGGTGCACAAGTGGTAATAGGAAGGACTGGAGTTAGGCCACGGGCACCCATCCACCCTCAGAGAGACTGTGGAAATAAGGACAGAGCATTAGCTGTAAAGCTATAAAGGGAATTTATTGTGGGTGTTAAGACATAAGGGGGACTATTGAAAGGGGCAGATGTTTAGTGCTCACAGATGTCGTGGTGAAGAAAGTGAGCAGTGACCTAAAACTGGTCGGAGCACAGAACCTGTTAGAGCTAATATTTGGGGACTCGTGGCAGTATCTCATTCAGCTGAAGCAAGGGAGGAGCTTGAGTGTATGTGTCATCCTCGGCACCTGGCCTACGGAGTGCCCCGAGACCTCCTGGCAAGCCGTGGCCTCTGCATTCCCTCTCTTCCTCTGCGCTTAGTCCCTCAGAGTTTCTCCTCACAAGCTGCAGCCTAAACACTTTTTTCCCCTCTGCCTGGGCCTCCATGTGGTCGATGCCTTCACACCTTCATCGCTCGACACAGTGGCTTCCCATGATGTTGTCCCCATGGCACTGTGGCTATATTATGTTATATTATATCATGACTATATTATTATGTGGATTTATTATACACAAATGTAGTCTACCTATGAGACTAGTAACTCCCACCAATGTCCTCTCTTATGAAACACTATCAGCCAAAGTCCCAATTACTAACACCCAAACCCTCAATATCCATTTGATCTACCGCCCACCTGGCCCCATCGGCACCTTTGAGGAAGACCTCAAGGCCATTCTATCCAGCAACCTTAAAAGCTCCTCTCAAGTTCTCACATTGGGGGACTTTAACATGGGCTACAATGACCCAACAGACCAAACAGCCAGCACTATAGTCACCACTCTTGCCGAACTAGGCTTTGCGCAAAGAAGTATGGCACCTACCCATTTGAAAGGTAGAATACTTGATTGGGTGGCCGACCACAACTGCCTAGCGAACATCACAAATATCTCACCACTAGCCTGGACTGACCACCACCTGGTATCGTTCTTGCTATCTACTGACAGACCCCCACCCCCACCCATCACTACGGCCCCCCCCACTCTCACCAGAAATAAGAAGAATATTACATTAGAAAGACTCATCCCGAATTTACTCCCCACACTTAACACACTCCCTGACAACTTGGATCCAGAGATCCTGGTTGAAGAATACAACAAGGTCATGGCTACCTCATTGGAACTCATCGCCCCACTTAAACTCAGACCTAGCAAACCGAAAATGCACCTTAACAAATGGTACACACCATTCCTCAAAAACCTAAGGCAGCAAAAGAGGAACTGTAAGGCTACCTGGAAAAAATCCCCTACAGCCGTAAACAAACTTAAACTTTCTAAACTAGCCTTACTCTATAAAAAACTAATCTACTTGGCCAAACGAACCTCCTTTGACTCTCGCACATCCCAAGCTAAATGTAATATGAAAGAACTCTTCTCTATACATAAAGAAGTAGAAACCCCTATACTACCCCCTGACATCTGCACAAAAGATAAAAACTGGTGCTCTGAAATTCAAAATGCCTTGGCAAATAAGATCATGACCCTTCAAAGCAAAATCTCCAGCAAAAAAGCTGCCCTAAAAGACACGCTCCCATCCAAAAGTCTGGATAAGCACACAACCATAGACCCTACCCGCTTCAAGTTTTCTAAAGTCAATACTCTCGACGTATAAAAAATGATCTTGTCTCTGAAACCCTCCAATTGCCAGGGATACCTATGCCCAGCACAGCTCATCAAAGATGCCGCCCGTGACCTCTTACCCTTCATCACTAAACTGATCAATGCCTCCTTCATTACTGGCTCCATCCCCATTGATTTAAAACAATCCTGGGTACTTCCTCTACTAAAAAAACCTACTCTTGACCCAGCCATACCCACTAATTACCGCCCCATAACGACTGTTCCCTTCCTACTAAAAATCTTAGACAAGGTCGCCTACCTACAAATACAGAAGCACCCGGAAGATCACCATCTCTTAGGATCCAGACAATAAGGGTTCCGCACTCAACATGGGACTGAGACTGCACTCATCAACCTGAAAGCTCAGATTGATACACTCAGGGACAAAGGACAAGTTGCCTTGCTCCTCCTCCTTGACTTATCTGCAGCTTTCGATTTGGTCGACCATTCTGTCCTATGCTCACATCTCCACACAGCAGCACACTTCTCTCCCGAGGCCATTACATGGATCACCTCATTCCTTAACGGAAGAACTATGAGGGTCTTCTCGCCCACTGCTGCAGCAGACCCCATACCCATCACCTGTGGTGTCCCACAGGGCTCCTGCGTCTCCCCCACACTGTACAACATATTTACCAAGCCCCTTTTTGATGATTTGGATCATCTCGGTATCACCTACACTAATTATGCAGACGATACCCAGATCCTCCTTCCGCTTTCTGGAGATTATGGAAAGGATTTGGCCTTGCTAAATAGGGTGTACATCATCATCCAGGCATGGAGCCCACTCATGGACTATGCCTGAATGATGAGAAAACTGAGCTTATCATCCTGGGTACTACGCACAGTTTAAAGAAACTTAGCCCAGCCTACAACTCATTCATGATAGATGGGAACAATATCAAAGTTGGACAGGAGGTCAAAACATTAGGATTCTACCTGGATTCTAACCTTTCCTTCAAAAGACAACTGAGTTCCCTGGCATCCTCATCTGCATACACGTGCAAATTAATCTGCTCAGCTAAACCATTTCTATCAGACACTAGCTGCCTCAAACTCGCTAGAGCCCTCATACTATCCCGCCTTGACTACTGTAACGCCCTCTACCTGGGAAACTCTAAGGCTACCACTAGCAAGTTACAAATTCTCCAGAACAACGCCCTGAGAGCAGCCCTAGGCATCCCCAGAAGAGAGCACATCTCAGGACTCAGCCAACAGAACAACTGGCTCTCCACTAGAGACACAATTCTCCTAAAAAACGGCATCACTTACCTACAAATCTCTTAACAATGCCGCCCCTATCTACTTGATTAACAGATTCCATAGACAAGCCTCCTCGAGACCCCTCAGAACTGTATACAAAGACTGCCTCTCTGTCCCAAACTTCAAACTTGCCACCATAGGAGGTAACAGCTTCCTGGTAAAAGCAGCCAAACTATGGAACTCTTTGCCTCCCAACCTCAGAGTAGACATGCCTTACCTGAATTTCCGTTCTAAGATAGTCTCATGGCTGAAATTGAAGGACCGCCAAGATAGCTAAGTGCTAAGGCTATCCCCTCACGCGATCCGTACACCTTGTGTGCCACTTTTTACTTTGTATATACTGTATATATTGCCTGTCTTCCTCTTCTGCTTTGTATATTCTCCCTCTGCCAACATGTACATTTTATACTTTGTAACTAAGCTTTGCATATTCTTGTAAATGCTGCACCCTGATACCCTTGGGTATAACTGCGCATTATAAATAATAAAACAAACAAACAAACAAACAAACCACCTGATTTTCTCCTCACTGGTCAAACTGCTTGCTTGATGCTCCACTGCACCATGGGTCCCGATGCTGCCTGCCTCCACTGATGGCCCTCTCCAACTTCTTCACCGGCTGATACTTGCTCTCTTCTCCACCTCCTCTTCTGCTGCATTCTCCTCCTAACCTTTGTTGAAGCCACCTCTCCAGATCCTGTTCTTGTCAAGGCTCTTCCTCTTGGACTCCCACTGACCTTGTTTGGGCTGCTAGGCCGCCTGGTGAGCTTGAGTGTGTGCTTGTGCAGTCTTCCTGTCTATCCTCACCTCTACTCCATCCCTATGGCACTCTCCATCCCCCTATCTATTCAAACTACCATACTATCACCTATCCTCCTTCTCTCACGAAGTCTGGAAGAAAGAAGTTTCAAAAAGACCTCCTTACCTCCAACACTGGTATACGCAGCACAGATACCTTCATCAGCACTACTTCCAGACTGATTGTCAATGATATTCTCTTTTCTGTACCCTTTACAGATCTATGAACTCCTCATCTGATCACTACTCTCTCGCCTTTCTGTTCCTCAGCCATTAATGGTGGCACTAGATGGAAAATACTCTTGGCATTGCAATGGCACTCTTATGGCTAAGGGTCTTCAACCCAATTTCCTCCGCTTTAACCAGTGCCTGCCATCCCTCATCAACTTCCTTCCTTCGCCTGCTACTCATCCTTCCTCTCTCTCTTCACCTCATACTCACCCTCCTCCATCAGGTGTACCACGCCCCTGTACCCTTTCTCGGAAAACCTTTAAAGATGGTGACCTGCTTCACCTAGCCACGCTCAATGCTCACTCTGCTATAAAACACTCTGCAGAGATCTGCCTCCTTCTTGAAGACTTTGACCTTGACATCCTTGCCCTTACTGAGACGTGGTTCAATGCCAGCTCAGTCACAGCTTTTGACTCTCTCCTCCCTAATGGCTACAAGATTATCTCCCAGCCTCGCCCCAACTGATCTGGCGGTGGAGTAGCCCTTATCTTCCCAGAGTGGGTTCCTTCCACTCTCATACCCACTCAGCCTTTCACCTCTTTTGAAAGCCTGGTCTGCAAATTTGGTGTCTTTCCTACCTCTTCTCTCACTATTGCCATCATCTATTATCGCAATGAGCCAATTTCTCCTCCTCCCTCTTATCCTCGACCATTAATTACTCCTTGGTGACTTCAACATCCATCTTGATTTTATCGTCTCTGCCTCCACCCTCTTCCTAGACCTCTGTACCTCTCTCTCCCTCCCTCACTATTCTCCCATCTGGTGCTACCCACTCTGCTGGACAAACTCTTGACGCCATCATTCATGCTGACCATCTTTTCTCCAACCCACTCTCCACCCCTCTTTCCTGGTGCGATTACTCCCTTCTGTCCTCCCACTTGTGTCCTCTCGGCCCCCTGACCGAGCCTCCCCCAGCATTGCCAACTTCCTTCACAGACATCTGTTCGATGAAACGAGTGTCAGCTTCTGCATTCTCCTCTACCTTTATCCCCCAACCCCCCCCTTGACTCCCACATTGACTCCGATCTCACCAATCTTCATCTTGCAATCACTAACACTCTTGAAATTCGTGCCACTGTCATGAAGATCCACTTGAAACCTGCCACCAAGCGTAACACTTAGTATGACGCAGATCTTACTGCTCTTAAACGCAAGTGTAGAGCTGCAGAGCGGAAGTAGCAGTCCACAGGCTCATCCTCTGACAAACTGGCCTGTCGCCTACTCCAAAAGCAATACCGTCTATGTATCCACTCTAAGAAGAGGGCCCACATCCAAGCCTGAATCTCTGGAGCCTCTAACAACTGGACTGAACGCTTCAAAATCTGAAAGGAATCAGCCAATCCATCTGCAGTCTCTACATCTCCTTTTCCATCACAGACCCTCTGCACTGCACTGGCCACCCACTTCATTGCTAAAACTCAGGACATCCTGGTTTCTCTCTCAACCCTCCCTCCCACCACTCTTGGGATATCCTCCCGCCTCCCCCTGCCTCTCCCCTACCCGCCTAAACACCCTCCTGTCACTACAGAGTAGTCTGCTCTATGAAAGTCTCATCCAAACAGGTCTCACCCTCTTCTTCTCGAACTATCAAGAAAAATATCTGCTCCCTTGCTCCTGCCCTCAATGACTTCTGCAACCACGCCCTTGCTTCTGAGGCCCACCCTTGTGCACCATCTCCTGAAAAAGCCTTTTGGCTTACCCTTTGTGTCCAGCCAACTAGCGTCCTATCTCTATTACTCCCTTCCTAGAGAAGTTTGTGTTTCCTCATCTAACCCAACACACCAAGATAATTGGTTGCATTCATGACCACCAATCTTGATTCTGAGCATCCAGAGGCACATAATCTGCTCTACTGAACACCAGTGAAGAACTGCTCACAAATCTTGATTCCAACTCTCCTGCTGTTCTCATTCTCCTTGATCTCCCTTTCTGTTTTCTACACTGTTAACCATTCCATCCTAATATAGCGGCTCAGTGCATTCTTGGGATCTCTGGCTGGGCACTGGAGTGGTTGACCTCCTTCCTCACTGACCCCCTGCCCTAGGTGGTCCTTGGCTCCTTCTCCTCCTTCACCTCTACCTGCAATGTCTCCCAGGGCTCTATCCTCTCACCTTGGCCATTCAACATCTACCTTGCTCTTCTTGCTCACATAATCTCCTCCTTCTCTCTTCTTTTCCAGTGTTATGCAGATGACACTCAACTCTTTTTCAAACTCCCTTCTTCATCCCTTCCCACCTCCACTGTCAACCCGGACTGCCCTTCCACTATCGAGTCTTGGTGCACCTCCAACGATCTCTGTCTCAATGCCAGCAAGACTGAAATCCTTCCTGTCGGGACTCCTGTTGTCTGCTTCCCTGAATCACTCTGACCCCCTATATGGGTCCTCCTCCCTCTCCTTCTGCCGAAACTAAAATCCTTGGGGTTTTCTTTGACTCTTCTCTTTCCTTCACTCCTCATATCCTGGACCTTGTCAAGAAGGCCCACTTTCTTTTCTTTTTTTTAATTAAAGTGCTTTATTGGTTAATTATCACCTTAAACACATGAACTACAAGTAATTCCACACAATTATAAAATGTTACCACTAAAAAACAATACATACATTCATCCTTATGTTTCAAATAAATACACATGTTTATATCAGTATTACTATTATACCTTTAAATTTGATTTCCTATTTGCCACAAATAAAAAAATATTAAAATTCATCACTAAATTATCTCCAGTAAAAATGTGGCTCCAGAAATGATCAGTGTGAATAAAGATAAGTCCTGTACCAATTTTTCATAACCTTTTTTATAGATTTCTGTCAAGGTATTGCAGCTTGTCAGCAAATGCCTTGCAATTTCAATCTCTGTGCCACATATCCTACATAGTTGATTCTCAAGCGGAATGTTTGGCCAAGCACCCAATTTTGATAAAGTGGGGAGTTGGTTGAATCTAAGGCACATAAGAAAATGTCTTACTCTCGAATTATGAAGTAGAATTATATCATTGCAAGGAGAGTTAATTGCAAAAGATTGCATCGAATAAACCGAATAAGCTGTCATATGATAACGTTTTTCAAATTTATTGCTATGAACCCAAATCCCAGCCTTTTTTTAAATTTCTTTTTCCTTTAAAGTGGGATTATCCAAGACTGTAATAGTGCATCCTATTTCCTTTCCAAGTTTAGATATTTCCTGAACCCAAGGTCTTAAACCCTTAACTGCCATGCTATTATGCAAGTCTATGCAAAACGGACGAGCATACTCGTCCTTGGCACTACTTGATTTGGAGCATTACATTCAATCTGTTTTACAAAATAAGAATACATAGAATTACAATCATTCTGAGCATTACGAATCTTCATATACAATAAATAATTAGAAATCATCCTGCTGTGAAAACAAAATCAAAATATCGATGCTGAGTACCCCAAAAGGAAATACACCGAACACGGGTTACAAAGGAACATACAAAGTACTTTATTTTATACTGAATCCAGTAACGAAGAACAGAGCAAAATCAGATAGCTATCGGCCCTCAGTGCAACACAACGAACTCCAGCGTGTTCAGTGTGTTCAGTGAGAGACGCTGTACATTAGAATGCATTGGTTTTTTATACTCTTTGTGAGCACAATGTCCAGCCCCACTTTGGGTTAATATTCCGCTAATACATCACCGATCTAGGGTTCATGCCAAGTCTCGCACACCCAAATGTAACTGGTTTGCATTTAATACATATATCAACAAGCCTATACGGCAACTGTGTATTCTTGGATTTCCCATGCAGGTCTTCTCAAACATTAATACAATGTAGTTAAACAAGTATTCTACATTCAGTATTTGAATACATTGTTCTTAACATATGCTTGCGGATTAGTTCATTGCACGAGTAATCCTTTACACACAGGTCAACGAAGGACAAGGTCTCAGTTCACGACCTCAACAAGTGGCCTGCAGGCAAGTTACATATTAGCTACATACAGAGGTCAAGACGGCCATGTTGTATTTTGGAATGACATCGTCCACCATTTTGACTCACAGGGTGACTTTACAAAGCGAACCTAAAATGGCGGATTGGCCTAAAATGACAGCTTACATTGATTCTAAGGACAGGACCTTGCAACACGGATTTCTTCACAAGCGATTTATAAGCAGCTTGGCGTAGGCCAATATACATATATTTATTGCGATAAGAGGCACAATATAATTTCTCATTTGACAAACCTTCCTTTTGGCCTATGCCAAGTGCTAAAACTACTTTGGATCTCCTTGCAAATAACTCCATGCATCATCGTCCATGCACCCTGAATCGCTGTCGGAAATATCTATTGCCATTAGGTCCTTCGCTAAAATTTCTTTCAACACATATTCTTTGGAAGTTTTATCTGGGGCATACACTTTATGTCCTATCGTACCTATCGCTTGTGCGCAACATCCCCCTAGCATCGAACATATACTAGGTAGACACTGAATACAGCAACAAAGAAACAACAGGATTCCTAAAATAATCAGCAAGACCGAAAGTACCTTCCAAACCCAAGATCGCAAGAAGTCCCAGAACCAAGCGCTAAGATCCCAGTTTCCCTCGTGAACATGCACTTCTGAACTAAGGACGTGCAGATTCTGTATTGCCTTGAAGATAGTTGGGGAGGAATCTGGTCCGAAAACACAGCAAGCGGACCCCACTAATTTACACACTCCACCACGTTCAGTCAGAATGACATCTAATGCCATCCGGTTCTGAAGTGCTACTAGTCTTATCGCCTTTTGTTCTAATGTCATATTATAGAGTATGTCCGTGGTCTGGTTGATGGTTCTCTCCAGTACTCTCGCTAGTCTTCTGATATCTTCGGAATTCGCTATCTGCCCCCAAAATGGCACAACTGATTTTGCTATATCTCCCAAGATTTGTGCTGGGGTGTCACCATTCTCGTCCCGCCGTGGACGAGCCTTTGAAACTTCTTTTGTACTAGCTATAAACACCCCAGGTAACAGGATCCCTAAATAACAGGTTCCCTGCCAATCCCTGGGCAACCATGGGAATGCTACATTACCGCAGACAAAGTAGACAGGTTCGCCTACATACAAAGGTCTGTTTTCACCAGTCAAATTTGCAACGTTGGCACAACCTAGAAAATCTCCTATTGACTGAGTTCCATTCCTCTGTACGCAAAAAGAAACTGAATCAGGGCTATGATTAACAGTGTAAGAAGGAGGCATGGCATCCTTATTGCCTATCGGAGCCATTTTAAAGGAAATCAAAGATTGAAAAGGACGAGACAATCTATCAGAAGGCCTAATAGAAGCAACGTTAGGTTTACTCCTGTTTGCGAAAAGCGAGCATCCCAGGGGAGTCAAAACACATTTCTCAAAACTATTCAAATTGGTGCCATCAAAGTTACCTGAGATGCTATCATTCCAACAGTCAAAGAAAAGTGCTCTAAGAGAAGCATAGCAAGCAGTTGTCAAATGTAAAGGATGAATATACCAACCTATCCCCTTATCCCCGTGTTGCGGTAAATGTGAGCAGACCCAACAGTTAGACTTATTAAAAATGGCATGCGTAGCATTCATGATAAGTAGTAGAGTATTATTGTGGTACCTTTGTCTATGCTGAGAGTCCCTAGGGGACAGAGTATGCAAATGTACAAAGGGAGTAGGAACAGCAGGTACATTTTCAGTGGGCAACAAGGATTCTAAAGGATGCATTTCCTTTAAGGTACAACAATCCTAAGCAGTGACTATTAAAAACCCAAATATCATTATAAAAACACAGCAATACGTTTTCGGGCCCAGGCATATTGTCCATTGTCCCGGTTGGTCACCCCCTCATTTACAAGTCCCATATGAGCGGTAGCAGGCATTGTAGTCTTCACACGGATACCCCCAATGTTTGTTGCTGGCGACCTCCCGGCCGCGCGACTTCTTAGTCCTTCCACAACCCTAGCCAACAGAATCCCCTTTCTCAAATTTGGGCAAAAACAAGCCCTCGATTAACCTTTTCTTCTCCGAATGCACAGCCGAACCGTGCCGTAAGTCTATCAGATGCACAGCAAAACCGTGCGGTAAGTCTACCAGATGCACAGCAAAACCGTGTCGTAAGTCTATTTTCTTGCACGCAGATTGTACCTTACTTTTCACGGTACTGATAGATCCGGAAACAATGTGTCGTCACTTCCCGTTGGAAGCAACGTCTCAGAGACAAGTGAAGATGCCGAATTTGGTACAACAGTTTCCGGATGCAAAACTTTTGGAGAGTGTGGAGACAAAATGTCGGCTTCACCAAGCCTCACGGCCTCAGAGAAATTCTCCGACACACTCTCGGTGCTATTTACTGCTTTGGGATCGTTGGTTGCAGCATTAGCGAGGGGTTCTGTTTCTTCTGCAACGTGTGGCACTGGGTGAGGAAGTTTCTTAACATGGGACGCATGGATCCAGTTCTTTCTTCCCGAGACCCGCACCGCTGTTTGGGTGACCAGGAGGACCTGGAACGGGCCACGCCAGCGAGGCGCAAGGCAGGAAGAGCGCTCAAATGCCTTGATGAGCACCCAACTTCCAGGCAGTATACTGTGGCCCGGGCCCTCGTATCGCACAGGTAAAGCTTCTCGTACCTGGTGATAAATCAAATACAGGTTTTTGTCAACTGGCTGCAATAATCTGAAAGTAATACATTTTCAACATTTCTCAATGAATTGTATTTAGGAAGGTTCCAGATATTGGCAGGTCTCCCCATTACCACCTCAAATGGAGAGAGCCCAGTCTTAGTTTGAGGGGTTGTACGCATGGATAATAACACGATCGGTAAGGCGTCCGGCCATTTTAGTTTGGTGCCGGCACACGTTTTAGCGAGCTTGTTCTTGATGATACTGTTGTGTCTTTCTACTCATCCGGCGCTCTGAGCATGTCTGACCGAATGGAACCGTTTGTCGATCTATAATGCCGCACATATCTGCAGAATTACAGCAGCGACAAAATGTGGACCATTGTCCGACCAGATAACTCTTGGTAGCCCGAACCGCGAGAAGTACTCCTTTAACATGGTTTTCGCAGTAGTCATAGCTGTAGCATCTTTGACGGGGAAAGCCTCAACACATTTACTAAAAGCACAGATGACCACTAGCACATATTTTTTATTGTCACATCGTTCCATTTCAATACAGTCAAAGTGGATAACTTCAAAGGGGACAGAGGGTGGCCCAAAACTTTCCCTTGGAGTTACTGTCCCCTTTCCCACATTGTGTTGTAGGCAAATCATGCAATCCTGGACGTAGCGCTGGGCAATTTTCGAAATTTTGTAATTTGCCCAAACTTTCTCTAACATTTTTTTCATTTTCTGGGCACATACATGCGTAGGACCATGGGCCATGATAACCATCATCATTATATACGCGTCAGGGAGTAGCCATTTCCCTTCAACTATGTCCACCCAATACCCGTCATCATCAAGTTTCCCCAAGCCTTCAGCCCACCTCTTGGATTCCTCTAACGTGGCATCGGCTTGGATATCCCGTACAGACCGAACACCCTCATCCATTGCATAAGCATTTACAGTCTCCCTTGAAACATACATCTCCATAAGGGGATCGGTAGCAGTTTGTCTAGCTATCTGATCAGTGAAAGCATTCCCTTTCCCTATGTCATCTGTAATCTTTCGATGTGCTGCACATTTCATAACTGCTAACTGAGTAGGGAGCGCAAGCGCTGAGAATAGTTGTACTATTAGGGAGCCATGTTGGATTTTAGTGCCATGTAATGTTAGGAACCCTCTCTCTGACCAAAGTCTCCCAAAGTTGTGAACCACCCCAAAGGCATACTGACTATCAGTATATAAATTTACTGCAAGCCCTTCGGAAAGTTCACAAGCTCGGGTCAATGCTATAATCTCTGCGGCCTGCGCAGAGTTATGCATGATTCTCTTGGTTTCCACGACCGTGCTTAATGTGGTGATTGCATAAGCAGCTGTGGATGTATCATCCGGAAGTTTGAAGCAGGAGCCATCACAGAACAGCTCTCTTTGCGGATTATACAAAGGAGTGTCTTTCAAATCAATTCTACCCTTTGTTTCTTGTTCGGTAGTATACAGACAGTCATGTGACTCTTCATCGCCGCAAGTAGTATCTTGCGGGAAAGGTAGGAGTTCAGCCGGATTAAGAACACAACAGACGCAGCAGCAGCAGCGAAAGCTCGCAAACATCTTGGCAAAGCGCATGCTACAGGATTAAGGGCGGAAGAAAAGTAAACGCACGGCCTATTCTTCCCTCCATGTTCCTGTGTTAATACAGCCAAAGCACATCCATCACATTCATGCACAAACAACACAAAGGCCTTTTCATAGTTTGGTGTGCCCAAAACTGGTGCAGAGCATAATGCAGTCTTAAGCAAGTCAAATGATTGCTGGTGTTCCGCGTTCCACGGCAATGTCGAAGAAATGCCCTTCTTTGTCAAAGCCAACATCAGTTTGATCACTAGTGAAAAATTTGGGATCCACAACCTACAGTAAGAAGCCATACCTATCAAGGCTCTAACTTCCTTCTGTGTATTTGGGACAGACATGCCAGAAATGTGTTTTATTCTTTCAGGTGTCAATCTTCTTCCCTTCTTTGACAGGAGATAGCCTAAATAGGTGACCTCCTGGCAACAATATTGAAACTTTTAAAGCAAAGCTTTGTGACCATGCTTAGCTAGGTGGATAAGCAATAACACAGTGCCCTCCTTACAGGCGCTCTCAGAGTCAACTGAGCAAGTCATCAACATATTGAATCAATGTACAAGTACAGGGCAATTCAAGGGTATCAAGCTGTTCTTTCAAAGCCCTACTATAGATGCTAGGACTCTCTGTGTACCCTTGAGGTGCACAAGTAAATGTGAACGAGCGTCCCCCTAAGGTGAACGCAAACAAGTATCTACTATCCTTGTGTATAGGAATACTAAAGAAAGCATTCTTTAGATCCACAACACTAAAGTAAGTAGCTGTAGCTGGAATCACGGTTAGGATTGTCGTCACATCAGGCACAATTGGAAATTGTGGAGCGACGACTTTATTAATGGCACGTAAATCATTTATGAAACAGAATTGAATTGCATTATCGCCTTTCTTGTACACGGGTAAAATCAGACTATACACAAACTGCCTGAAATTTCTTCAATCACCCCACGATGCACAAACATTTCAAAGCTTGCTCGCCCTCAACTGAAATCGTATACTGGGGAATGCGTGGCAGCTCGATTCCGTGTTTCAAAACTATCTTAACAGGTTCAATCTGTAAAACACCGACATCATTGTCGTCAACAGCCCATAAACTCTCTGGTACATTAATGAATTCTGGCGAAAAAGGTCTAGTCAAGAATTGCGAGACAGAAAATTGCTGTGGTGAAATCGTCAAGCGCACTCCAGCAGAAGAAAAATAAATCACTGCATTCAATTCTTTTAACAGGTTCAACCCCAGCAAGTTCTCCCCACAATTCGAAGTCAACAGAAATGGACAGTGGTCCGTTAAGGGACCCAAAGAAATGGGTACCGGCAAAGAAACCGGACAAATAACTGGTGTGCCAGAACACCCTACAGAAACATTGGTTTGTCCTGACAGTGGAATGTTTGGAACCCGTGAATGATCAATGGAACACTCCTGTGCTCCAGTGTCTATCAAGAACTGATGTTTCCTATTTCCAACCACCATTTCAACGTAGGGACCTTTCTGATTGACGGGAATAGGTGTAGGTTCCAAACCCTGCTTCGGGCAATCCTAACGAAACAAAATGTCATCTAAAGGAAGCTCTTCAGATAAATATGCAGCAGAAGGATGATCAAATATGTTCCTAGTATCCATACTCGGAGTCTGATTATCCTGTGAAAAAGGTTGCTGAGGATCCTGTGTAAACTGACCTCTACCAGGACCCCCTACACCCAGGCGACCTCTGGATCGTCTACCCATATTCCTGAATGTGTTATTCGACCTCTGTCGAAGGACGGGGCATTGAGCACGCCAATGACCCTCTTGACGACAATAGGCCACTGGTTAATGTTCACAGGACCCAAGGGCACAATCCCTTGCGGGATATACTGACCTCTAATCTGAGAACTACCCCTCTGGGGCCTCTAACAATTTGCTGTAATAGCACTTTAGTCTTCAAATCACCTTTTCATTTTTCAACTCTATCTTTTTCATTATTGACACGGTTCTCGTAGTACTGAGCCATGTGCAGTACTTCTGATTGCGATTTCGCCTGCCAAGCGCTCTCAGAAGACATCATTTGTGACTGGATGTCAGGCAGCAATGCACGCACAAATTTGTCCACAAATAACCTTTTCCCAGACTCTGTGCCTATGTCTTGTCCGCTGAAATCCGAGAATACCTGTTCAAACTGATCAAAGAACTCAGTAGCACCCTCAGACTTTCCTTGGACACAGGCCGAAAGTTTGTCCCAAATAATTCTTTTCTCTAGAATTATGGTTTTTAATTTTGCAATAATTCTATCAGGCAAAGTCAATATCACCTGAGGCGGTCTTTCACCAGCTGGCCTTTCTCCATCGAGTCCAGTTATATTCACCCATGTATGTCCCAACCTTGGTACGTTGTCTATAGTTCTAACTTGTTTCCACAAATCTACGGGCAGGAGTACAGGGAATAACAAATCAATATCACCTAAGGTGAACACTGAAGATTGCAAGACGGATTCTATTTCTTTATAGAATCCTGTTGGATTTTTCCTAATATCAGGAATAGATTGTCTAAGAGTATTCACTTCCTGTCTTGAGAACGGGACGTGAACGAACTGCGATACATAATGTGCAGGAATGTTCACAGCTACTACATTTGTTGCAGGATCAGCCGCAATCTCAACCTTCGGGACAAATGTCGGAGGAACCTCTCTGATAGGCAACTGAGAAGTAGGTGACTCCGAACGCTTACTAAGCAACAGAGCTAAGTCGAGCACTAAAGCAGTCGAAGAAGTGTCAAGTAAAAAAGCTCTCTTATAAATACTGAATAACTCTGTGGGACAACTAATCTTTCTTTTTACACAATCATCCTGTAGGTACTCTATCATTACGTGTATCACTTTCCTCTGCATTTCTGGCGTATACTAACTATATGTGTCATATACTTCAACTGGAGTTATCGACATATCCGAAATCCATCTGAGCGTGTCCTTCGTACAAATTCGTGCTTCCTCAGATATTGATTTACGACAAGGAAGGAACCGTTTCTGCACATACATACTTTCCCCCTTGTCATCCTCATCCTGCAACTTTTCTAACTTCTTTCTATACCCATATAACCTCTCGACATGCTCATTTACTTTCTCCACAATGTCTCTAGAAAACGCTAAAGTATTTAGATCCCTTAACCCTTGTGGGAGATCTGTATTATTTAATTTTCCCCACATTATACATAAATGAATCCCTAAACCTTCAATAAAAACATTTTTCTCAGGAAAATTATCCATATTACAAAGTGTGGCAAAAACATTAGCTTGATCATCCCTCTCCGTACAATGCTTAGCCCATGCAATCAAATCACGTTTCTTCTCTGGTGGTACAGTATTGCGAGTGACAACCTTTGACCCTGCACCTCGATCGACTACAAGCGGCTCAGGACCACTTGGAAGAGAGGGAGCAGGCAAATTCAATGGAGGTAATGTAACTGGTGCGATAAGAAGAGGTGGAGGAGCTGGAGGAAGGGGAACATTAGGAGGAGCAGGAACAACGGGAACAACAGCAAGTGGAGCAGGAATAGCAGGAGGAAGAGGCAAAGCAGCAGGAGGAGGAACATACGGAGGTGGCGCAGAGGCACCAGGCCTTCATTCATTTAACAATTTGTCTATGAATTCATCGTAAGCATGGAGGTCTTTGAAAGGATAGATTTTCTGAATTCCAAGAGAGAAAGCCCTATCCATATTCCTAGTCGATTCATAATGTTTATCTTTGCCATACAATAATGCTTTTTCGGCGTTTGTCTTATGACGGCGCGTGTGTTTTTCTCTACTTTTAAGTTGCTGCAACGCTTCTTTTTTCCAATTCTGCAAAACATCAAATGCTGCAGGTCTAGCTTTCTTCTTTGATAGAATTGACTCTAAATATTCAATACGAGGGATTTCAAAACTACCATTGATTGGCCACTGAATTTCGGAGGCATGTCTGGTTTGTCTGTGTCAAATGTCATTAAATACTATACTTCCAATGCCATGCTTACAGTACATATGCCAGCGACCCCTCCTGTGGTGCAGGACGGCTAAATTCCAAAGATTGTCTATAGCTGCGGAACAACGCCCTGAAGCAGGTAGACAATTTCCCAGGCATATCAAATTATTGGTGTTACCTGGTCAATAATTGTGTCTGGAGATACAATGCGCCAAATTCAAATTATCAGGGTTGAATTAAGAGTCGGGTCACGACTCACCTGAAAAACCTAAGGAGGTCCGATCAGATTTCAAAGAATCTTACCTAACTAATCTTACCTCGTGTATGGTGATTTCAGCAAATCTGCCCGCCTCGATAAGTGGACCCTCGTCAAGATGCCGTCTCGGACCACAAGCTAATCGTCCAGGGATCGGGTCGTGCAGTGCTGCTGAGGTGTCGCGTCTCATTCAGTGGGGCGCCCTTTTGTCACACCGTCCGATCCCGGTCCGATAGCCTGTGTCAACCTTCAACAATCCGGCATCAATCTTGAGGGACCCTATTCGGGCACCAACTGTGAAAACAAAATCAAAATATCGAGGCTGAGTACCTCAAAAGGAAATACATCGAACACGGGTTACAAAGGAACATACAAAGTACTTTATTTTATACTGAATCTAGTTACGAAGAACAGAGCAAAATCAGATAGCTATCGGCCCTCAGTGCAACACAACGGACTCCAGCGTGGTTCAGTGTGTTCAGTGAGAGACGCTGTACATTAGAATGCATTGGTTTTTTATACTCTTTGTGAGCACGATGTCCAGCCCCACTTCGGGTTAATTTTACGCCAATACATCAGCGATCTAGGGTTCATGCCAAGTCTCGCACATCCACATGTAACTGGTTTGCTTTTAATACATATATCAACAAGCATATACGGCAACTGTATATTCTTGGATTTCCCATGCAGGTCTTCTCAAACATTAATACAATGTAGTTAAACAAGTTTTGTTCTTAACATATGCTCGCGGATTAGTTTCATTGCACGAGTAATCCTTTACACAGAGGTCAACGAAGGACAAGGTCTCAGTTCACGACCTCAACAAGTGGCCTGCAGGCACGTTACATATTAGCTACATACAGAGGTCAAGACGGCCATGTTGTATTTTGGAATGACATCGTCCACCATTTTAACTCACAGGGTGACTTTACAAAGCGAACCTAAAATGGAGGATTAACCTAAAATGGCAGCTTACATCGATTCTAAGGTCAGGACCTTGCAACACGGATTTCTTCACAAGCGACTTATAAGCAGCTTGGCGTAGGCCAATATACATATATTTATTGCGATAGGAGGCACGATATAATTTCTCATTTGACACTGCGAGTCCATACAAAATATCTAGTATAATGCAGGTTTTGTATATATACCAAAGACCTTCATACAATGGCCTCCATTTTTATAAACGAAGACCGAATTTCTTGGAACTTGGATGTAAAGAAGGCCCACTTTCAACTTCACCTCCTTTAAGGCATTCTCCCTTTCCTCACCTTCCCCTAGAAGCTCAATGTCTCTCGAGCACTGATTCTCTCTAGGCTGAACTACTGCAACAGCCTCTTCTTTAATCTTCCTTCCTCCTATCTCCGCCCCTTCAACTAATCAGAATAGGGCTCAGAACTTATCCTTGGCCTCAAGTCCAGGGACTGTATCTCTCCAACCCTAAAATCCCTACATTGGCTGCCGGTTGCTGCAAGTATCAAGTTCAAATCCCTCTGCATCATCCACAAGGCTGTCTGCGGCTTGGGGCTGGGCTATCTCCAACTCGTTCTTACGAAATACTTCCTTCTATATACCTTTGATCCTCCGGCTCCAACTCTCTGCTGGTCAAACGCTTCTCTAAGCAGAGAGCTGGTGGCAGGTCTCTCTCGTTGGCTGGCTCCCTCCTCTGGAACAACCTCCCTCTCCCTCTTGAACTGTATCTCCTCATGTTCTGCAAGCTGCTGAAGACACTTCTCATCTGCTCCTCCTTCCCTCCCTCCCTGCTAACTCCCCCCTTTCACTGAGATTGGTGGCCAGTTACCTTATGAGTCCTATTAGGTTCTGGCTTTCTGCCCAATTAACCCGCATCTGTCCCCCCCTACCCCTTGCACTTGCCTTCAGGCCCCTTACCTGCCTGCGGAACTGTCTCAGGGTTACACTTACTAGTCTTGGTGGCTGTCATCCCCCCTGGGCTTTCACCGCCTAACACTTACCTGATGTCTGCAACAGGCTTCCTAGCACTCCCCTTGTGGGACCCTAGCCCTTACCCCCCTTGTTTCCTACTCCTTCTCAGCACTTACACGTTTCCAGTGTCACAAGGCCTAGTAGGACCATTTTTGTTTTGTACTCTTATCTGTAATTTGTGTATTGTAATGATTGGTCGCTTGTCCCCCTGCCTGCCTGCCTTGTGGCACTTGGAAACACTTCCTCATTTGTATAAGCGCCTTATAAATGCACAATAAAATAATATAAACTTGATTCCCCCATCTTCCAGAAATTGGAATAGTGGCAGGGTAAAGATATTATTTAGAGTGGATGATTAGCATGACCCTTGTGGAACTCCAAACTGGATCTGAACCAGATCTGCTGCCACCATGCTACTGCATACTCTTGCGCTCTGATTCTGTAGAAAGGAGTGGACCCAGTCTGCAGCCGAGATTGAGAAATTTACAACAAGCTGCTGTCGCTCGGTAAGAAGTCCACTACGTAAAAAGCAAGCGGAGAGGTCAATTAACATTAACAGTACAGCTTGACGCTTATCGATGATTTGTAAGATGTTAGACTTTAAATCTAATAGAGCTCCTGCTCAAGATGTTGGGATTTTACAAATAATCCATTATCTGCAGATAACCTGCACAATCTAAAATCTTGAGCAAGAACAGCACGTTTGTAATCCGTTGAAAATTTGAAGGGATGAGAGGGGGGATGCGTGCATTCTTTATGCCACCAGAAACCTTGCATTCAAAGGATGATGAATTCACAAATATAGCTATCGAAGAGACCGATGCCTGCAAGCAAGTTTTAACTGTTGCCGCCAGGCAAATGTCACCTTTGCAGTTTGGGGGCTCAAGATTGGTCAATAATGACCCTCATTTTGGCCTATGATACCTGTTTAAAATTAAATTCTGTGTCAGGGTTCTCAGGCAGGGAAACTGGAGATGTTGACAGAACCTCCTCAGTGGGCTCCATGCTGCTCAAGTCCAAAAGGTTTAATTTGGCTTTGATATTACTTCATCATTGCCTAGCTTGTTCATCATTGCGTCTTGAACAGAGGCACATCACGTGTTGTCCTTGTTGATGTTACACTCCTTATTGGGGAGTGGATTTTCGAACACCTTTAATATCTTGAATAGTTCTTTCGCATCAGATTTAGCCTCCACAATTCTAGTATTGTAGGCAGCTTTGTTTGCTCTTTTGATAGCTAGTTAAAACCCCATTGCTGCATTATGGACATCCTTGTCTCCAGTAGCCCCTGTATTTACCCAGATCCTAAAACATTTTCTTTTCTGCACCCTTAGCCCATGAAGTTCCATGAGAACCAGGAATTCAGCTTCTTGCATGGAACAGAATGAGCTCTTAATGGGCCAATCAAATGAACTGCTTTCGACAGGACCTCATCATAGATCATTGCCACATCATTGGCATCATTGCCCTGGCCGTGCTCTCTGCCATATGCCTCACCGAAATCTCCATCGCTTCTGGCGTGAGCTTGTGTGTGTTTCTAGATGTAATCATGGTTTTGTTTACTGTGACTCCAGCCACTCTACTTGGCAATAACATATGAACGATAATAAAATGATGGTCTGGCCAAGGAATTGGGGATACTATAGGTTCACTTATTTGGGTATTAATGGCGGCCACCCAATCAAATACGTTTGTTTTAATGTGTGTGGCTTGATGTATATGGTGACTAAGGCCCAACTCTCTAAGCAAAGAGTCCATCAGGGAGGCTATTTGTTCTGAGCCATCTGATAACCATAGATTGAAGTCTCCTGGTAAAATAAGTTGTGATTTTAGTTTCAATAAGTGGAGCAGCAAGTTATTAAGTTGCTCTGGTAGCTCCGGCATGGGAATTGGTGGTCTATACAACAAATAAAGACACATCAGTCTTCAAATTCTCCTCTTCTTTACAAGTTCAGGTTTGCGTCCAATCCTAAATTAATATATATTTTTCAATACAAAGCAACCCGGCTACCATTAGGTTTTCCTCAAGTCTCTCTTTAATAGTGATACTAATCAAACATCTATGAAAGTAGGTTAACTGTTTAACAATAGATGCATAATAGCCTCTTAAAAAAACCATCTAGCACACACGTGTACTATGCTCTGCCTTTGCCAATGGTGAACAAAGATTGTGATCCCCAAAAAAAAGATTGGAGATAATCTTTAGTGGCTCTGAAAGGCTCTGAAAGTGCAAAGTTTGGTGAGGTTTGGTCAAGGGGGGGGGGCAAAGTTATAGGACTGGTCCCAAAATTTCGTTTTTTTCCCATAGATATAATGGGAAAAAATTTGCTCACACCTACAGCCCAAACCGCTTGACGGGTTTCCACCAAATTTGCGGCAAGAGTGGCGGCTTGTTCCCGAAAGCATGATTTTGTTAATTTGGTTTAAATCCGTCCAGTAGTTTTTTTTTTTAACAACCAAAACGTAAGACAAAAATATTAGTGATGTCTATGTTTGGTCCGCGGACTGGCCTCTGATTGGCCAGAAAATTAGTGGACTTTTGCGTGGTCCGCGGACATCGGGATGCCCTCGCTGATTGGCTGGTGGGAAAACATGAAATGCGTTGGTTTTCCTGAAACGGCCACCATCTTGAATTCACAGACTTTTTTGGGGTCCGCAGACAGCGTTGTGAAAACATAAAACAAAAAAAATAAAAAGCAGCATTTCACTTGTCATACTCAACAAACAATCTCTGGGGATGTGGGGTTGAGGATTGTATTGGATATGGCCATAAGAAGCCAAAAAATGTGTTATTTCACCCCCCGAAGGTCTGCGAACACTCCAGATGTCCTCGGGTGGTCCTGTGGTGTTCGCCGACACTTCAGATGTCCTAGGACATCTGTACCTATTTCTGCATTACAGAGGAGGGGAAAAGCAGTTTTTTTGATGCCTTATAACTTTTGCGCCTCTAAGTGAAACTGCATGTAATTTTGCAATTTTATTCTAGGACTGATCCTGAATGGTTTTGCAAAGTTGTCAAGAGGGGGCAAAATTAGAGCGGTGTCCCAAAATATTGTAACAGCATATAAATGTGGTGTCATTTGACGAATCTGCACAACATTTGGCAAAACGGTTTTGGATCTAGATATAAATGTTTTTCTAAAGTTTGGTGGGATTTTCTCAAGAGGGGGAGAAATTAGCAGAGGGGTCTCAACATTTTTAGATGGCTTATAACTATGTTGCTATTTGACAAATGTGGACAAAAGTGTTATAGACCCAACCTTCAATGTTTGTGTAAAGACTGAATGGATTTTGTCAAGTGGGGGCTAAGTTAAATGACTATTGTATGTACATACATTTTGACACTTTTTAAAAAATAAAAAATGGGCGGTTTTCAAGCAAACTTGTGAGGAGCATTGGTAAGGACATTAAAGCATGGTTTTGCAAATATGCCTGTGGTTTATTTTTTGACAACTGTAATAATGTAGGTACAAAAAATAGCCATATACCTTTGGTGACTGAGGTATAGCCTGTGGCCGTGGGCAGTAGCCAGATTGTCTGGATCATGGCATAAGGTCATGCCACGGACATTCTGGCTACTCGCCATGACGGCTAGGGACGAAAAATGGTGTTAAAGTGGCTATGTCTACCTGGGACCGGCTATGTGGTAAAGTTATTCGAAGGTAGGATATGTTTGAAAGGGAAAAAAAGTGCTTGTGGTAATATGTTCATAGGGTCATGCAGGCTGCCATGGCAAGGGAAGAGGGGCTGTGTACGGAGCCCCGCTTTCTCTTTCTATGTTGGCTGTCTTGGAAAAGGATTTTTCTTCCTACAGTGGGACGCCTATGGCGTCCCTCTGTAGGAAGGAAAATCCTTTATTCATCTATGTTTTAGCACCCTGGGTTCCCGCTTTGGGAACCAGGGGTGCTAATGGCCTTTATCCCCCGTTTCAGGGGCTGCAATAGACGATAATGGTCCGTAGCCCTCCTCATTTATTTATTTATAACGCAATGAGACATCAGGATGTGTGGTTAAAATATTTGTTAAAGAAGATGAGGTGGAGGAAGACAGTTTACTACTTGCTGAGAAAGGAACGTTTCTGAAAGCATTGCGGTCATTGGATTTGGTGTGGCGGCGCATGGAGGTGGTCACATAGGAGTATTGTCCAGGTAGTCTGCGAATGAGCACAAAATTGCACTCAGTGCATTTCACTTTGGTAGCTTTAGCCTTTGGTACACTCCCAACAGTAGCAAAGAACTAGCACACCAATGATTCGATCTTGGTGCTAGAAGTAGGCACTTCCTCTACCTCATCTTCTTGGTCCTCTTCATTGTTTTTGAAAGTACTGTGCTTTTTTATTGTGAAGGACCTCCAGCTGGTGGTGGTGATGGCTCTTGGGGAGGAGGGATGGCAATAACTGATGCCATTTTTAAGACGGATCTTATTGTGAAGGTGCGGACGGGTTCTTGGACACGTCATTATGCCACGCGCCAGCGTATGTCATGTGGCACTGTCTGGAAGGTCCGCAATGAAGTCAGATGTTTGGAGACGTCTACGGATGGAAAACTAGTTGAAATAGTTGCAAAAAGTGTATAGAAGTATTAAAAATGATTCTAGAAGGTGGGAAAGGCAGAGTTGTAAGGTGACACTTTGTAAATTGGACACAAATATTGTTATATTTGCTAAGTATGATATTAGTAAGTTGTAGGAAAATAGCATGCACTGGTAAAAACCCATGAAACTCACTGAAAAAAACGTTGTTAAAAGGGACGTTATGGTTAATTTGCACTAATAAAAACCTATGAAATTCTGTTAAAAAAGTTGTTAAAAGGATGTTATGGTTACGAGTAAAATCGGAAAACCCCTGAAATTCGCCAGTTTTGGTAAGCTAAGCAACCATAATTCGTGCCACCACCGTGCACTGCTAAGACTAACACCTAGGATATCAAAGATGACATCACAAATATCATTGATGATATCACTGATGACATCACATGTGCATTTACATGTGCATCTTTGGAACACTACATTGCGTAATGAAGTATCTAGTTTATTACACATTTCCCGATAATCCCTGATACTTTTTTGCAAACATTACAATCACAACCCCTTGTATGAAAAGTAAATGCACATGTGATGTCATCAGTGATGTCATCAATGATATTTGTGATGTCATCTTTGATGTCCTGAGTGTTAGTCTTAGCAGTGCACGGTGGTGGCGCGAGTTATGGTTGCTTAGCTTACCATAACTGGCGAATTTCAGGGGGTTTTCCATTTTACTTGTAACTATAAAGTCCTTTTTACAACATTTTTTTACTGAATATATATATATATATATATATATATATATATATATATATATGTATATATATATATATATATATATATATATATATATATATATATATATATATATAAAATGCTGGAACTATAGGCACAAAGACAGGACATAGAAAAGTGTAGAAGAGTACAATTCAGCAACTGAGTTGACTACGATTTCACTCAGAAATTGAATATAGGCCCTTTGTTTATCATTTCTTCCCTGACATCCTTCATGGCTGTTCTCCCCTAACCCTCCCAAAAAGTTAACACAGATGCTATGCCATGCCACTTTCCCCCAGGGGGCTACACCCCTAAACCCCCCCAAAAAAGCCAATTCATATCTAGTGTTTTGCCACCCTCCCTCACGCCTCCAGGGTCTCCCCACAAATGAAAGGCATTGCATTTTAATTGTATTTTATTAGGTAATATTTAGGGAAATGTCTGTGCTTCAAACAGAAATCCTGGACATGCAGGTAACAACTGTGACTGGAGCAATCCATTTGCAGAGTGCTTCACATAAGGACAGACTGGCGAAAGGGTAGATTTGGAACCGGTTGGTAGAAGTGGAAGATGATACATTAAATGGGGACAGCGCAAACAGACAATATAAGTTACGGATAGTAAATACAAGTTGGCAGTTATATACAAGCAGTTGAAAAATATCGCATGAATAGCAGTGGAGAGGAGGCTGTTAGGGTGTGTCACTAGGTAACGGTTAAGTGTAGCTGCCACTTCCCTGGGAAGTCCATGGAGTGCAAGGGTCGTGGTAGCATCTGCCTATCCCTGACACTCTAGAAAAAAACAATATGGGGGATACAATGCTGGACACTGCAGGAGCTTCGTTTTGGAGTAACCTCACAACATGTCTGAGATAATTGGATTACCATCTCCTGATTAAGAAAACTGCGAAAGGTATTCCTTTTCAAGCTCTCCTTTGACTCTGGAGATGTTGCTCGACCAAAACGAGGGACAAAGAAGTCTCTCACAATCTGTTGGTCCTGCATCGTCAGCTACAGCTCCATCTCACATTACTGCTTGGTCTCAGACTACTGCACTGCTATGCACTTGCTGTCATGTACTATCATTATGTTCTGTTCTATTATTCTTTATTTTGGAGATTACGCCAATTCCATAAGAAGATGCACAATTTACAAAATGTCAACAAAAATATTTAATGCATGCTAAAACTATACATAATTAAATATATCAAGCTATTTTACTAAAAATGTAATTTTCATGTGTGGAACAAAAATACAAGTTTAAATAAATACAGCAGCTATAAGCCTACGTCTTATAATTAGTGCCTGCTCCACGTGCCAATAGACCATTTAAGTAGAATGTTGATCGTGCAATCCGAAAATAAAACACACCGCTGCTTGGACATGCTCATCCCCCATTTTCTAAAGGAGGGAAATAAGTAACTCCTTCATTAAGTGGCGTTATTTGGGCAATACAGCAGGAAGTGTGGTAAATCTTTCACTGAGTGCTTGTCATGCATGCATTTGCAATTAATACATAAATGTTTACCACATTGACATGTTTTATTATTTTATTTATTGTTTGCTTGTTAGGCGCTTATACAGGAAATACATTCTGTTTCAAACGCCCACAGGGCAGCAGGGAGGGAACATGGGATAGCAAGATAGTACAAATAAATACTGAGAAAAAGAAAAAATAATACAGTGGGGGGGAAGGGACGGCCGAACCTACTATGCCTTGAGTATTCAGAACGTTCAAGTGCAGAAAGGAAGAGGGCAGTAGAGTAGGTGCTGTGGTGTCCATGCTCGAGGATGAGGCACAGATGAAGTGCAGGGTATGGTAAGTGCTGTGCGGCCAGGAGCCACGTTGGGTGAAAAGTGCAAATCTCCAATGCGGAGGGTGTGTCGAGGCAAGTGCTGAAGGAAGATAAAAGCTGGAGAGATTGGGTGTGAATGGTCACAGGCCCCGAGGATGCATAAGGTTCCAAGACAGCAATCACTGTCACTATGAGATTAGCAGAGGAAGGAAGAAGGGAAGGAGGAGGAAAAGAGGAGAGTCTTGAGGTGCTCTCAGAACTTAAAACGGTCCTGCTCAAGGCACAGAGGCAGGGGGAAGCTGTTCCAAAGAAGGGATCAAGCTGAGGAAAGCAAGCAGCCTCCTGCTCTCTGTTTAGCAAAACACTTTACACACAGAGAGTTGGTGCCAGAAGAGCGTAGAGGTCTAGAAGGAGAGTATTTGGTAAGAGAGAGTTGCAGACAGTGTGGACCCTGGCCCCAGACAGCCTTGTTTATGATACAGAGGGATTTGAATTTGATCGATGCAGCAACCAGGAGCCAGTGGAGGCTTTTTAGAGCAGGAGAGATGTACTTTCTATGGTTAAGACCAAGGATAAGTCTTGCTTCTCTATTCTGGATTAGCTGAATGGGTCGCAAGGAAGAAGGTAGATTGAGGAGGCTGATGAAATAGTCAAGCCTAGAGAGACCCTGGTCTCAGGAAACATTGAACTTCTGGGGGAAAGTGAGAAATGTCAGCATTCCTTTGAGAAGGAAGAGTTGGAAGTGGGACTTCTTTTACAAATGTCCTGCGTGTGAGGGAGGAAGAGTAAAGAGGAGTCAAAGATGACTCAAACGTTTCTGGCTTCAGAAGAAGAAGCAGGGGGACAGCCCAACTTGGGAGGGCTGAGAGAAGGGAAGAAGGAGGGAGCAGGGGTCTCAATCGGAAGGATCTCAGTTTTGCTGGCATGGCATTGAGGCAGAGATCATTGTAAGAGCACCAAGCATGGATGGCAGACAGGCAGTCAGGGAGGTATCAGGTAATATTATCCCCACCAGAAATATCGCCGTGTAGATGGTCGTTGAGAACGGCCATAGGTAATATTTTTGGTGGGGATAATATTAGGAGCGGGGGCTTTGGGGGTGTCCCCCTGCAGGTTCCATGCATCAATATCACCGCATAAATATGGCGATATTTTGTATGGCGAAATTGTTGCAGGGATATTAACACATGGAACCATCAGGGAGGAAGGAAGGTCCAAGTGTGTCAGCAGGAAGTCTGAAAAAGAGTTGAGTGTCCTCTGCATAACACTTGAAGTCGTGGAAGATGGATGAGATGAGGCGTGCCAGCTGTGCAAGGTAGATGTTAAAGTTCCAGGGGGAGATGATAGATCCCTGGGGGACACCACAGGTGGAGAAGGAAGTAGGTGAGAAGGTGCCCAAGAAGACATGGGAAGAGCAGTCAGTTAGGAAGAGATCAGCCATTCCAGTGCCCGTTCCGAGATACCAAGGGTCTCGTGGAGCCTTTGTATGAGGATGGAATGGTTGACTGTGTCCAAGGCAGAAGAGAGATCAAGTAGAATGAGGGCAGCTGGGGAGTTGGAGTGCGAGGATGCAAGCAGTTCTTCAAGGATTGTTCAGAAGAGCGGTTCCCATGCCTCTGGATGCTCCTAATCCAGACTGATGATCGTGGAGACCACCAACAAGTTGAGTGTGCGAGTTGAGTTTGGGCAAGGCCTGCTTCTCCAGCAGTTTCCCCAGGAAGGGGGTGATTGAAATAGGGTTGTAGGTGGATGGACGGGTAGGATCTGCTGAAGGCTTTTTCAATAGTAGGCACAGAAGGGAGTGCTTGAGGGAGGAGGGGAAAGAGCCAGTGGCAATAGAGTGGTTGCAGAAATAAGCGAGTGCGGGAGCAAGAGAGCCAATGTTGACCTTGAAGGTTCCAGATGAGCAGGGGGGATCCTGTTGGGAAGAAGCCTTCATAGAGCATACAACTCTTGTAGCATCTTGAGGTGTGACATGGGTGAAGCAGAAGAAGGCGGAAGGAGGCGAGGGAGTGGCCAAGGGATGCAAGGGTGTGTTGGATGGGGTTGGTGGGTGAGTAGGAAGGGTGTGTAGGATGTCAAGTGTTTTGGTGGCAAAGTGTGTGGCCAGTGCATTGCAGAGGGCTTGCAAAGGAAGATGGGAGCTGAGACTGTGGAAGGGTTGGCTAGCTCCTTGCAGATTTTGAAAAGTTCAGCCGTGTTACTGGATGCACCTGATACCCGTGCCTAAATGTGGGCCCTTTTACTGGCACAGATGCAAGTCTGTATTGCCTTTGAGCAGGTAGCAGGCCATTTTGTCGGATGGTGAACCTGAGGTTTCCGCTGCTCTGCACATTCGTTTCAGGGCTACAAGTTCAGAGTCATACCACGTGTTACGCTTAGAGGAAGATTTCAGGCCGATCCTCATGACTGGGGCAAGGATGACAAGAGAATTGATGATTGTTGAGTGAAGAATGCTGAGAACAGAGTCTGTGGTGGAGTCTGAGGTAGGGGTAAGGGGGATGAAGGTGGAAGCAAAGGCACTGTCTGACACACGTTTCATTGGGTCAATGTTCAATAACGAGGTTGGCAGGGCTTTTGTGGGTGTGGTAGGAGGGCTGAAGAGACCCAGGTGGGAGTAGAGGAGAGCCTGGTCTGACCAGGAGAGAGGGGTGACCAGAGGGGGAGCGAGCGAGAGTCTGAGTGGATGATGGCATCCAGGGTGTGTCCAGCCGAGTTTGTTGGACCGGAGGGGTGGATAGAGAGAGAGAGAGAGGAGCAGATATCAATGAAAAGAGTGGATGCTGGGGCAGAGGCGTCGAATTGGAGGTTGAAGTCACCCAAGAGGAGGAGGCTGGAGGTTGATGAAAGTAAGGAGGAGCAGAAATCAGCCCATTCAGAGACAAACAAGGTGGTAGTGCCTGGAAGTCGGTTGATGGTAGCAATGGTCAGAGTGGAGGAGGGAGAGATGACCAACTTGCAGACCAGGCTCTCGATGGCAGTATAGAGTTGGGTGGGCACGATGGAAGAAGGGACCAACTCAGGGTAGATTAAAGCGATCCCACTGCCAGCATGGTTAGGTTGAGGCTTGGAAATTATTTTGAAGCTGACAGGGAGGAGGGAGTAAAAAGCAGTGACTGAGCTGGCAGTGAACCAATTCTTTTGAGAGTGAGAAAGTTGAGGTCAGTGTCTTCAAGAAGTATGCAGATGTCAACAGAGTGTGTGTTGGCAGAGCGGGCGTTAAGAGTTACCAGGTGGAGATGGTCTCTGCCTTTGAAGGTTTTCTGAGGAGGAGTACAGGTGTGTGGTACTCCGGTCAGGGGAAGAGGGACAGTGAGAGTGGTGAGGGGAGAGGCAGCAGAAGATAGGAAGTTAATGAGGGAAGGCAGCATCTGGTCAAAGAGAAGGAGGTTGAGTTGAGGACCCTGAACCAGGATAGTTCCTGTGTGGTATACATTAACGATACAGCCTGAGGATGAGAAGCCAGCTAAGAGGACTTCCTACTTGGTCCCACCATTAATGGGAGCGTTAGTGAACGGGGGAAGAGTAGAGATGAGATGGGGAGTCCAAAGATCTGAAAAGGGGACAGAGAAGAGGATATTCATGAAGACCTCTCTATATGTCACGCTGACATGGGTGTCTGCGATGAGAAGGCCAGGGTTTGCATGCAAGATGTCTTTTTTGTGCTTTTTCATTCCAGACTTAGTGAGAGAGGGGGATAGGAGACATAGTAGCGATTTGAGAAGATAGGAGAGATGATGAGTGTCTTTAGGGTGACGGTGGGAAGTTGAATGGAGGGTGACTGCACTGTGCAGTTCTGACCTAATTCCACAGGTGGTTTAGAAGTAGCAAAAGGGAGAACACAATACAATGCACATTTGAGGGCAGGATGAGGAGTCACAATGCAGTGAAATTAGGGAGCAGGATGTAAATGCATACAGATAAATTGATTTTCAATGAAAAGGCCACAACTGCAGAGAGGAGCAGGATGTAAATACACACAACTAAATTCGTTTTTCAATGAAAAGGCCATAAATGCAGTGAGGTGCAGGATGTAACTACACACAGCTTAATTCGATTTTGTGCAGAGGACACACCTGAGAGAAAAGAGAAAGGTGAAGAAGATAAACAAAAATGAGATATGCAAAGATATAGATCAGGCTGCTAGAGGAGGAGGCAAACGAATAGCTCAACCATCACTCACTCAAGGTGCAATAGTTTGTAGGGGTGCCGAGGACCGAGTTCATGGGAGAGCAGGATGTACCCAGCAGGCTGCAGCATAGTTTGTGGCGGGGCAGAACACCCATAGGCCCAGGCATTCTCAGACAGGGCCTTAGCTGTGCGCCTTGGGAGGCGGCCGGCATTCACTGGTCAGCTTGGCCGATTGGGCCTTTTTCTGGAAGAGGGGCCCAATCAAAGTGATCTTTCTCCACAGAAGGCCGGGCTCTCCACTGCCTGCAGCTCAGGGGTGGCCATGTTGGAATGGAGGACAAGTGCTGCCTTGTAATGGATGTCCAGGGAACACAGCAACAGAAAAACGCAGTGCTGCAGTTTTAGAAGTAAATAACAATAAATATATATCTTTTTTTACCTCTTTAAATAAAAACTGATTTTCTTTCTTTTTTTTTCTTCTGGGAAGGTACATTGTGTGCTGCTTGCGCGGGGGAGGAGGGTGCTGAAGGCCCCATAAAGCCCAAAAGGGCTTTCCTTTCATGTCGGTGTGGGGGGGCACTCAGCAGAGGCCCGTACTGGCAGGATGGCTCCTCACAGCCAGGGGGTCTGTATTTGTTTTCAATCTAATTACACGTGCGCTTTGCCTTTGTGTGATCATGCAATCTACTATCATTATGCTTATTTGTATTTGTGTTATATTCTCACTTAGTTGTACACAAAACTTAACCCTCTTCCCACTCATTCTCCTTTTTCCCCACTCGGGGTGCTTTGTGGGGTGCTATGGAGTGAATGAGCTTGCAGCTGGCACCTTCATAATAATGACAAACAAATACATGTCTTGTATTGCAGTGAGAAGGTAGATCCAGTGGAAGTGGGCAAGTAGGCCAAAAGAATGAATGCTGGCAGCAGGGCATGGGCACTAGAGAAAAGAGGGGTGGAGTAGTGCACTTGAGTGAAGGGTGTGAATGGAGGAGTAGCGGGTAGCCGAGTTTGCTAGATAGTAGGGCTATACCATGGATGGATTCAAATACAAGAAGGAAAAATGTAAAGAGGGATGAGTATTGCATGGAAAGGCAGCAAGTCCAGTGCCAGTGAGCAGTGCAGAACTTACAGAGGAGGGTGCAACTAACAAAGCTAAGACTTTAGTTATGGGTCCAAAAGAGTAGAAAGAAAGATGAAGAAGCTGGCCAAATTAATAGAACAGATGACTGAACACTCTGGTGGATATAAACATTGCAGTAGTGGTGTAGGTTGTAAGTTGATGGATGCTCCCGATACCAACATATTTGAGCCTAGCAGCAGTCACAGTGGAGGTAATACATTGGTGAAGTTTCAGATAACTCTCAAATACTCACAATGTTGCAGGCTCTGGGAGATGGTGGCAGAAGATCATTGGGAAAGAAATGGGTAGGGGAAGAGGGGCATGATGTACTGGCACGTGAATGACCTTTGTCTTACAGGATTGGTGCACAAGACAATTTAGTACCATCCATTGGAGGATAGCTGAGGGGCAGTTGGCAATGTGATGGGAGGAGCCCAGTGTAAGGGATGAAAAGGAGGAGATCTTATATCATTCACGAACAATAGGTGATCAAAGAAGCCAACGGAGGAGATGAGTTTGCCCAGAGAGGAGGTGTATGAAGTGAATATTAATGGGCCCATGATCGATCATTGAGGTACACCCACTTATACATACATCAAACCCATAAGGATAATAGATGGCAAATCAATTGCAAAAGAAATAACAGTTGTATTCAACCTAAATCTGATAACGGTGTATCCTTGTGTCAGGTGCTCACTTGGTGTGCTGAATGAAGTGAGTTGACTCGTCGTGAAGTAGACAAAGTCTTCCTGCCAATGTACCCGTCTGGTTACAGAAGAAAACAACCAGAATGGTCTATTAGGGAAAAGACAGGATGCAGGATGAGACATAGGTGCTGTAGGGCAAGACACTGAAGACTGCAAAGAAAGTAAGCTATCAGTACAACACAGACCGTAGCAAACTACAGATAACAGTCCAGATCGCAATACCCACTGACTTGCTTCTATAGAACCATGAAACATTCAAGGGTCATGTGATGTTAAGCGATGCAGGTCCCTGTGGGCTTGTCTGTAACAAGAAAACCCAAACAGTAAGCAAAAGGTTGTAGCTGACCAACGTTAACAAAGCACAAGGGCTGTGTGGTTTACCGTACTAGAATCCTGTCTGCACGGAATGAAGAGTTCAAAGGCTGGATGGGTACGTATCTCGTCGAATCCAAGGTAAACAAAATAGTGTGCAGTTCCAAAGGCAGTCCAAACAGTCCGAGTCAAAAACGGAGCAGGGAGCAAGATGTAGAATGTAAGGCAAAGCGAATCCAGAAACAATCCATAGTCAAAGATGGAAGCGTGCAGCGAGGTATCAAAACGTATTCAACAGCAGGTCCGAAGGCAGATCCGTAGTCAAAGAGGAAGCGGGTGGCGAGGTATCAAAACGTATTCAAAAGCAGGTCCGAAGGCAGTCCGAGTCATAGGAGGCAAGCAGCAAGGTACAGGGAAGGACTGGGCAAGGAGAGGGAACAGGAAACTGGATGCAAGGGTCAGGAATTCCAAAACAGGGATACGAAGAATGCAGAAATGCCACTGATTCAAAATTCAGAAGCACCGGCAGAGTCAATGGGAGGTACTTTAGAAGGCAAAATCACATGACAGCGTTCAGCATTGTTCCAAGCAGGGGGCGGGACAAACAACGGTGCACAGGACACCAGCATTGCCATGCCAACTTCCAAGCACCTGGCTGTGACCTAATCAAGGAACTAGCGCTTTTGTTTACCAGGAGTAAAAATAGCAGAAGAGAAGTGCTTGAAGCGTGACTGGTAACCCCTGTATGTACGTGATGTGGAAATCCTGCTTCCTGTAGTAGTAGTGAAACAGGAGGGGAACCTGACAGTATCCTCCCTCAAAGAGGCCTTCACCCTCCGAGCCGACCAGAATCGAGACAAAAGAGCAGGGGCATGAATGTTAACCGCAGGTTCCCAGGTGCGATCTTCAGGACTGTAACCCTTCCAGTCCACAAGGTAGAAAAACTAAGGTGCAAACCTTAGTATCCAGGATCGCGCCTACCTCATACTCGTCGGAACCCTGAACCTTCACAGGTGGTGGACAAGACAGGAGTCTGGTAGATGGATGGCAGGGTTTTACAAGCAAAACATGGAACACCGGATGCACCCTCCAGGTAGACGGGAGGTGCAAGCGGATGGCTATGGGATTAATGACGTCCAACACCTTGTAGGTACCCACGAACCGAGGAAGGAGCGCTCTGCGACCAGGCAAGCGCAGGTTATGCATTTACAACCAAACCCTCATGCCAGGGCTATAAAGAGGGGCAGCCGAGCGGTATGCATCAGCACCGTCCTTGGTCCATTCCTGGGCCTCCAGCAGATGTTGCTTCATGTTCTTATGGGTTTCTGATGGGTCCCTGACACAAGCAAGTGCCGCCAGGTTATGCAGTGGAGGATCCGGGAGAAGAGGTAGGAAATGTGGGTGTAGACCATAAAGGGCATAAAACAGTGACATGCTGGTCACATTGTGTAACAAATTATTGAATGCAAACTCCGCCAAGGCCAAAACCGAGACCCAGGTATATTGGCGTTGGATGGTAAGACAACGTAAGTATTGCTCCATCGTAGCGTTTAAGCGCTCAGTTTATCCATCCGTCTGGGGATGGTAGGCACTGGAGTACCTTCCATCGATACCCAAGGCCGCCATCAAACTGCCCTCCGGAAGCGGGAGGTAAATTGTGGTCCATGATCAGTGAAGATGATAGAAGGAAGGCCAAAAGACTTAAACATGTTCTTCAAAAACAGATCCGCCAACACAGGAGTAGCGGGAATGCCCCGACAAGGAACAACAGGGCCATCTTGGTGGAGTAGTCTATGATGACCCATATCGTATCATAGCCGTCCACCAGTGGAAACTTCACGATGAAATCCATGGAGACCGTTGACCACGGATGATCCGGTATAGGCATAGGTTGTAACAGGCCTACAGGCTTTCCATGGGGGTTCTTACACTGGGCACAAACTGCACAGGTGGCCAAATATTCCGTAGCGTTTGTTTCCATGAACGGCCACCAACACCTGCGTTTCAAGAGATCCAACATTTTCCTTATGCCGGGATGCGCGGCCAAAGAAGAATCATAGCACCATTGCATAGATGTGTGCCTGGTGGTCAAATCAGTCAAATAGATCTTGCCCTGTTTGTAGGGTAGCGAATGCACGATTTCCAACTCATACTCGGTTACCTCAGAAGTAGTAATTTTTACCCAATCGCGCAGGGTACACCCACACACCACCCGGTGAGGCAACATAAGAGCACTGTTAAGGCCAGAAGGGTCAGGGTCCCCATGGATGCGTGAAAGCACATCTGCCTTAGAATGTAATGAACCGGGGCGATAGGTGATGGTGAAATTAAACATCGAGAAGAACTCGTGCCACCAGGCATGGCGTGCAGTTGTGCATTTCACAGACTGGAGTGCCAGTAGATTTCTGTGATCGGTAAATACCTGGACCGGTTCTGGGGTACCCAGTAGATGGTGCCTTCATACTAGGAAAGCATCCCTAACCGCCAGCAACTCCCGTTCCGTAATCGTGTAGTTTCTTTCGTAGGATGCAAGTTTCTTCTAATGGTAAGCGACACGGTGCAAACCACTGGCATCCGGGCAATGTTGAGACAAAATAACTCCTATTGCAATGTCATAAGCATCGGCTTCTACAATGTATGGCAAGGTTGGGTTTGGATGCTGAAGCACAGGTTCCGTGGTAAATGAGGTTTTGAGGGCGTCAAATGCTTGTTGGGCCTCATTATTCCACCTGATTACCCTTTTGGAACTGGCCAGAGCAGGTAGGGGGCAAACAATGGTAGAGAAATCCTGAATTAAACATTTGTAGAAATTAGCAAATCCAAGGAAGGATTGCAATGCCTTCAGGTTAGGGGGGCTTGGCCAATTCAATATGGCAGTTACCTTGGATGGACTCATTTGCACCCCTTGACTAGTGATGTTGTAGCCAAGGAACTCCACCTCATTCAAGTGGAACATGCACTTTTCTAACTTGGCATATATGTGTTTCTCCCGTAAATGCTGCAGTACGCTGACTACATGAGTAACATGTGTTTCATATGAAGGTAAATAGATCAGGATGTCCATGTAAACCACAAGGTAGTGGTCCAACATATCTTGAAACACTTCATTTATGAAATACTGGAAGGTTGCCAGTGCCTTGCACAAACTGAACAGCATAATGCAATATTCGTAAAGGCCATACCTGGTCTTGAAGGCAGTTTCCATTCGTCCCCCTTGCGTATGCGTACCAAATTGTATGCCCCCCCGTAGATCCAGCTTCGTGAACACCACTGAGGACCCCAGTTGATCCATCAAGACTGAAATTAGGGGAATAGGGTATTCATTTCTGATTGTGACAGCATTCAGTGTGCGATAGTCTATGCAGAGACGGAGTGCTCCCTCCTTCTTGGGAACAAAAAACAATGGGGAAGCTGCAGGAGAACGCGAGGGGCGAATTAAACCAGACTTCAAGGATTTGTCAATGTATTCTTTCAGGACCGTCTCTTCCTTTTGTGTCAAGGAATAAACACACCCAGATGGTATCTTGGCCCCGGGAACTAACTCAATAGGGCAGTCATAGGGCCTATGAGGTGGAAGAACCTCCGCCCCACCAGTGTCAAACACGTCTTTGTATTCCTTATACTCAGTAGGAAGTACAGTGTTGATGATGGCTCCAATTGTGGAAGCCGAATCCATGAGTGCATGGCTTGGGCTCACAGACTCCAGACCCCCCCTCCAGGCAGTTCTTCTCAGAATAATCAGAAAGGAAGCTCACATCCTTGGAGTGCCAATCAACCACCGAGTTGTGCAACTTCAACCATGGCAAGCCAAGAATGAGTTTGAACTGTGGAGCCATAATAAGATTAAACATGATACATTCCTTATGTCTGCATTCTGTGGTCATGACCAGCTCGGCTATGCACTCAGTCACAAGCCCGGACACAAACGAGGAGCCGTCGACTACGTTCACAACCTCTGGACATGGCTTGGTTATAATGGGCAAAGCCAATTCCCGAGCATAGGGACCATTCACATAGTTCCCCGTAGCCCCTGAGTTTAAAACAACCATAACATCTCGTATACTGATGCAGGCAGAGGCTAGAGTGACCGACAAACAGTAGGGGGTGGACACAATGGAGTTGATAGAATGACTACCCGGCAACTGGACCCCTTCTATTGCCGGGCTTTTGCATTTCACGGCTTCTTGGTCCGATACACAACAGTAGAAACACAGTCTGTTCTTTCTCATATGTTCCCTTGTCTCGGCAGACAAAGGACTCTATACCGCCCCTATCTGCATGGGCTCCGAGGATCCTGAGGCGGAAGCCAGAGTGGTGACCGCAACCAGAGGAACTGTCCTTTTTTCCCTTTTCTCTCAGCTCGCCTGGAATCTAACTGCAGAACCAGATCAAGGAGTTCTGGGAAGGTTGCAGGTATCACTGGTACAGTAGCAAGAGTGTCTTTTAGTGGGTCTGATAGCCCCTTGTAGAATAGTGAGGCTTTCTTATCCTCTGGCCACCCAGTTTCGGCTAACAGTTGATTGAACTTGGCCAGGTAAGCAAAGAGGTGTTTCCTCCTGTTAGAGCCCTAGCAACTCCAGATCCAGAGCCTGTGTGGCATAAAATGTGTCAAAAACACGATTTATTGCATCTATTAACGCATCGCAATTATAGAGCAAATAACTGCCACCCTCCAGTAACGGGTTAGCCCAGGCAGCTGCTGCACCGCCTAGATGTGATAACAAAAAGGTGGACTTAGTAGTTGAATCTGGGAAGCAAGCAGGACGGCATAAAAAAATGCAGCCTACACTGATTCAAGAAGGTCCTATATGTCTTGGAATCTCCATTAAACCGTTCTGGAGGGGCCAATGGGAACTGGGCGGTCATGTCAACGGTCCAGTATCTTGTTTTGGTGGTAACAAGCCCGACCCAGAGGCTATGGCTTGTGGTGGTGCCTCTGCACCAGCGGGCTGAAGCTCTGCTTTCAGCTCGTCTATGCGCCGTTGCTTAGCACAATGTGTGGCAGTCATGTCACTACACAACTCGGCCACTAGTTGCAGTAAAGTAGCCAAAGTCTTGTTAGCATCCATTTTCTGAGGCTTCTGAATATGTCAGGTGCTCACCTGGTGTGCTGAATGAAGTGAGTTGACTCGTTGTGAAGTAGACAACCTACCAATGTACCTGTCTGGTTATAGAAGAAAACAACCAGAATGGTGTATTAGTGAAAAGACAGGATGCAGGATGAGACACAGGTGCTGCAGGACGAGACACTGGATTGCAGGACGATACACTAAAGACTGCAAAGAAAGTAAGCTATCAGTACAATACACACCGTCGCAAACTACAGATAACAGTCCAGAATGCAATACCCACTGACCTGCTTCTATAGAACCATGAAACATTCAAGTGTCATGTGATGGTATGGGATGCAGTTCCCTGCGGTCTTCTCTGTAACAAGAAAACCCAAACAGTAAGCAAAAGGTTGTAGCTGAATAACTGTATGGCTTACCGTACTAGAATCCTGTCTGCACGGAATGAAGAGTTCAAAGGCTGGATGGGTACGTAGCTCGTTGAATCCAAGGTAAACTAAATAATGTCCAAACCTACCCCGACGGCACGAGGACGCCTCAAAGTTCTAGTACACAATGGCAGTCTCTAGTTTGTGTACTACTTAAGCAAACAAGGTTCAAGAATCCCAAAATTCACGTGTGCAGTTCCAAAGGCAATCCAAACAGTCTGGCACAAAAACGGAGCAGGCAGCAAGATGCAGAACGGCAGGCAAAGCAAATTCAGAAACAATCCGTAGTCAAAGAGGAAGCGGGCGGTGAGGAATCAAAATGTATTCAATAGCAGGTCCGAAGGCAGATCCGTAGTCAAAAAGCTGGCGACGAGGTATCAAAACGTAGTCCGAGTCATCAAAGGGAAGCACCAAGGTACAGGGAAAGGCTGGGCAAGGAGAGGGAACAGGAAACTGGATGCAAGGGTCAGGAATTCCAAAACAGGGATACGACGAATGCAGAAACGCCACTGATTCAAACTTCAGAAGCACCGGCAGAGTCAATGGGAGGTGCTTAAGAAGGCAAAATCACATGACAGCATTACGCATTGTTCCAAGCAGGGGGCGGGACAAACAACGGTGCACAGGACGCCAGCGTTGCCATGCAAACTTACAGGCACCTGGCTGTGACCTAATCAAGGAACTAAGCACTCGCGTTTACCAAAAAAAGCAGAAGAGAAGCGCTTGAAGCGTGACTGGTAACCCCTGTCTGTATGTGATGTGGGAATCCTGCTTTCTGTAGTAGCGAAACGGGAGGGGAACCTGACACCTTGTAAACTGGGTTGGATCGCCTTCATCAGATTCAAAGCAGGAATTTCAATCAAAGGTTCAAATAAAAATAAAAAATCAGTTTTGTAACAAAGTTCTGATCATAAAGTTCTTCTTGCTTCAAAGAGTCTTTCACTTGGTCTTTAACCACCAGTTAGTTCAAGTATTGACAAAGGTTCAACATAATTTCCTCTTAGTGAGAAACACTTTTGAAAATCTTCCACAACAATGTACTGAACACTTAAGTGGTCTTGCCATTTCTTATTCTTCACAATCTTCAAGCACAATTCTGTATCAATGATTTCTTGCTGGTCTACTAACCTGCCAAGACTACCACTAGAAAGTCCCTGTTCTGGTAAACTCGCCTGCCAGAACAAAAAGCTTGTAACATTACTAAAAGTATTCTGTTGTATAGTTTACTTCAAGCCTTTTTGGAAAAGACTTCAACTTTCCACAACATCAAAATTGAATATTATCAAGCTTGAAGGAAGTGGAATGACAACTGACGGATGGAGAAATTTAACAAGAAATAAAATTTGACCCTACAGAGAAGGTGCAGGCCCTAATAAAGGAAGTCCTGGACTAATCAGAAATGAGGGAAGTGATTCCTGAATGTACAAGAAAATTCCTTGTAACCACACATCTGATTATGCTGGTATTTTATATCCTACCGAAAATCAACAAGACTTTGGTAAACCCGCCGGGACGTCCTATCATTGCTATAATGGGCAGTTTACTGGAACCACTGTCTAAATATCTTGACAAGGTGATACAACCAGTTATCCAGGAGAGTGCAACCTATATAAAGGACACCACACATTTTTTATATAAGCTTGATAATATTCAATTTGTGAAGGGGCGTGGCATTTTGTTCACTATGGATGTCACTTCCCTGTTCACAAATAAAGTACATGAAGCAGGCTTGGAAGCCATGGAATGGCTTCTATTGGAAACAGATACATGCATAGGTGGCAGGGTATTTGTACTTATGCTCCTGAAACGTGTACTGATGAACAATTTCTTTAAATTTGATACAAGGTTTTACTTACAACTATCAGCAACAAGCATGGGGCAGTGATGGCACCTAGCTACGCAAATGCCTACATGCTTTACTTAGAAACGGAGCATGTCCTAAACTCAGCAAGACGGATGCAGCATCTATCCATCTTTGTGACATACATAGATGATGTCTTTGGGGTCTGGACAGGATCTGTCGAGGAATTGGAAAGGTTTTTTGGAACGATGAATAACCTGCATCCCCAGATTCAATTTACAACGGAGTTGAGCGACACAAGGATTCATTTCCTTGATGTCGAGGTATGTTATGAGGACAATGGCTTAAACACCAGGAACTTCACTAAACCTACAGACAGAAATAGCCTATTACTGGCAACGAGCTTTCACCCGAAGCGAATGATTGACAGTGTACCGCTTAGTCAATTCCTCAGGTGCAGGAGAAATATATATCGAACAGAGAGGAGTACCAAAAACAGTAATCTGAGTTGCAGGCGAAATTCCTGGACAGAAAGTGTGTCAAGGATCTAATAAAGGGGATATCAGAGAAAGGGGAGAAGATCCCGAGAGAGACGCTATTGACACCTAAACAACCATAGGCGAGTCCACCATTGGTGTTTGTGACGACCGACTCTATACAGGGTGCCACGATTAAGAGTTATAAACAGAACTGGGATACATTGCAAAAAGATCCCACTTTACAAACACTTTTTCTTGAGCCACCTACCTTCACCTGCAGAAATAGCCAAGCTTTCCGCAAAACGTTGGTGAGAGCGGATATGGTACAACCCGCGACAATAAAGGAGTCACATAGGGGAACACAAACCTCTTGTAACTGGCAACATTGTGGCAAAATCATCAACAGTAACAGAATACCACATCCACACTCAGGTAAAGCCATTGAGCTACGACACTCATGTACCTGCGACTCAAAAAACGTAGTGTACGCCTTGAGATGCCCATGTGGATACTACTACATTGGGATGACAATGCGTAAAGCTAAAGTAAGACGGACAGAACACAAGTCTAACATTAGAATGACAAGTTTGAAATCTCCAGTAGTAAAATATTTTTTGGAAGCAAGACAGAATGTAGCACAGTTGAAGTGTGTGATATTGGAACAGGTGTTAGTTGGGAACAGGGGAGGTGATTACACAAGACTCATTAACTCCAAGAGGAATTGTGAATGGGAACTGATGTGCTTTGTGTAGATTGTGCGCGGGACACACCCAAGAGATCTCCATAGAACTTATAAAACTGTGTAAATTGGATTAGGTAATCCAGAGTACCAATAAAGTATAGGAGGATATGCTTGAGAGAGGTGGGAACTAGTGACTATGGAGAGGGACCAGATAGAAAGAGTAACTACAGTAAGAACTAAATGTGAAATGGATAGAGAGCCATTTGGGTTGATGTGGATCTTGCTTTTGTTTGTTCATTACACCTGATCATCTTACAAATCCAATTTTTAAGGTAGAGAGGGTTACACATAAGGATGTGCTTGAAATGTGGTTAATGTTGCATAGCGCGAAAACGTTGCAGATTGTCTATGACACATGGTTTCATGAGACTTGGCATGTGGTTTGGAATTAAATGTCCATAAGGGAAACTTGTTTTACAATTCCGATTGTAAAGATTGAGAAAGTCACTCAATTGTATATCTTCCAAATGTGGTTAACTTTGCCCACTGCGATAATGGTGCAGATTGTCTAGGACATATGGTATACAGGCACTAGACATTAGGTTTGGACTCATATGTTAAAAAGGGAAATTGGTTCGCTATGAAACATCTTATAAACTCAGCTAGAGCTCTGCTCTTGTTCAGATAAGGAGTCCTAAAGGAAGATGGCAGTAGCTCCAACACAGCACAATGAGTGTGTGTTGGGGGTTCCCATGGCCACTAGAACTATCTATGAGTAAGTGGGGAACCAGACCGGTTCAACCGGTCATCTGCCTCACGATCCGTGCAAACAGGAACAGAGTAAGTATTGAGCTTCTTGTGAGCCTGGAACAGACTAAAAACATTAGGCCCGGCATCACGGCCACAGCGGAGGTGCGCGGCTACAGCTGCTGCCTTTGCTTGGATGAGGCTTGGGATAATGGACTTGCATTCACTTGTGAGGCGTGTGTACTTATACAATTAAATGTCTCCTATGGGAAGTACCGCCAAAAAGCCCTACTAGCCTTATCTTTTTAGAGAGATAGAAGGCTGAATTCTAAGAGTTCTGAGGGTCAATGATTACCCAGCGGGCTGCAAAGTATCCGAAGCTAGGTGAGTATCATGTGAATATATAAGATTTAATTGAGTGAGCATAGTGTTGTGCTATGATTTATTTTTGGGTATATACTTAGCTATCAGTACATATTTTTCTATATAGTTAGACATTACATCGAGTGCACATAGCACTGTCTGAGGTCAATCTTCGTTTTATTTTATACTCAGTGGTGAAATTGGATGTTTACATAAGAATAGAGAGGTAATATCATGCTTCATTACCCATTGTAGGTGAACAGATGAACATGTTAGTATAGATTACTAGGATGAAAGGCAACTCAAAGCTCTGAAGATGGATACTACATATCAGAAACGCATTGGCTATTCAAACAACTGAATGTTTATGTTGACTGTGTATAAGGGATCTGGTCGTATGAGAAAGATAAGAGATGTGATACTTTTCTTTGTATTTTAAAAAGTTTCTCATTAAGTTTATGATGTACTATCAGTTAAACAACTAGGAACTGGTTGTGACCGAATTGATGTAATAAAGAAAACATGTTCTTTATTTAAATTACTTTTTGAACTTTGTTTTTAAGTATAGTGATAAAACACTAAGACAAGCATAAATCCAATGCATGTATGAAAGTACATTGGAGTTGAATTGTAAAGGGACTTAGTGCGTAAAGAGGGCAAATGGGTTACCTGTTGGTGACAACAAGCTGTTGTGCACACGTGAGAAGGGTGCCAGGCCTGGGTTTCTGGGAAAATCACCTCTGATTCATCACAGTAGACAGGGAAGAGGAAATGGAATGGAAGGAAGACCGTGCAGCATGGCCCAAATGATAGTAGAGAGTTTCCATGGTTTATTTCAGAGAGAAGAGATAACATTGGTGAAATAGCTAGAATGAGTTTTGTCCAGAGCAGTAGAGAGAGCGGCCTTACAGGAGGACAGGTATGAAGGAGAGTGGTATTTGTTCCAGCATCATAGGTGGGGAAAAATCTTGGTCCTGAGACATCAGACCAAAAAGGAGATGCATGGCTAAGCATGTGTACTGGTGGGACTATAGTTTAAAGTAGGCTAGTGATATTTTTCAAGAGTGCTTACAGTCAAGTTAAATACCGGGAACACGTGCTCAATAGAGGATGCCAGAGGTGTAGAGACAGCAGGTAGAAAGCACTTGATCTCAGTGAGATAGATAGCTGGGTCATCAGTTTTAAACTTTCATTTTTTTAATGAGGACTTCAGTGTAAGGAAGATTGGAAGTGGGGGGCACAACTTTGAAGTGGCCAAGCGAGTGACCAAAAGGAGAAGGATCAATAGAGGGGATAGATGAGGTTAGGAAGGATTCCAGAACAACAACGTCAAGGGTGTTGCCATGGATGTGGGCAGGTTGGTTATGGGAACATAGAGAAGGAAATACATTTGGGGCAAATAGGAAATATTTTGAAGTTTAAAGTCCCCATGCAGGACATTTTTGGAGTTTGGCAAAGGTAACAGCATTCAATTGGAGGCTAGCAAGCTTGGCAACGGCATTAGTGTTGATTCTGTCTCAGCTACGGACATAATCAATAGCTAGGCATTCTGTGACAAAGGGATTATGCCTGCTATAGTCCCAGAGTGAGCGCAATAGCTATGGGCATTGAGGGAAGACAGAGGATGTTGGTGAGGGGAAGGCAAGAGCGATGGCTTACATTGGAGTGAACGATTAGCTATGCTGTTTTCTGTTGAGGGTTTGAAATAACAGGGTAGGATAGATAGCGAAGAGTGGAGGATGCATGTTGTGGCATGTTTGTATGAGTGTGGAACCCCAATGAGAAGAGTAGGTAGAGGTTAAGGTGGAAAACAGTGATAGTGTGTAAGAGCACAGTAAGGGTAGAGTGCTGCGAGGGGGAAGGATCACTGCTGTAACACAGAATGGGTAAAAGTGTGTAGGGAAAATGGTAATTATTAGAGAGCATTTATAGGGTCCAAGGCAACCAAAGTGCTTTAAAAAGGGTCCTAAGGAAACTAGAATGCAATTAACAAGGGTCCTAGATGAGCAATGATGCACTATATATGGTCCTGGGTGACGGCAATGCAACATGCAAGGTTCGAGGTGACCAATAAAGCATTATCCGGCATCCTAGTTAGTAGGAATACAGTATTCAGTGGCATAGGGGATGACAAAAAATGCAATTTCCATTGACATTAGCATCTATAGTGAGTGGCAGGGGTAGTTGAGTAACAAAAGATGGTGAGTTAGTTAAGTGTGGCTGTCGGAGTAGACTAGTTACCTACCTGATCAATGTCTTTGGATATTGGTTAAAAAATTGCATACCATGAAAAATCCAGAGGAGCTAAGGGGTGCCAAGATCAGCCAACCACAACGGGCAAACTGCCCCGTAGATTTGCACTTAATGTAGACATGCAGTTCTGCCACTCTACTCAACCTCCCTCATGGTGTTTCCACCTTCTGGCTCAAGAAAAATAATACCTAGCTTCCTGCTATCCTCTCTCACCAAGCAATGTATTACCTCCCGAGAGAAACAGTACCTGGAGTTCTGCTACCCTCTTTCTTCATGGTGGCCTCACCACCGCTGAAAAATATTGCATCCTGTCTGCACCGCCTTCTGCATGGTGCCTCCCATGAAAGAATATATGTGGTATCCTGCCTGTCCCCCACCAACATTCTGAATCATATCCCAAACCACCCCCGAATGAAAACAATAATACCTGGCCATCTAGCACCCTCTAACCTCCCTATAGGAAAGGCATACCTGGCATTTTACCATCCTGCCTAGTCACCATTAGTTTTATCCCCTTCCACCCTGCTACGGTTCATGAAGTGACTGCACTCGGCAGGATGCATTGCTTAGTGTGGTGATGCTTTGTGAAAGCGCCCGCTACACTCAGCACTAGGCCTATGAGGGTCAAAGGCCATCTGAGAAGCCCCAGCACTTCACTCACAGCATTTAAAATACACACCTTAATCAATTAATCATTTCAAAGCTGCCTTTGAAGAGAACGAATGCAATCAGAAAATGTGTGTTTTTGCATTCTGAGGAAATGTGTCACCATTTGTCAGGCAATGTTTAATAAAGTTACTAACTTAGATAACTCACATTAATGTCATTGTAGATACATAACTGGAGTGTTTGGCAGCAACCCGTGGGTATCTAATTTGCAACATTCCCATAGCCTTATCGCTCCTTGAAACACTTGTGTATAGGCGCATAATGGGCAGCGCTGCCGGGTGGCCCCAGGCGAGGCCATGTAACTGCTGCCACATGTCAGCAAGCCCAGGAGAGGGACAACAGCCCTCTCCCAGGAACAGCTCCCCTTTCCGCTAACAGATAAGGGAGACACGCAGTCTCGGGCACTACAAAGCGCAGGAAGGGTGAGGTGTGAAAGAACACCTCACCCTTCCACAAAAATAAATGGGTGCATTGCACCCAGGGGAAACAAGAGCAGCCAGGCAGGGAAAGTACAAAGATATGTCCCGCAGGGGCCCAGACAGTCAGCTACATGGATGGCCTGGGGGCTGGCCTCATAGCCCCCACAGAGGTTCAACAAAGGCACAGGGGCTACCCTGGGTCCTATATAATGAGCTGCTTACAGCTCAGAACACACAAACTGTTTGTGGACCCTGCACGGGGACCCAAACAGCATAAGGAAGTTTGCTGTGCACTCAGCGTCTTTCTGCTCTTTTTGTGTACTCAGCGTCTTTGTTTTCTTCCTACCTTAAGCACTCCCCAGAATTTGCCATGCACACAGCATCTTTCTGATCCCCTCAGCACGAAATTTGTCCTGTTCGACGAAACATTAACAGCAGAGCCGAGCGGTGCCGTAAAGAATATCCAGGGAAGCAAGAGGGAGAAAGTTTTCTGGGGTCCCGGTGAGCGGCACCAACCAGAAACTGCAGACAGTGTTGAACTACAGCCTTTTCAAAGACGTGCAGACGAGAGCAGGGTTTACGTCAGAGAAAACAAACCGAAGAATTTAACCCAGCGCAGGGAGCGGGCAACTTCATTCAAAGTAAGTCAGCCCCCACGCCGTGGTTCCACTGCAATGGGATAGCAAAACATGTCCCGTGAGGATCAAAAGTGTAACGCTTGCAAGATTGGAAGCAGCCAACACAGAGCAGCGGCAGAGAGCATACCGCGCTGGGGGAGGGAAAGATATGGCATTAAGGAAAATGTGTCTTTCCACAAACAAACCCAAGGGTAAACAGAAAGTACCAGGGTGGTAGAATTGTGTTTGATACACCAAATATAACATTAGTAGATTAAAAAACACAGAGAAAAGGGAAGTAGGTTATGAGGTAACAAGGTTTGGTTTTTATACTGACAGCAGGCATCTCAGCACATAAAAGCTTCTGCCGGCAACAAGCTGTTTCTTATTGTTTACGCTGCGGAGCAGCTACACGGCATATATGAATGGACGATTCCAAGGCCAAGCAAGTTATTTAAAGGCACAATTCTAAAACTGTTTGAAACATAAAGAAGCAGCACGAAAAGCGTTTTTGAACGGCAAGGTGGGTATTACTCAATGCAGGTTTCAATTTTGCTGAGCAACATTACGGAATATTTGAGTGCACATATGCAGGACCAAACAATTTATTTAGAGCGAATATTGCCACAAACAGTTTTTTTTTTTAACTATAAAGAGGCAATTTCGTTTAACATACAAGCACACAGTTAAAGTACATTACATATTAAGATCAGAAAGTAAGACAGTCCAATTAAGGACAACCGCATCTGACAGTACCCTGTTATGGGGCACAACACAGCAGTTACTCAACACGGGTAAAAACAAACCATTTATGTTATGCCAATTTGCATGAGGGACACCCACTAAGTAGGTAGCCACAAATTTAAAGGTTTTGTTTATATTCTAAAGAGGAAGAAATATGGCACCCAAACAAAAGCCACAGGAGCCAAAATCACCACATCTGCAAGCTGCAATTGAGGCAGCTGAGCACTATGGTTGGGACTGGGTCAGAGAGCATTAATACGGCCTACCAAAGAAATGGTTGCCACGACTGGCAGGGTTTGAACACAGCCCCCTTCCGCCAAAGAAAAGCAAGGCACCAGAGGGCACTAGCAAAGGTAACAAAAACAGCATATTGTTAACATGATGTGAGAATATGAAAGAGATGCAACAAATGATGCTGGAAATTAGGGACAAGCAACAGGCTCCCAAAAAGCCAGAAGAGGCAACAGGACACAACATACCTTTGGAACCCACAATAATCATAGATAGAGTGTCACCTTTAGTGCCACAAACACCATTGACTACACCTATAGTGCCACCAACACCAGTGGCAGCACCCATTGTACCACCAACACCAATGGCTGCACCAACAGGGTCAGACCCGGCAGGGCCTCTGAAAGCATGGGCGATTCCCACACCAAAGAATACAGGGCCAATAGACAAAAACAGCAGCGCCACCACTGATATTATCATATTTAGTAGTGCCAAGTTAGATTTAAATTTGAAATCTTTTGAAACAGAGATACTGAACAGGTATAAAAAATCCCTTGCATGGAACATTGATATAACAATTAAAGAGGCCATATGGTTAAAATAATTCATTGAAATATTCTCACTTATCGAGGCTCAATGAAAAGGAAGAGATGCTTTCAGGGATCCCAAAAAGATCGAGGACAAGGCCATAGCCAGGAACGCCCAGGTAGAACAGAACTGGGACAACTGGTCAAAATCATTTGCCATTTTATCAACAATTTTCCTGGAAAAGTTTCCGGGGGATGGAATAAAGCTATGGGCATATGCAGACAAAATCAGAGAAGTAAAAATCGCCCACAAGGGGAAGGGGTGGCTAGCCTACGACATAAGATTCAGAAGGAATATGTTGGAAAGACCAGCAATATAATGGGATGAAGTACAGAACGATCTATATATATTGGATGCTTAGCCTCCATCGGAGGTTGCTCAGGCAACCGGTAAGACAAATAAAAACTCACAAGGGGGAAATAGAAATACCGAAAATGAAAAACATAAGAAGGGAGAGCCGCCCTTTTGGAAAAATCAGCCATGGGCGGCTAGGTCAAATAGCCGTGGGCAGAATAAAGCTCACCACACTCCAAAATCCACCATCCCGTGCAGGAATTATGGGAAAAAGCAGTGCTCATGGGGGAAGGAATGATGGTATAAACACAACTGCACCAATTGCAATGGGGACCATCCTGCAAGCAGTTGCACCAGATTACCCTAATAAAATACCAAAAAAGAAGAGCAATAACAAAACATTGCCGCAAGTTTTGGAACCAGGCAGAACCCGCCCGCCCATCAACCCAAACATTTTTAGCAAAGCATTAATGAGTTATTCCGACAAAGAAATAATCTCATCAATCAAACAAGGGTTCAATGAAGGTTTCATTATCCCTTTTAAGGGTGTAGGGTCACACAAAATCCCAAATAATTTGGTCTCGGCTAGGGAGAACCCAAAGTACTAAGAGCTAAAACTGAAAAAGAATTACGCCTAGGCAGGTTTGCAGGCCTCTGGAAAATAATGCCATTTTCAAACAACCTAGTGTCACCACTAGGCCTGGTACCTAAAAAAGAACCTTGTAAGATGAGGCTAATACACCACTTGTCATATTCCAGGGGCCACTCTCAATGACCGGATCCCGCAGACTGAATCTGCAGTTACCTACACGCATTTTCAGGAGGATTTAAAATGAATACAGGACTGCAGTAGGAAAGCCCTTTTGGCAAAACTGGACATTGAATCCACTTTTAGGTTACTACCAGTCCACCCAAGTTCACAGCAATGGCTAGGGTTTACTTTTGATTAAAAGAATGTATGTGGACAGATGCCTCCCCATGGGGTGTGCAGTATCCTGTGCCCTGTTTGAACAATTCAGCTCGTTTTTCCAATGGGCATTTCAGAAACAAGCACCAGGGGTCAGAGTAGAGCACTACCTGGATGATTTTGTGGTGATGGGCCCAACCAATTCAGAAGAATGCACTAGGGCATTGGAAAAATTGGCTGCACGATGCGGCCTCCCACTTGCAGCGGAAAAGATGACCAAGCCATCCACCATCATTATCTTTTGGGTATATAGATAGACTCATCAGACGGCATATGCAGAATCCCAAAAACAAAAGTAGCAGAACTTTTGGGAAAAATCCAAGAGCTAAGTACAAAAAACAAGGGCACAGTAAGGGAATTACAATCACTGGCAGGCAGTCTCAATTTCGCGGCCAGGATCATGCCGCAAGGAAAAGTATTTTCCAGAAGCCTTGAGTTTAAAACCAAAGCATGCACCAAACCCCATCTATACATCAGGCTAGGCAAAGAAGTGAAAGAAGATCTGAAAGTATGGGAGAATTTCCTCACAAATTTCAACGGGACCACACTTTGGCGCACACCATTGAACACAGGGTCAAAAAGGGTCCTCTTTACAGATGCAGCAGGGAGCAAGAGGTTTGGGGCCATTCTAGACACAGAATGGGTGGCCGGACAATGGCCCGAGTCATGGCACACAGCTGGATGGTCAAAAAACGTCACTATGTTAGAAATATTTCCCATCTGGCTAACCATGCACATATGGTGCAGGCAGCTGGCAAACACGGAACTCATGGTATGGTGTGACAACATGGCAGTGGTAGGAATTATAAACAAAAGATCTACCAAATGCCACTTGGTGCTCAGAGTCCTACGAGCCATCAAAGCGGTTACACTGCATGAAAACATTTTCTGTCAAAGCAATGCACATCGCTGGACCAGATAACATTGCAGACGCCTTATCTCGCTTTCAGTGGACAAGATTCCGGGAGCTAGCGCCACACGCCCGGGAAAAGATAATGACAACAATCCCAGCGGAATGCTGGGCAATAATGGGAAACTAGAGAAGGCGGCATCAACGCCTGCACCCGAGGGCAAAGGCTGGGATGCACATCAACAAACAGGCACCTCAAAAACGGGTGCCAGCAGAAGGCTGCCAACAGAAAACATGAACCCTGCCACAGGGTTCCTAGTAGAGATGGCAGAGAAAGCATTGGCAATCAGCACTACAGCCCAATACAGTAAGTGCTTGCAAACAGTTTTTAGAACAACAGGTTTAAACCATGTGGAGTTAACAATAAAGGATATAGAATTTTTTTTTAAAGTGGGCTCAAAAGCAGGGTTTATAAAAAGATTGGGCAAAAAGACATTTGGTAGCAATATCTTATTTTTCAAAGTTATGGGGTGACTCAGACCCCACACAAAGCGCGTTAATTTCATATGCGATGAAGAGTTGGGGCAAGATAGAGGGACCTCAAGTAGATACCCGCTGCCCACTAGATTTTGACAAACGAGTAAAACTAATAAGCCTATTAGACAGGATATGCTCCCACCCATATGAAGCATTATTGTTCAAAACAGTGTTTTTTCTCACATACTTTGGGGCCTTTATAGTGGGAGAGCTTGTAGCTTCCAGCAACAAAGCCAACAACGGTTTAGGCATCTTGGAAACCAGGGTAAGAAGGGACAGCGTCAACATAGAAATACAGCGATCAAAAACAGAGGCCAAAAGGATCATTAACATTTGCTGTATTGATGATGCCCCAAACTGCCAGTGTGCATCACTAACATCTATTAACACAACGGACCACAGTGGGGGGTGGGGGGGTAGATTCCTAATCCATAGAGACACCTCAGCTCTAAATAACTACCAATTTAAAGGGGTGCTGATGAAAGCAATCAGCAAAGCAGGGTGTAATCCAAAGGAGTTTGGCACCCACTCTTTTAGGATTGGGGCAGCAACCTCAGCATTGCAAGGAGGGCTAGCCACTCAGCAAGTAAAGAAAATAGGGGGATGGAAATCTGATTTTTACAAAAGATACATCAGACCAGAAATAATATAGTTTTCTTCCCCACACACCTGTTTTTTTCTCCCCATAAAAAACAGCTGACCAGGACGCATCCCTTAAAATCAGCCTGGATAGTCGGGCACCTGTTTGTATTCAGGACAGGGCGCTGGGCTGAAGAAACTAAAGACGGCCCATCTTTCAGGAACACGATTGCGTCATGGTGGGGCTACAGAGGCCTCCACTGGACAGACATCCATGACAAGTTAGCTGACCTAGACTCCTACAGAGACCCGCCAAAATGTTTGATAATCCATCTGGGGGGTAATGACTTAGGGTAGAGAGGAAGGCAAAGGAGCAGGCTTGAGTAGTTGTCTAGTTTGCGGAGCATGAGAGTGGAGATTAGAGTTGTGCACCAAACTCCACCTATACATCAGGCTAGGCAAAGAAGTGAAAGAAGATCTGAAAGTATGGGAGAATTTCCTCACAAATTTCAACGCGACCACACTTTGGCGCGCGCCATTGAACACAGAGTTGTTGTAGAGTGTTTAGTAAGAAAGGATGAATTTTCTGAATTTTGAGGAGGTTAATACGAGCAGCCAAGGCAGTGTAAGCGATACATTGTTGCATTCATATGTTGCTATCATAGTGAACTTCAAGATTGTAAGCCTTGGATGAAGGTGCAACATCAGGCAGAAAGGAGACAGGAGAGGGGAGGGGAGGGATGGCATTGGAATCTGGGAGAAAGATGGCTTTGCACTTTGAAGTGTTCCTCATAAGGCAGCGGACAGCCATTCAGTGACGAATTGCAGTGAGAGATTTCATTATTCATTCCCAAGATGGCTGGAGCAAAGGAAGTAAATGAGGATATTATTTGAGTGTTATCATCAAAAATGTGATAGTGAAATGCAAAGGGTGGGCTAAGCATTCCTAGGACAGTCATATAGAGTGTGGAGAACAGAGCTCCAAGGAATAACCCTTGTGGGACACTGACAGGAAGAAGAGTGGGGTCAGAGGTTTGGAAGTTACAAGACATTTCAAAGGATCCACTTTCCAGGTAGGAGGACATCCAGGCAAGAGCAGATTTGCGAAACACAGAGTCCTGACGAGTGACAAGGAGAGATGAATGGATGACAGTGTCAAAAGCATCCGAAAGGTTCAAAAGGATGAGTATTGAAGAGAGTTCATAATGGTAAGCATTAGAGAGAATGTTGGAGACATGCATGAGTGTAGTCTCGGTTGAGTGTTTACTATGGAAGCCCGATTGAAGTGGATCTCCAAGAACATTATAATTAAGGTACTTAGTGATCCAGTCGAAGATCCCCCATTCAAGGACATTTGAATAATGGGGGAGGAAAGAAACTGGGCAATAGTTTTCTGGGACGTTTGGGTCAGCAGAGGGTTTCTTCAATAGTGTTAAGACGGTTGCAGATTTCAAGGAGGCAGGGAAGAGGCCAGCAGAGAGACAGAGAGAGAGGTTAAAGAGTTCAGACGGATGAAGGCAAGGGATTTAGATTAAGTCTTTGACCGTTTGGTGAGCAAAAGGTTCAATAGGAGTGGAAGATGTGTTGTCACTACGAAGGATGGGTGCTAATTCAATAGGAGTTTTAGTGTATAACGCTTTATGAATGCACATAAAATACAAAAATGAGAGGTAGGGGAGAAAAAGTCAAGAGTGGAAGAGTTAGGGGAAAGGTAGTGGACAAAAGGAAGGTTGGGGAAGGATCGAGAGGCGGGCTGCGATAGTGTCACATATTTTAGAGATAGAGGAAAAGTAGTGAGCAAATTAATTAACAGAAAGGGAAGAGGCGATAGACATTGTCTTGGGAGGTGTGAGCAATGATTGGAGGGTAGATGCAAGAATGGGGGGTGATTGTGAAGGGAGGAGATTAGATTTGTGAAGTTGGAGGATTTGGCAGAGTTCAGATCAGAGAATAGGGCAGCAAGGGAATATTTGTGGGATAGGAGTAGCAGGAGGGTGTCGTGAATCATGCCGCATGTTTGTTTTGATTGTCTAAATTTCAGAAATGATTGTAGGCGGGGTACTGAAAGGTGTGTATGTGCGAGGAGGCGAGTGTTGGCCAAATGGAGAAAGCATGATCAATGAGGGAGGCATAAATAGGGGAAACAGACATGGTAGAGGTCCTAACATTATCAAGGTAAGGGGCAAGTGTGCCGTGCCTGAATTTCTTCCAAGTCATTGAAGAAGGGAGTTAAGAAATAGAAGGTGGAAGGACCAAGATGTTAAAGTGAACAATGGAGTGATCATAGGGAAATGCCTCACCATAGTAGGAAGGCAGGTCATGGAGGGAGTAGGGGAGTGGTCAGATAGGAGGGAGCTATGCTCGAGGCAGGTGGCTGCTGGGAGTTTGTCATTCTGCAGGGCTTTAAACTCCCCAATGGGGATGTCAAAAGGAATTGACTCAAGGAGAAGAGTCAGATCAGGGAAGGAGGAGTTGAGAGGAGCAGGAGGTTGATAAAAAGCCAGAATAGTGATAGAAGTAGGAGGGAGCAGTTGTGTAGTGGCATATTCAAAATAGGAAGAGTCAGACAGGGGTAGAAAGGCAGTATAAAATGTTATTGAATTCCATTTGATCATTTTAAAAATGTGTTGAATTGCACTGCAATCCAATATTATTTCATACTAACCTTGCTTAGAAAGTCTGTAAAGGAACATAAAAATTCTCAATTTTGAACACCAAACAACCGTAGTTTATTTACTTTACTCTCCTGACATCAATCTTCCCATAGGACTTTAAAAGAGCAGTGTGCAATAACCTATGTCGGCACGTCATTGGTATCGTCTACTTAATGTATCAAGTCATTTGCAGGATCCCGTTGTTGCTAATTCAGAGATGTGGCTCTGTTCATCTGTTCTGAAGCTTTTTGTTATGTCCATTAAACAAAAGAAAGTGTTCAGTCAATAAAATGTATCCCCTCTGTCGTGCAGTAGCTTAGCCTTTATGCATACCGTCATGCAATTGAGTTCAATGCCCTTCTATTATGGCTGTTCAATTTCATTTATTGATAGCGTGTCACACATTGTTTCCACCTGTTAAAACCTCATTAGTCCAATAAGTATCACAGAAATCAGTACACTCGCAGTATGCCATACATAAAATTGTCACATTGTGGCTTTTTGTGCCACATTGATTCATTGTGACTCCATAATATAATAATAATAATATAATATAATATAAATCTTTAATTAGCAACCTATCTGGGGGAGCCAGCCAATCCGGTGGCTAGGAATGCAGACTTGAACTGCTGGCGAAAGCCCACGTTCCATGCCGCCTGACGGCCAGTTTCCCCCGCAACCATCTTTAAAAATTCTTTTTCCCTTTTCCCACCCCCACTTACCTGTTTGTTGTGGCGGCGCAGGGCACCGCTTCTCTGGCTGCCATGGAAAGGGAAGAGGAGCTCAGAAGAGCTCTGCCATCCGTTTCCACGGTGGCAGAGCTCCAAGGATTTCATTAATTGAATGGGACATCTCACGTTAAATGACTAAGGCAATGAACATTCTCAGATTCATTTAACCTGTGTGACGGAGGGGGATTGGATGAAACACTTCACTGAAAAATGTAGTTTGTATACCACAGAATTGTGTTATTGTTACGCTCACCTGGCTCCCACAGAGGCGTCGATCTGGACTGGACTACTGCGGTCTCCACCAATGTGACACGTAGGGCCGAGATAATGGACTGGACTGGCCCACCTAGCTTCGTTTGCTTGGCCCGTAGGAATATTCTTCTGATGATTTGAAAAGATGAGCTCTCCACCCTGCATTGAGCACAGGGGCGCGTAGATAACCAGTTGCTTCACTGGCTCGAAGGAATTGGTGAGTTCCAGGACAATATTGACTCCGATATTCCCGGCAAGACGCCGTAAGTATGTAATTCGTAAGAGTTCAAATGCCTGACTTTCACTCTTGTCCGATTCCTTGCAGGTTGCAGCTTGACCCTACTGAAGAGTTCCTTGTGGCAACCGGTAATATTCTGGTAAGGATTTGTATTATCCAACACAGTTCGATAGAATAATGCCTCTGGCGGTAAAATCAGGTAAGTCTTTTGTGGTGAGGAGGGTTCCCCTTGTTAGTCCCTTTGTTTCACCTTGCTGTCCTTTTGTTTCCCCTTAGGGGCCGGGGTTCGGCTAGAATGCAGTGGAAGCTGCGCCGACCCGTGAAGAGGAACAGTACCCCCGGTGGTAAAATCAGGTAAGTCTATGGGGGATATTCCTTTGTGTATTCCCTTGGCTCACCTTGCTGTTCTTGTCTTCTCCTTAGGTGCCGGAGTGCGGCGGGAACATGCAGGAGGATGTGGTGAAATGTGAAGATGCTGCGAAGGCCGGTGAGTTCAGCGCGGCACTGCAGCAGGCGAGGCGACGCACATAAAATAACTTCTTTCTTCCAGCTCAATGGCGCGATGGATCGGGAATTCAGATAAGGATCAAAGGTATTGCTCTTGTTCTAACCTTTTCTGCTTCTTTCTCCCTTTTTCTAGGAGCTCCAAACTCGAGGCAGGCGTGGCAGAAGACTGGATGCAGACTTGCAGGCACTGTGAGCGTTACGCTGCTGGATTCAGAATAATGCGAAGCGTATGCTGCTCTTTGGGCGTGGTTTAAATAGCCTCCAAAGTAGTCCCAGGTAAGTATTCCTCCCCAGCCCCACCCGAGTATAGTCCCTAGATAAAATAATCCCTTCCAAGCCTCTTTCGGCTTGAAGCTCTTGCAGCATGGTCTGCATCAGGTAAGTTTGCAGCATGGTCTGCATCAGGTAAGTTTTAATCTATGAGCCTGGCGCCATAGACTGTCCATATGAGCCTAGCGCCATAGGCACCAGGACTGCACCCAAATAGCCCCTAGCAGGGGTTGTTGGGCTTGCTTGGGGTAACTTGATGCCTGCTTCCAGGGTTGCTGGACTTGGTCTGGGTCCCCGGGGGTAGGCATCATGACAGTTATGCAAACATCCTCCCTGATAAAAGTAGGTGCTGTCCTATAGGTCCAAGACTGATGAGATAGAAGACATTTTACTGAAATTTCAAAAATCTCATTCCAGTCGACCGGATCACATAACCAACGTGCTACTGAGAAATGATAGCAAGCTATGGGCTGACATTCTTATTAGACATTTAAAGCAAGTAGTCCAAGAAGCAGTAATTCCACCCTCCTGGAACTGAACTATAATTGTACCTATTTTTAAAACAGGTATAAGGAGTGACCCAATAAGCTATCGTCCAATCTCTTTGATAGATGCCCCATTTAAAGTTTTCCCAGCAGTTCTCTTAAAGGAGTTAATAAAATGGGCAGGGGCATTAATCTGTTTAGCCCGTTTCAGACGGGTTACAGGAGGGGAGTTGGTACCTTCCACAGCGATTTTCCGCTGGCCACATGTATGTGCCATGCTAGTGAGTGTACTGGCAGAATACTCTACGTGGCAGTTCTGGATTTATCCTCAGCATTTGATCATGTAGATCTTGTGTGCCTGTGGCATAAACCTATGGAGCGGGGGATAGATCCAGTACTGCTGCACATGATTCAACTGCTGCACACACACAATGTGGCCAGTATTAGGTTAAACACCTCAGGGACTTTATCCAGTCCACTTTCTCTGGCTCGAGGAGTCCTCCAAGGTTGTGTAATTGCAACAACATGGTTTAATCTTTACTTGGCAGATTTATGGAACAAATGTAAACAATGGGGTGGTTATCCTCCAAGGTGTGGAAGTGAGCATATGACCTGTTTAGATTATGCAGATGACCTAATCTTGATGGATTACACCCCAGCTGGTTTGCAATGATCCTTGAAAGGAGCAACACTCTTGCTAAAAGATAACCACTTGGAGATATTTTTCACCAAATCTTTTGTGATAACGGTAACTGCAAAGTGAAAACTGAAGAAGTACAAGTGGTTTATTAATGAGGTAGCAGTGAGTGAGGTTGGTTCTGTTATCTATTTAGGTTTTGTATTCTCGGCCAAAAGGTGCTCTCCCTAAATATAAGGAGAATGTAGGAGATAAGGTGAGATCTTGCACCTCTTTGTTAAAGGTGATCAACCGCATGTTTTGAGCCTTTTCTCTGATTCCTTTGTTAGAGTTTTGCTGCCTAAAAGTTGCTGTTATGTGTTTGTATGGCTCAGGACTTACTTTGCTCTCAACTGGAAGGTACTTGAACAGTCTCGAAGGTGGAATTCTCAAGGAGGTGGTAGGAGTGTCAAAATCTGGACCTATTAGAGTAATTCAGTTAGAGATGGGTTTGCTGTCCTGGTGGGCACAGTATTTGAAAAAGGCCATTCTTTTGAACAAAATAATTTTAAACTCTGATAAATCTTCTTTGGTGTTCCACCTACGTGAAATGTTGAGAATGGAGCCAATGGATTCTTGTCTAAAGTTTACAAACAGTGCTTGAAGTTTATGGAGCTTGCAGACATTTCAATTCTGGATTCACAGTTTGTGATTAAAACAAAAATTAAAAGGTGGGACAAGATTTCAGATCTTAATGACTTGCAATGATTACAATTGTACCGAAATGATGGTTTTTACTATACTCCCACATTTGATCTCAGACCCGTTATTTGATGATTTCCATCAAAAACATTACGGAGTTGGCTTCTTAAAATGTAGGTTAAGCTGTTTAACAACAATCGAGGTGATTATACCAAAATTAGGGATTCTGAAAGAGTTAAGAAGTTGCAGACTTAATAAGAACGAGCCCTTGTAGTCCTTCTACCACATAGTTCTAGAATTTCCAAGCCTTATGTAAGGTGGTTCTCCCTAGGTGTCAGTGAAAAAGGGCAGCAACCTCTATGAGTCCTGAGCCAGGGATACTCCACCTTACTGCACAGATGTGCAAATGTGAACCCAGGCAGGAAGGGTCTAATCTTGTCCCTTTTTGTTGACAGCCCAGCCCTGGTGGCTAGCCGTACTAAGGTTGCCCTCGTTTAAATAAACAGACACAGCTTCAGGTGCTTTGAATAGAGTAAAACTCCTTATTTATATTACGTTAATAGACAAAACAGGAATGCTATTAGCTAGGCCCTGTTAACAAGGCATTTAAATGTACTCTAGTTCAGTTGATGCACAGACATTAAGGATTTACTCTTACATTTCCTCCGATAGTTGTAATTCTATGTTTTTTTTCTTCTCATCCCAGTGTGGTCACTGGGGGGAGGAGGGAAGACCCTTCAAAGTGGATAAACCAATAAACCAATATTACAGTGTGAACACTTATGGTTTAGCTACGTCTCATTGGAGCACTACATAACTGGGTTCCCTTTAATGGGAATACCTTAGCGCCTCATCACTTCACATATGGTAAATAACCAACTGTTTCACAGGGATGGGGAGCTTTTGCGAGTAAGATTTTTCACATTTGACAAATACGCACCTCTTTCATCTCAGTGGGGCATTTGCGAGTGGGATTTCTCATATTAGATAAATAAATAACTCTTTCACTTCATAAAAGGCAAAAGTGAGCAGGATTTGTCACATTTGATAAGTAAACAATTCTTTCACCTCAGTGGGGCATTTGCAAGCAGGATTTCTCACATTTGGAAAAATGAATAACGCTTTCACTTCATAAAAGACATTAGTGTGCAGGATTTATCACATTTGATAAGTAAACAATTGTTTCATCTCAGTGGGGCTTTTGCGAGTTGGATTTCTCACATTGGATAAATAAATAACTCTTTCACTTCATAAAAGGCATGTGCGAGCAAGATTTATCACACTTGAGAAGTAGACAATTCTTTCACCTCAGTGGGGCATTTGCAATAGACCCCACCTGTGAGGCGTTCTCTAATCCTTCCCTTCTCCAGCTCGGCTAACATGAACCCGCCGCTGACTGAAGTATACCATACTCTGCTAATCCGTATCCCCCTATGTTTTCCAATGTTCTCTTAGATCAAGCTTTAACAGGAAATATACATATGCCGCCAAAGCTGAAAAAACGTGTCTACTTTTCTATCTTCAGCGTGCCACCCAAAGTGTCGGCTTCCCAAAATGTTTCCTCTCCTACCTTCTATGCCAGAGAGGGGAACGGCAGTCTCACGTCTGTACCCGACTGTTCCATCCTCTGACACGAACACCAACGGGAGCTAACAACCCACGCTGGGCTGCTTCGCTACCAAGTGGCTGACTTCCTTGACCCCGGAGAGGGGAGAGAGCAAGATGGCCTGGTTCTGCTTTCACAGGGACCTTGTCAGCATGGAGCACCAGGATGCCCTGCGTGCTCATCCAACGGCGCTCTCCCTCTATGCCGCTTGCTGCCTCTATAACAATCTATGGTCCTGTCCCCCAGGACGGGAAGACGGTGACAGGTTTTTAGATAAAATCACCTCATCCACGCTCTCATTCCCCCTGCCGGCGGGCCGTACCAAGTCCCCCGGGATATAGGAAGAGAAATACCTGCAAACATAAAAACAGGGCTGACATTATGCACATAAGTTCACCTTCCATACATTAAAATGAAACTCCCACGCTGGAATGTGGGGGTTTACACTTAGAAAACTCAGATTGCAATTTCTGGGTTCCTGTGTGCGGTCTACATCAGAAGGTCTGCTCACCAGTCTTTGGAACAGGCTTATAATGGGCACTCACACATCGATCACCTTGGCTGCGTCAACATTTCTGGTATGAATTTTCGAATATTTACAGGCAGTAGTAGAGCAAGTACACTCTTAGTTTTGTAGAATCCATATATATAGTGTTTTGGCTTTTATATATCATGGATTATGTGTTTCTATGTGTAATTATGTAAATGATCCATTTTAGATAATTGTATTTTTGAAATATTTAATTGGAGAATAGAATGACATTGTTCTTACTTCTGTAAGGTACTCTGTGTACTAAAAACACAATAAAAGTAAAAAATAAACCACTGGTGAACACAATAAATATAAGTAAACTTTCTGCATGTACAATGAAAATATGATTAACTCTCAAGTCCTGATTGGTTTTAGTGCTTCGGTGTGCCCTGTAAAATGTCTTTTATGTATAGAGACTTTCTACATTCGCTAACAAATGGGAAGTGGACTCTTTCCCACAATCCTTCTTTGAAATGTCAGTATGACTTTTTCTTTTCATTTTAACAGGAAGTTTACGAGATACTTCTAGCATTTCTAGCATAGGTTGCTTGGATTTTTATGCCGGAGCAGGTGCTACATTTGGGCCTAGGGTCCGTACTTCCCTGATTCCATGATTGGGTAGGTATTATTTGCTTGACAACGGGCTGGGTACACTACTGCTACAACTTTCAGGTTAGAGGTTGTCTTTTTCATTTCTTTTTCCTCTTCCAACAATCAAATAGGGGCTCATTTTTGAATTCCACATAAAAAGGCGGCAGGGACCGGTTCCGTTTACTCTTTAACACACACACATCCCTGCTGAGTTATTTTCCTCATTTGCACAGCGGAGTGCAAAACGGGGGCGTAAACACGTGGTGAACATATGATTGGTTATTTAGAACACCCTTAATACCCAGAGGTTTCCAAGCACAGACCCAGGGATCGAACCTGTGTTGCTCTGTGTCATCTTGGGAGGAGTGGACTGCACCTGTCATGTGCATGGCCAGTTTTGAGGGCATTTGGAGCCAGGAAGTATAACTTGGAACAGCTGCAGCAGATGGTGAAGTCACACATGTACTCTCAACAGTGAAGCTGATGCAGCAAAGTGTGCATCTGTCAAAGCAATATCTGGGGAGCCACACAGCTGTTGTGCCCTACACAACCCGAAGCTGAACATACTTTTCTCATCCGACCCTGTGACATTTGTTGAGCCATTTTGGTCAGCGACAAGTAGTGCCCTGCCAGACAAAATAATCAGAAGGAAGACTAGAAGTTCCAGAATGCCATGTGACATGGTGTTCAAATGTATGAATGTGTGGGAAGGTCAGTCTTAGTCCCGCTTGCCAAAAAACATCCCGGTTTCAAAAAACGGCACAAGGTGGTGGCAGGGCCCTAGGACAGAATAGTGCACTCCATGAAAATCCCAAAGGTCTGCAGTTCCCAAATGATTATCATCTGATGCTGCCCTTATGTAGTGTCATGGGAAATTGACATGTGCAACCAACCACAGCACAATCATGGCCTCATCGACATATATACCTACAACGTGGCTAGCACGATTCATTAAATGGTGCTGATGAGTCCAATTTGCTGGTCCTCACAGCACATGTAAAAGACAGGCAGCATGTTAGCCACATACTGGGCATGCAAAACTGTTATATAGGGTTAACTGCAAAATTGGCCTGACAGAATAAGAGGCCTTCCAATGGCATGTGTGTTTGGCACACTCGAAACCGTGTGTGCAAAGTCACGACTTTATGCCTTCTTCATTCCCAACAGGAGCAGATTCATCCAGCAACAGTGATGCCACGATGCCACTGTAACTAGCTACGGGGACAAGAGCAGGGGTGGACTGGGAACCAAAAGAGGCCCTGAACATAATGTTCAAAGTGGCCCCATATTACACATTTTCAGCAAGCCCAACCCTTTTCCTATAGGAAAATTGGGAAATACCACACAAAAGAGGCCCAAGGTGCAGAGGCCTTCCGGGAAATCTCCAGAGTTCTCTATAGGCCAGTCCACCCCTGGACAAGAGTCATCCCAGGGCGAGCAGACCTGCCACTGCACCCAACAAGAACCACCAACACTGCCACCAGCCCAATAAACATCTCCACAGTAGAGACCATGGCCACAGGCTGATCCGATACCTCAGAGTAGTCCATTGTCACTGCTGCAGCCACTGTCACCCTCAACAATGCCTCTACCCGATTCTGGAATGTTGGTAAACAAGGCAGCAGCTTAAACCAACTGCTCCTGCTCCCTCCCAGCCTATGGATAATTAATATTGGAAATTGGAAAAATGAATCCTGCGCTGATATCAAAGAAGAAGATTGAGATCCCTGACAACCCCAACTCCAAAAAAGCTAAACAAGGGGAGAAGATGGGTGAGAGTTCAGGGAATGGTGACATGTATGCACTGCTTCTCCAGATTGCCCAGGATGTGAAGGAAATGAAGGTTACCCTCAGTGAATTGTCCTCTCAAGTCGTTCACCTGGAGAATAGAGTCACCAAAGTGGAAACAGAAAATACAACCTTGGCCACGGAGGTTGCAGGGAGTTATAGGGCCTACAAGGAGTTGAGATATGAAGTTTCTGATTTGAAGAGTAGGAACCTGATGTTGGAGGCTGATCAAAGGAACTTGAACTTGCGCTTGCTGGGTGTGAGTGAACACTCTGCTTTGGACAAAAACCTTGATCACAGAGTCAAAGGAGTACTGGAGGCAACATTGGGTAACAACATCCTAAAGGAAATGGACATGGATTACTCCTTTAGAGCTGGTAAACTGGTCCGGGCCGGAAAACCAAGACAGATCATCATGGTGATGTCCAGAGTGAGTGCAAAGGAAAGGATTTTAAAGGCTGTGAGAGAAAAAGGGAAACTTCTGCTAAATGGAGATCAATTGGCGATCTATCCAGATTTCCCTAAGGAAATAGTGGAAATGAGGAAGGCGTTCAAAAGTGAGAAAGCTTTGGCACAAGAAAAAGGGATTAAAAACTCTGCTGGTGAAACCGGCGACACTGAAGATATTTTTTGGATCAGGTGTCAAAACCACAGAGGATCCAGTTGAAGCTGAAAAGTGGCTGAGGGCTGGGGGTTTGAACTTGGATAATAATATTACAGATTGATGTGATACATGATATATGAAGCTGTGAAGATGTAAGGTTACTTTTCTTTATTGATTCATTTTTCCTGAAATTGTTAGATGGGAATTGGTTTGTTTAGGTATCAGAGCTTTATTAATATTTCAAATATGCTGTAACGGTTTTTCCCTCGAGCGTAGGCTTGATGTGGGCTTGGATAATGGGTTACTCTACAGCAGTACGTGCTCCGTAGATTTTCTATAGGTGATGGTGCTTGTTTTTTGTATGGACGGAGTGCCGGAGGTGTCGTGCGGTCCGGAAATGGCGGCCGTGCGGCACCCTTCGGAGTTTTGCCGGCAGCGGTGTGATGGATTGGTGGATGCGGGTGACTGGCCACTGATGACGCACATTTGAGGTAAGGCGCAGTGGAGCTTTCTCCTTGGGGCCGCGGCGCGCGTGTTCCGAGCAATACGCCTTGTTGCATGCTCACGTGTTTGGGGGGCACAATGGATGTAGAGGCTGGGGTGCATGTGTTGTGGCCGAGGGGAGGGGACTGCTCTTTGCACGGCTTTGTCCTGGACTGCTTTGGTACGTTGATCGTATTGTTTCCATAGCCGGAATTAGATGAAGGAATGCCATGTTTGGGAGTATGCTGCCCAATGCTAATCCCCTGCACATGTAACAGTTGTTCTTGTCCTGGTTGCACACCCCTGACATGCAGAGTGGGGTGTATTTGACATGTACTTGTACTGTAATACCGAAGCCAACTGTATGCCATTACCATCACTGCATAAAGAAGGTGAGAGATGTGGAGTTCCACTGTAGTCCACACCTTTTACTTTGGATGGGTACGTTTCGTTTCGTGCAGTAACGAAATCAGCTGTGAGAATGTAATAGATCCTGTCATCTAATGTGAACAATGACGAGGTCTATGGTTAAAATATGATTGTGCACCTCTGTCTACTTACCAAATCACAGACAGAATTTTCGATGAGGTTTTTTAGCAGTAATGCTTCTGTTGGAGAGGGTTTGATTCCATTCTCAAAGCGCAATGAGTGAGGTGCCAACACGTTATATCTGGAGTGCCCAGTTATACAGTACATTTGGATTAACATGGTGGAGGTTGCAGTTTTGTGCCATGGAAGTCACGTGGGGGAATGTAGTCCAGGAAATACCGGAGATTCTGATTTTTATGCTTGGCAAGGTGAGTGGTAAGGCCACCGGGAAAGTCATGGATTGGTGTGTGAATGCCATGGAAAAGTTTAATGCTGTATTTGGCTTCTAATCTCATTTGGTAGGGTGCAGGGACACAGGTATTTTGCAACTCTCTGTACACTTGCTCACACTTTCTAGTGATGATTCACGCTCAATTGCTCTGCATGCCCGCAGTAGTTGGGATTTGTGATGTTTAAACTGATGGTTGTGACGGTAGGTGGATTAGTGTGATTCGTTGATGGTTATAATAAGAGAATTCAGGTTTTGTCTAGGCATGTGATTGACACATGGTGTGGTATTTAGCGTTTTTGAGTAGGGGATGTTGCATCTATTCAGGAATGCTTTTATTTGTGCTTTCATTTGCTGGAGAGTTGTGGGAATTCATTTAGACCAAATTGTATTTTTAACTTCATTTGAATTTGACCAAATGTGGTCTGTGACACCTTTTTGGGCTTTCTATAGGCTGACCTAAGGAAGGGTGGGGGAGGGGTAGTCCCGTTCGGCCTGTAGCTGGAAGGGATGTTCTGGATGGTTGGGTGGTTCAAGCCCAGGAGTGTTTTTTTATTTTTTATTTTATTTCTTTACTTGACTATAGGTTTAGATAGTATTGTGTCTTGTGAATTCATTGCAAGGATTGGGAAACAGAATCTAGCAATGTCTTACACTTATCAGAGGAATTTCAGAGTGGTATCTTGGAATGTGAATGGTGCACATTGTGCTGTCAAGAGGAAGGTGATTTTGAGTAAACTAGGGGAGATGGGAGTGGATGTTGCAATGCTTCAGGAGACTCATTTGTTGGATGCGGATATAGATAAGTGGAAAAAGGAGTGGGTTGGTGATGTTTATGGTTCATCGTTCACTACTGGTTCTAGGGGTGTGTGTATTCTTTTTAGGAAGAATCTCCAGATCACTGGGGTGAAGTGTGTGAAGGATGGGGATGGAAGGATAGTGTGTGTCACTGCACATATTCAGAATGCTCAGTATTGTTTCTGCAATATATATGCTCCGAATGGGGGTGATGGTAGTTTTTTTGTAGCTTGAACGCAAATGTTGCAGAATGTAAATGTGATTAATGTAATTTTGGGAGGGGACTTCAATGTGGTTTTGGAACCTGGACTTGATAAAAGTGTGGGGGGTGTGGACAATGCCAACGTTCTGAAAAGTTTTTTTTTTTTTTTTCTGAAAAGAACAGCATTAAAGAGACTAATTGATGAATGGAACCTCACAGATGTTTGGAGATTGCTAAACCCTTCTATGAGACAATATACTTTCTTCTCTGCAAGACATAATGCTTACTCGAGAATTGACCTCCTTATGATCTCTGGCCTCTGTACACAATCATTCCAAAGGGGTGACATCGGATCACTACTTGTTTCGGACCATGCTCAAATCTCCATAGACTTGCGATTGACCTTCCCGGTTCCTAAGTCTAACACCTGGCGGATGAATACCTCCCTCTTGGACGACGATGTAATTATGGACAAAATTGTTCAAGAGGCGAGATTCTTTATATCTGTGAATTGGACTGGTGAAGTCAGGGTGGAGTTTGTGTGGGAAGCATTCAAATCATATATGCGAGGATTGTTGATTGGTTTGTCCAGCAAAAAGAAAAAAATGAGAGATGCATAAGTGAAAAAGCTTACTGATGACATTCAGGATCTTGAGAGAAATAATATGCAAAACTTTCCAGATGAGACTTTAAAAATATTGAAGCAGAAAAGGAGACGATTGGAAGATTTGTATTCTTCGAAGGCTGAGTGGTTGCTTTTTAGAACCAAAAGCAACTACAATGAAAAAGGTGAAAAATGTGATCGACTTCTGGCACATCGGTTGAGGCTTATGGATAGTGGCAGATCTGTCAATGCAGTGGAAAGACAGGATGGGTTGGTGACTTTTGATCCTGTGGAGATTAATGCGGCATTTCTGTCGTATTATAAAACCCTGTACTCTTCAGAGATCAACTTATCTGAGCGTACAATTGGTCAATTCATTGATGACTGCCATCTGAAGAAAGTGAGTTTGGAATCATTGGAGTGTATTGAAAGAGATTTGAGCGTGGAGGATCTCAGGTTGGCTGCTTATGCGCTGAATTCTGGGAAGTGTCCAGGTCCGGATGGGCTACCAGCTGAACTTTTTAAAATGTTCCCAGAAGAGGTGTTTGCTTTGATGCTAGAGATGCTGCGCGCCTCTTTGAGGAATGGGTGCCTTCCAAGTTCAACAAGACATGCTTCAATCTCCGTTTTTCTGAAGGTGGGACGAACACCAGAGAAAACTGGCAGCTATAGACCGATCAGCTTATTGAACACGGACAACAAGATTTTCGCCAAGGCGTTAGCTTTGAGGATTGAGAATGCGCTGATGGATATCATAGATGTAAGTCAATCTGGATTTGTAAAAGGCAGACATGTTTCAGAAAATGTGAGAAGATTGCTGCTGACACTATATGAAAGCAAAGAAAACCATAATGATGTGGTGACGTTGTCCTTGGATGCTGAGAAAGCTTTCGACCGTATTGAATGGACTTATCTTTTAAGTACATTGAAAGGCTTTGGTTTTGGAGATACCATGATCGGATGGATAAGACTGCGGTATTCCCGGCCGACTGCTTGTGTTCGGACTAATGGCATGGACTCGGGCATTTTTGAACTTGGGAGAGGCACGAGGCAAGGCTGTCCACTGTTGCCGATTCTGTTTCTGATCGCCATGGAATTGCTGGCTGTGAGGATAAGAGAAGAGGATAGAAATGAGGGCGTACGCTTTGATGCAGCCTCCCAGAAAGTTTGGTTGTATGCGGATGACATGCTGGTGGTGGTTCAGAATGTGGAGAGCTCCATTCCTGCACTGATGGAGTTGATTGATGTGTTCAACTAGGTTTCCGGATACAAGATCAATTGGACAAAGTCGGAAGCGCTGCCGGCATCAACCACTTGCACTGTTTTGAAGATGCAGGGCTTTCCCTTTAAGTGGTGTCCGAATAAGATGAGATACCTTGGGATTTGGTTAACGAATGATGTCTCGAAAATAACAGATGTCAATCTTACACATGTGATTCAATCTTTGGAGCTTGACCTGAAGAGATGGAGTGCACTTAAATTGAGTCTCTGGGGGAGAGTGAATGCCATCAAAATGACATCAACACCGCGAATCAACGATGTGCTCAGTGTGCTTCCCTTGGGCGTGAAGAAGGGCCATTGGAGGAAAATTGAGAGTTTAATCCAGTCTTTTCTCTGGGAGAACAAACAGCCACGCCTCAGCTAGTGGAAATTGCAGCTGCCCCAAGACTGTGGAGGTTTGGGGGTTCCTGACTTTGAGAATTATCATTTAGCCTTTGGAGCCAGGCATCTGGTTCCATTTATTGAAGATTTGGAAGATGTTTGGACGCTGGCGGAATCAAGTAGTTCTTCTCCGTTGCCGCCTAGGGCCATACTGTCCACGGTGGATGGATCTGGTTATCGCTCATTTCCGCCGACAAGATTCCTGAGAACTTGTTGGAGAGAACTATGGAAGAAAAGTAAGCGCAAGGTATGTGATAATGATTACATCCCTATCTGGTTGAATCCAGGTATTTTGCTGAATGGGAGGCCGCTATTGTGGTTGAACTGGCTCCTGAGTGGTGTACTATGGTTGAGTGATCTGATGGAAGACGGCAAATGGATCAGCTATAGAAGACTTGCACAAATTAAAGATCTCAGAGACTGTACAATGGGTGAATACAGAAAATTGAGAGGTTTGCTGCGGAACCAGAGAACTGTTGATGGCGGTGGTTGTCACTTATGGCTACCTGAATATAAGACATTAGGTGGTATGGCATCCAAAATATATAGAAATCTGAGCCAACAGTACACGCCAGCAGAGGGGTTGTTAACTAAGTGGTCTGAGGTCCTTGGCTCTGATATGACTGTGGAGAGGTGGAGGTTTCTTTGCAAAAACGTGACTCTGACATCCATTAATCTTGGAGAACAATGTCGCCAAATCAAAATTTTTAATAGAGTGTTTTGGACTCCCCAGAGACTTTATGCGAGAGGGATGATTGACTCAGAGGCCTGTTGGAGGTGTAAGCATGATGTTGGCTCCTTTGAGCACTTGATCTGGGACTGTTATGAACTGAGGACATTTTGGAGGAGTGTCACTGAGAAGATTAATGAGGTTCTATTGCTGCAAGAAGATATTGATTATAACACTATCATCTTGGGTGAGGATGATAAAGTGGAAGATCTCACTTATCCACAGAAATGCTGTTTTTTTAGGGCTGCAAATTCTGCGAAAAAAATTGTTTTGAGAAAATGGAAATGTGATGAGAGGCCGACCTGTTCAGAATGGGTGGAGGACTTGAGGCAAGTGGCCAGAATTGAGAAGGTTATCCTTCGCAGGAACAAAGTTGAAATTGTTTGATGATATGTGGGGTGGGTTTTTGGATGGCATGTGATAATAAGTTGGTCTGTTTTGCTTTTTAAATTCTGTGAAGGTTGGGGGTGGTTATGGGGTGTGGATTCTATGCAATTAATTCTACGATTACAATGCTGATATGTTTGTTGTTTGTATGTTTTCTATAAATGTCAATAAAATTAATAATAAAAAAAAAACAATGCCTCTACCCAACCCAGTCACAGCAGGTGTCCCGAGGGTGAGATGCAGCAAGGAACACTTATGAAAAGCATCTTCCACAGGGTCACACTCACTTCCACCATCACTCATACTTATTTATTTTATTTAATTGCATTTTGTTACAGGAATTGTTAGTTGCGTAATTGTTTTTTTGTGTCTTAGTTGCATATTTATAATGCGCTTAAATACCCAGAGGTTTCTCAGCGCGGACCCGGGGATCAAACCTGTGTTGCTTTGTGTCGTCTTGCTTCCAAGGCGAATGCGTTGCCGCTGAGCTATCCTCCTGGGACCATAGTCATCTGCAGTGGCAATGCCGGATGAGGTACTTGGCATCCTGCCATGATAGAACTTTCAGGATCATCCCTATCACCTGATCTGTGTCTCAATACCAGGCACTTAGTGCCAGCTGTGCTTTATGACAGCATTTGAATGCTAGTGTGATTAGGCTGCTCAGTACCCATCCCAGGGCAAATCGCAAAAACATGTCAGGTCACACAATTGTGCTGATTGCCTGTGGCCAACAGTCTCTTTCCTGTATTGTGGGGTTTCCTTTCAGGGGGACACCCGACTCATTCTGCTGTGCTTCCCTGTGTTCCCCTTTGATTTCAGGGGGCATCACCAAAGTCACTGTGCTTCACTTCCCCCTGCAGCTGCCATACTTGGCCTCAAGTACTTCTCCCCTTTTGTGCGATTCCTTTGGTCTTCCCTATCCATCCTCCCCTGCATACCACACTTCGTGTCCAAGCCTGTCTCTTGCCCAGTATACTTTTTCATGTCCATGCTAACTGGTGACATCTTTGCCACCAGCAATTGACTACCTTACGGTGTGTTCTCTGTGGTAGCGAAGCAGCTCTGGGTGCTGGCATATGCTAAGTGATGTACAGCCTAAAATACTATTGTCATTCTAAGAGTGACATTCATCAAACCACTGATGACGATGAAGGGGATGATCTTGAGGTTGCTGTTGGTACTGAGACCCCCTGTTACTGCATCAACCGCTTCAAGGGGGGAAGGGAGAGGAGCATGCCTGCTGGGGCATCCCCACTTTTTTTTCTCCAATCACTGGCATTGTTGGGCAGGTTGCTTGCAATTGTGCAGTGGTATGATGGTAAGGAGCATCTGGAGGCCTGTACCGGAAAGGAGGCAACAGTTTCTGTCTCCTCACTGGTATCCCAGAGAGGAGATTGAGTAGTCACTTGCACAGCAGGTTGAGCAGCAAATACTGTCACCCACACCAAACCTTGTTGGCAGTCCTAATGGGCTGCTGCTTTCCCACATGCAAATCCGTGTGTGTGTGTTTTTTTGTTGGGCTTCGAGAAGATAGGTGTTGGTAGGCAAAGGAGAAGGGGGAATTCTTGGGCTGCGGTGGTAGTGAAGGTTTAGACAATTGTTAGTTAAATACATTTCTAAACCATAAAATGCACTAAGTACATTAGTGTCCCATTCCGAGGATCACAGTGGTCAGATGAAACCCCCTTATCATCCTTCAGGACACTGTCTGCATCCCACTGCTCCAGGTGAAGCACGGCCACCTGGCATCTGATCACTATGTTTGTCCAACCTTCTGGGGACTGTACTGCAGAGTACTTAATGTATTATACTTGCATGGGCAGTGGCCTTTCAGGAGTCCAGATTCCTATGCTTTGTGAGCAGGTGTCTAAATATGTCCCCAGGTGAAGTGATGAAATACGTAAACATGCAATCTTAATGAGGTGCATTGTGCATGGAGTGACTGTGAAAAACTTCCATCTTCCACCATACATCCCTTTGCATCATCTTTAGATTGTAGTCATCATTTTACTCCATGAAAGAGGGAAGTAGTGTGGGGATGGAAAGCTGTGTGGTGATGTGAAGGGGTGGGGGAGAAGAATGTAATCTGGATCAAAATCAGTTGCTCCTGTTACATACCTAGCAGGTTTGGCTGCATGACTCCACAAATCTGGGCATACTGCCGCTCCACCAGCTTATGAAGTTGTGTGTGAATCCAGAGAGAAATTCGAGTACAACAATGCTGATGGGTAAGGTGGAATTGCATGTCATCTGCATATCGAGAGTATGCACCTGTTTATTGTTCCTGCGATCAATGACAAGGCGGCTGTCTTTGACACTGTAGATTTCAGTCTATGTGGACAGGAGGGCTATGTAGCTACGTACATGGAAATTAAGATATCTAAAGCTCCGCTGCGAAGGAGCCTGCATTTACTGAAATTACGCCGTGCAAAACAGCGAGGAGATGAGCCCCAGCCCCTGCCTGCCACCATTGCCGAGCACGTGTGAGGCCAGGAGCGCCAGCCGTACATTCGCCGCTCCGGTTCCCCAGGCAACCAGCAACAACAAGCTGGGGCCCGGGGAAATGCCCGCCAATGACACCGCCATAGCCCATGTCCGCTATTGGCTTCCACGGCCTGCCAGCCCCTCCTCTTCTGGCTTAAATGGAGCTGGAAGAGGCCGACAGGCAAAGCCGCCGGGAGAAGGCCAAGGGAAAAGGCCTCTCTGCAGCTCTCTGCAGCTCTCTGCAGCTCAACGGTGCACAATGGCGCCTGCTGTCCATCTCCAGGTAAGCCCGCCACCTGTCATGAAGATGTCTCCCCACTTGATTCTGACACCTTGACAGAGAGCATGCCACCCACTCTTCGCGACCCCTCCCATGCAGCACTAGAAACACGTGACTCCGGACGTGCTCCCTTAAACCCCTCACCCTCTCCTACTCTCCTTGCACACGCAACCGCAATTGGAAGGTGGGAGGCAGGTTCCCAATGTTGTCGCATCACCGCCGTAACCAAAGGCTGCCTACGCTGGCCAATACTGCCGCCTCCCGCACTCGCCCTGCGCCTACAGCTACCCCCTGCATCGCGGCTGCCGCATCTGCCTACACTTCCCGAGATACGGCCCCATTACTCCTGCCTACACCGGTTACCTCTAAGAATCCTCTGCAGCTTCAGGACAGCCGTATCAGCACCACTGACATTTGCATCAATCGCACCCACGGTACCGGTTCTTCTGCTTTTGTCAATCCTGGCCTGACACTACCTTTGAGCTCTCGATCATCCTTGCAGGCACAGCCTAAAGCCTGCACGCCTTCCCAGTCAGTTGATGCTACTTCAATGCACTCGCCTGCTACCATGTACGTGCCACCCCACCCACACCCCCCTGCTGATTATGTCAATGTAATGCCCTCCATGCCTGTGCCTCATGTTGTACCTTGCCCACTATCTGCCAGTGTTGAAAATATAATGCCCTCCATGCCTACGCCTCATGTTGTACCTGGCCCATCATCTGCCAGTGTTGGAAATGTAATGCCCTCAATGCCTGCTGCGCCACTTGTACCATTGCCACTATCTGCCACTGTTGATACTGTAATTCCAACCATGTCTGCACCTACTGCTGTACCCCTGATAATATCTACAACCACTTCCCGTCCAACCCCCATGCTCATCTATGCACTGATTAATGCACGCTCGGTTCCAGCCCACACCCTCGATATAAATGACCTCATTATTAAAGACAACCTTGACTTTCTGCTAATCACAGAAACTTGGCTTAATGAAGGATCCGGTCCTGCACGCTCACTAGCATCCCTACAGGTTATACGATATTTAGGAAAGACTGAAGCCTTCGATATCAGGGAAGCCGAAGGGCAAAATAGCAACAACTGTGACTACCTCTTTCTCAAAATTAACATCTCTCACAACTGTACCATTTCAATGCATATTTTTTATCGACCCCCAGGTCTTATTGAGGACTTTCAGGAGAACCTCATCCTCTCCATGTCAGACAACATTAAAAAGACCTCCCAAGTCCTGCTCTTGGAGGACCTGAATCTAGGCCTCAATGACCCTAAGGACTCCCATGCCCACACCCTAAATAAAGCCCTCTCCACATTGGGCTTCTCCCAAACATTCATGTACCGACATAAATCAAAGGGCGCAATTTGGACTGGATCAGTCAGCATAACTGCACCATCCAAATAACCGCCAACACTCCTATCCCCTGGTCTGACGACCACTATATTCAATTTAACGTCATTATCAAAAAGGGCCCTCTAAGCAGGTTACACCTTGCCCGGAGGCGCTAGCGAGAAGTTCACATCAATTGACAGCAGAGAATATTGCACCCTTCCTAACGGTGCCCGCCCTGAAGGCTCCCTTCTCCAACAAACCCAAAATCCTGGCTAGAACTTTCAAACACATTGTCACCCAGGCTGTGGATGCCAGTGCACCCCTCTCTCTTAAGAAAGCCCAAAAAGTCAAACATTCCAACGCATGGTTCTCTAAGGAGCTGCTTGACCTACGCTCCAAAAAAAGACTGGCACTCTCCGCTTGGAAAGCTAACCCTTCAGAAGCCACTAGGAATGCGTTCAAAGCCATCTCCAAAACTTATAAAGCTAACATAACCCATGCCAAAGCCTCATCATTCAACGCAAGGATCAATGATGCCAAATCAAGTTCTAGAGAAATATTCCCCATTTCCAGAGAGCTGGAGAAACCATCCACCCCCACCCCACTCTCCTCAAGGATGAAAGCTGGTGTAATAGCATGCAGTCCGCTATGCTAGACAAACTGAATACTCTTCAAGCTAAAATCAGGGGATTTTTTAAACAAATGTACATCATTTTACATTTGTCTTTAATGTTCCCAATAGCATACCTTTCTCATAGTTTTCTTTCTCAGAAAAATTGCATTTGAACCTGGTTATGTTAGGTCTTTCCTCCAGAATGACAACCTGCCAGGATGCATTATTTCTGCATCGGACTTTCTCAAGCCAGTGTTAGTTGCAACAAATTTGGGGTGTCCATTTGTCTCTTAAAGTTTTTAACTATAACTCTTGCTTAACGTTATGTCGCTGGCGTAGAGTATTTTGGATTCTCAAGGCCCATTGCAATTGGCTGGCGGGGACCTACTACTGCTCAAGACATATGAAGGAATACTGCTGGCGATCTTGGCCTGTATCGAGGTGTGAACTATGGATCAGTCACCAGCAGCAATTGTCTGTCTGCAAGAGGTAAGCAAGGGAGATCAGGGACAGGCTGCACTTATCCTTGCTGGAATGTGGATGGTACATCAGACAGTATCAGGATTGTTCTGTCAGTGAGAGGACAGTGCTTAGAGGCTGCACAAAACCAAGGTGATACATGATGTTTTCTTGCTAGTTTAGGTTACATTTATATGTGAAAGATTAAGAGTGGAGCCCAGCATTATTAATATCTGCCATACTGAATCGGAATATCTCTGCACGGGAAACAGCTGCTGTGCGAGTTTGTGCGAGACACGCAATGCGGCATGGCGCCTTTGCGTTTCTGATCCTGTGGCTCAGTTCTGCTCAAGATACTTATCCAGATCTGAGGGAATTCTGCACCGCTGTGGACCTGGTGTGTGGACCCAGTATCTGATGTCCAGCGTGAACTGCATGGGGGGTGTATGGTGGTGGAAAGAGAGCTTGTAATTTATTAGGCTCCACAAGGTAATCTTAATGGCACATTAAGGGGAGTCTTCGGTGATCCGAGGCTAGCTCCCGAAAACAGGCAACGCGGTGGTGAGTGCAACCAGCAACTTGTCGTGAATGCCTGGGATAGGGGAGCCTCTCCAAGCCCTTATAAATTGATAAAGCGCAGCCTGTGTGTTTTCCTGTATCGAGCAAGGCAGTGTTTGTGGTGGTGGTGAACTTTAGCAAAACAGTTTTACTGTTTGCATTAACCAGTAGGTTTTATTGTTTGCTTCAACCTGTTGGCTTACAAACAGGCTGAATCCAGCACAGAGCGTGTGTGGTGTGTGCATAGTGTGTGGAGGGTCAGAAGCTTGATCAAAAGTCCTGGCAGAATTATATGACTCACTTCTCTGTTTTTATTAGTAATCACTGTCCAGGTATGGTATAAAGTTACTATTATCCATATACAGATTAAAAGGTTGTATGGAAATTTACCAAATGAGAATTTCTTGCGGGAGAATTGACCAGATTTCAAAGGTCAATTTGGACACATATGCGAGGGGCAACCCCCCGCAACCCGCCACCCAAACGAAAATACCCCGCAACCTTCACCCATTCACTTTAAATAATTTAATTAATAAAAACCAACCCAATGCATATATATATTTATATAAACGTATAATTGTGCAAAAAGTTCAATTAGGACCATTGAAATTCAGTCAATTCTCCCAACGGTCAATTCTCCCCGATCAATTTGGGTAATACTGATTAAAGCACTACATATAGAATGTATGTAGGAGGTGGCTGCGGTCACTTGACCTTTGAAACTTGAAACGTATACTTCAAGTTGACCTATGGCTTGGTGCTAATAGTAGAGTGTGTGTCAGGATGCCGGCTACCAGTGATAGTTACTTACTTTGCTCCAAGGAACGTGCTTCCTGATCCTGCATTTTGACGGCAAGTCGAATTGGAAAAAAAGGAGTTGGAAAAACTCTAACAAGCAATCCAAAGCAATAGCGGCAGGACTTACGAATTCCATACTGGATATAAATGAGATTGAGGATAATTATTGTGGAAAGATCACAGCTTTCCTTAAACCTACCACAAAAATAAGTAACATAGACTCCTAACTGAAGAAACACAGTGAACCTACTGTTGGTTCTAATCTGTCTTTGGATAATGCGATAGATACCAATTCACTTCTAAATCTGTGTTTAAACCTGCAGTCATGACAAACACTGATAGCCAGACAACAGCCATGGTCGATCAAAACATTGAACCAAGGGACTCATGCCCTATTACATCTTCTGATTTATCCAAATCACCTAATTTAACCATGATTGCAATGAGCGCATATGCGTCCTCGCCTAGACATCAAGTGAGCTACTCTTCAAAAGATTACTCAAAGTTGGAAGACCCAGGCAGAGAACCCAAACTTTTGATCATACCTAAAGCCTCTTTACTCTTTGAAATTCTATGCATAAAGACCAACAAGTATTAAAACAAGACATGAGCCAATTGGCAGAACTGCTTACATCTATGCAGTTTGTATCGGAACCAATAATCTATAATGAGAACACTGTTGTTGCACAAGCTACAAATATTTTGACAATTACTATTCAAGACTCTCAAGATCCTCAGAATTCTAATTTATATGATAGGAGAAAGACCAAGTGCTATGATGCCCAGTCACAATCAAACAACTCATTAACACCAACTTGCCCCTTCAGGAGGCCACAAAACCTGACAATCTATTGATGACAACTGCAACCAGCAAAAAGAGCATTCAAAAAGGAATCCTGTAGTCAGAAGTGACAAATATACCTTTAAACCCACGGTAGTAACGCAAGGCCTTGCATCAGCTTTCCCAAAAATCTTAAAATGCCAAGAAACCACAAAAGGATTCATTATTACATTAAGAAAAATGTAAATAACAGAAATAAGTTCAAGGATATATTCCTATTCTTCAATTGGAGAACGACAATATTCTTCCCAAAGATCTGGCAGCTGGAACTGAGTTAAAAATAACTTCTGTAACTCAGTGGCTTACACTAAGCGCTAGGTGTACAGGGTCATCCTATGAATGACATCGACCACATTGATGTTACTAAGCCGACTGGGCAAAAGATCAGTAACATGTTAGACTTGGATTTTTATCATTGCAAACAATTAACATTTCTTTGAACAAAATGTAAATATTTTATTTATATGTTCCAACTGCTAGCCCCTTCTTAAATCAATCAAATGTGTTAGAACTGGACCATCAAATATCGACACTAAAAATGATAACTATTCATGATTTGAAACAAGTAGAAATTCTGCAGAAAGCTTGGGAATCTAATTGGGCAGTGACTCGTCTTCAATCTCTTATAAAAACAGAGCTCATTATGACCCGAGCCTGTTGCTTCCTGAATATGGGATATGAATTGGTTAAAGAGGTAAAGTCAGTGCCGAGGAGTAGAAATAAAATTGCATTAAAAAGGCCAGAAGACTTTCTGTTTGAGAAAATCATCAATGACATTGTGGCAAAGATATGCACCTCGCTCCAAATTAAGAATAAGGAGTTTGCCCATTAAGCCTCCCAAGACATAGACAACCCAGACTATGAAGGGGTAGAGTGACTGAAGAACTTATGTTTCACATATTGTCATTAAATCCTGAACTACCAGGGGATATAGATCTTTTATGAACAATCTTTTGGGTCTAGGTCTCCTGGTTACTGCAGATATATTTCTTTTGCAAGAAACTTGGGTGATGCAGAATTTGATAATTGATGGGTTTTCCACTTTTCAAAGGAAAAATTAAAAAGGCAGACCTTTTGGAGGTTCGATTACAGCAGTTGCCAATCTTCTAAAGGCTACAGAGCTCCTTCCTACACATCAATTAGAAAAAGTTTCAGCGGTTGTGGTACAAAAAAGGTGGATAAATGAGAAAGTTAACATATTGCTGTTAAATGTATAGAATCCACCAAGAAATGCTAAGTTGCAAATGATTATTGGACATATTGAACTTATGAATGAAGCTTGGTTGAGTTTCTATCCTGATTGCCCATATTATATTATAGGAGACCTAAACTTCCAACAACCTTGGTTCCCAAATAAAGAGGTCATTGTCTCACAAGACGTCTCACATGAACCAGCATTATATATGGGCGATCAGTCCTGGAGGAGAGGAAAAAATAATTGACACTAATGTGTGGCTACTCTTTTTCCAGGCAAATCAACTAGTGCAATTGAGTAATGTAAAAAGTAAAGATATATTTTACACTTGTCCAAATGGTATACGGTTCTCACAGATCGAATTACCCTAACAACTGATTTAGGGGGTATGAATGTTTATAACTTTGTGTTTATCCCCAACAAATTAAGTGATCATGTAATTATTGAGTTTTCTATCAATTGTGATCTAGTTTAACTACATGAACAAATGAACGGTAATGATGCCATTAGTAATGGTGGGAACTGAATAAGGTGGACAGAGGATAATTTGACTGAAATCAGTTTTGAGTTTTTGGAGCTGTTGATTAAGGGGACTGTGTCAAAAATGTTCAATATAGAGAATTTCTATCAGATAATACAGGCCTTAATTAAAAAATTGGCCAAAGATCAGAGAAAAAGGATTGCTATTACAAATCAATTACATAAAGTTTACAATTATAATATTACAAACAAGAAAAAGCAATTAAAGAAAGATATCAGATGGGTTAAGAAAAATGTGAATGATGCACATGGTCAATTAAGAGACATAAAAACATTAAAATTCATCTTTAAAAATGGGCATAAAGTGCATAAAGGCACTGTGGCCTCGGACCAATGGAAGACTATGTTCTCAGTTTTAAATGAAAGGACACGAAAACAATTGCCACATTTTGCACAAATACAACTCGGCTTGCACTGCTATGAGAGAAATTAATCCTATATCTAATGAGTTGTGGGAAAGTTATATTTTATCTTTATATTATCAGTCAAATGTGATGATAACTATCAAGAAATAACAGAGAGAAGTTACATGAAATTCATGGAGTAAGATATTGGGAAGATAATAAAAGACTTAAAACCTTTTAAAGTTCTGTGACTAGATGGCCTTCCTAATGCCCTGTTTAAAGTAGAACCTAAGATGTGGGCCTGTATTTTATATATTTTTTTTCAAAAGATTGTGGGCACAAGGCAGATTCCAGTGTCCTGGAGTCTGTCCCTGATGATCCCGATTTAAAAAAAGGTTCAAGAGAATCTCTTGCAAACTACTGAATACTGGCCATGATTGATTTGAGAGCCAAGGTATTCTGCAAACAACTTTTGGGATACATCAATAAATGGATAAATGAAGAAAAGATTCTCAGCATACAGCAATCAGGGTTCAGAAAGGCTTTTATCACTATTACAAATCACTGGATTTTAACATATTTCATTTGCTGCACTTTATTGAGTAAGAACAAGGCCCTTTATATTTGTTTTATTGATTTTACTAAAGCTTTTGATAGGGTTGATCGTCTCATTTTATGGAAGAAAAGGAAAGAGGGGAACCGGCACACTCGAGCCCTATATTTTGTGAATGGACATTATACGATCAATTGGGTTCTGTCATGATGCCTACCTCCAAGGAGCCAGGTCCGACCCAGCAACCCCAGAGGCAGGCATCATTTCCCCCAGGGGAGTGCCAGCGGGCCCAAGCTGGGGCCCTTTGGACTCAGTCCTGGCGCCTTAGGCGCCAGGCTCATGTTGGACCTCTGTCCTGGCGCCTTAGGCGCCAGGCTCATAAAGCTAGACATGTGTTCAAGTGTTTTAATGTGCACTTACCTGATGCAGACCATGCTGCCACATCCAGGCCCTCTTGAGGCCTGAATAGGAACTACTTTATCTGTGGGACTACTTTCCACCCGGGTGTGGTCGGGGAAGGATACATACCTGACCGGAGGAAGGATACACACTTGGAACTTCTTCCAAAGCTATTTAAACCACACCCGATCAGCAACTCACGCTTCGCGTTGTTCTGCTCCTCGCAGCTGGACGCTCACCGTGTCAGCTCCTGCATCTGGACTTCAGCCACGCCTGTCAGCATCCTGGGTCACCTGCAAAGGGAGACAAGAGACCTACCAGCTAATCTGCACCTCGGAGACATCACCGACGATCCTGAAAGGGAAGACATCATTTTTAAAAGCATTTCGTTACGATCGCTGCAGCGCTGCATTTCACTCACCTTTCCTGGGTTCCTCCATCTTCAGCAGCGATCATCCGGATACACAGCCACTTCCCAGAGCCTAGAGAAAAAGACAAGAATAAGAGGTGAGAGAAGGAAGGGAATAGGAAAAGCTCAGTTTCCTTCTAAGAATTACCTGTTGGGTCATTCCCATTTCATTTCGGGTCTTGCTGCTTCCAAGCAGGACCCCGGCCCCTATGGGGAAAAAAGACAAAGACATTAGATGAGCGAATGCAAAAACATTACCCGAGCGCTCCTCTAGGACTTACCAGATCTTTACTGGAACTGCACGTTTCACTTCGGGTCGGCGCCATATCTCTGGCATTCCGAACCCCGGCCCCTATGGGGAAAAGACATCAACATCAGCGCTTTGTTGCAAGAAGTCTCCAAAGGAATCTTCATTCATCACCTGAAAAAAGACAATGGACATTATTATTTAAAGCTTGAACTTTTGAACTTGCAACAGAACTTTTACAGCGCCTTACCAGTATAATCAAGCTTACCTGAACTCCCATCCAACCTCAATCCAGTGAAGTAACTGGGTTCAACGCGCCCCTGCGTCAGAAGCAGGATGGAGAGCTCGTCCTTTCAGACCCTAAGGTGAGACTTCACGGGGAATCGTGGAAGGGTATCGTGGAGGGTTGGGAGAGAGTGGGACGCTTGAGCATAACTCAGTCAGTAGGTAATACTCCCTTTTCACGCACAGGGGAATATTCCTGCGAGCCGGAGAAGCCAGAGTAGAGGGCCCTTCCTTCAGAGTCCTGCGCTTCACCATTGAAGAAGCATCAGCACTCGAAGCCAGACCTGCGCCTCCGTGGGAATCAGGTGAGCGTTACAGGTTCAGATAAGAACTAACCTAGAAGGCTTACTAACTGATGAATTTCACATTAATTATGGTCTAAAACTGTTTAATGAATACATGGCTGATTGAGCTCTCTTCGCCAAAACCATAATGAGCAGAGTGATTGTTAAGTTTAAGGTGGTGAGATCATTCTTACAAAAATATGGTGGGCAATCAATAGAGGGATTGATACAACTGTATAAAGCCTGCATAGTTCCCAGTATTTTGCATGGCTTGGAGATCAATACTGCAAAGGAAACAGCTTAGCTGAGTTTATTGGAGGGCAAACTATGGAGGACGGCTCTGGCCTTGTCTCAGTCTGTTCACGTAGAAGCCTTCACGTAGAAGCCATCTGTAGCGAAATATTAATTATTTCACTAACTATGCGGAACATGATTGTTATGTGCATCTTTTTCTTTAAGATGCTGATAAAGCAAGACAAAACTAAATATTTATATTCCCATTTTTTGTATCAAAAGGGCAATATTGAGAAGTATATTGCTTTAAACCGTGGGTAAAGGACATTATAGATTTCCTTGAGAAGATCGGGTGTTTTGTGATCCTACAGACAATTTGGCCAGTAAATTTAAGGAAATAAAACAAAGTATCCATTTGGGATTGAAATGAAAGAAGAACATATTTGTCAAAGAAAACTAATTTCATGCATAAAATCCTATGCAACGTTCCATGTGAATACCCCTTTTTTATTTTATTTAAAGAATGTACAAGATCCCTATGTAAGACGTTGTATAATGCTTTTAAGACTAAATCAACTTCCTATTTTAGAAAATATTGCTGCTTGGTATATCATTCCTCATAAAGAACATGTTTGCAGATTATGCAAAAAAGAAATCGAAACTTCGAAACATTTGGTAACTGACCGTATTTATCAAACTATTATTTATTAAAAGGGAATATGGAAATCTGGTTTATCATATGAATTTTATACATATTGATCAATGTTGGTCTTGTTATTGGGAGAACATGTAGTTATTAATTTTACAATGTATTATCTATGGAAGGAAATATTTTATTATGTTAAAGGGATTTTGAAGTTTTATCATATTTGGATTCTTAAGAATATTTTGGTGTTTGCATGAATTGTGTGTTTTCAATGTTATTTCGTTTTTATGCTAATGTGTGGTTTTAAATGTGTAAAAGGTTACATTTAACCAATAAACACAATAAAAAAAAGAAAGAAACTGAATACCAATTAAGCTGCCACTGGCATTGCACCACCACTTAGGGGGCGGGTGGGGCGGGTTTGGGTGTGGGTGCCATCAGAACCCACAGACCCCATTGAAGATGCTGCACTTGATCATACAGTGCACAATCAGTTCTTGCTGAGTATCAAATTCTGCTGACAAGTGGTCATCCTGGAAGACAATCATAAGATACCATCTTCACAAGTCAAAAGATAATAATGTGTCCATACCTCTATCTGAACATTCTTAAACCTTGATTTCCTCGATAGAGTACAACAATAGCATACCCTTCATTGTTCCCAAATTGTTTTCCACCTGCTATAGGAAAGAGGTGGTGTGGACAAGGAATCCTTAGCGAAGGAAGAGTGCAATGGATTCCTAAAATGTGTTGGACGGCTGAAGGGTTTCAAGCACATCCTAGAATGCACACATTCAGATCACTCCCTTTTAAGGTTAAGTAAGAGCTAAATGCAGAACTCACAAATCTGCCCAACAACACTATATGCGTATTTGTAGACCCAAATGATTTGAATGCCAGCATTTGAGTAGACTGTCATGAATCAGTCTATTTTTGTGGTGAGAACAAGCCAAGGATGCCCCTACATACTGCATTTGAACACGCAAAAGTGATACCTTTTGCTTGTTCAAATGTGGTATGTAGGGGCATGGATGGCATGTTTCAACACAGAAATAGACGGATTCATGAACGTCTACTCAAAGTGAGGTTAACTGTATTTGTGTAATCTCGTATGCATGTCATATGAATGAATTAGCAAGTCCCATTGGAACAGTAGGATTAATATAATTGGCACTTTCATAGTGCTTAGCAGTAGCAGAGCTATAACAGCTTCATTCATTCACCTTACACAAACATAAAATGAACACTCGGAAAGGCAGGGCCTACAGCAGTCTTTATGCTTTTGTATTCCATCACAGAGTTATCCAAGGCCACAGATCAACTGGAAACATCACAGAGGTATGTAAGCACAACAGCCTCATAAGTATAACAGGCAAATAGAAAACTTTAAGAAAATAGAAAGGGAAAAGCTATCACCGGTTTTCGCATATGCATGTCAACTTTAGAATAAACTATATAATGGACAAACTGCATGGCCAAGTTCCCTAACATCAAACTGGGCGTTTGACTTGCACATGATAAGAGATTGTAAAAGATGTTTGAGTCTTCAGTCCAAAACAAAAATCACAATAAGAGATTAAAAAATATATTTTTCGATCTGATAATTCAAAACACACATGATGCTAGCACAGGATACGGCAAAACAAAAGTTGCTGTGTACAACAAGATAAGAGATTGGAAAATATATATTCGAGTGACCAGTTCAAAACACATACACCCCTGTAAACTACAATATCTGATTATGTTATATAAATCACAGAATAAATCCTATTCTAATAAGGGACAGATATTCAGGCGTGCAACGAGTGGTTGCAAGGTTCCATTGGATAGCTGTTGGGGCTGCAGAGCAGGGGAGTTGCTAGGTCTGGAAAAGACCTGGGGCTACGCTGATGACGGAACTGTTGGGACTGGGGGCTAGCTAGTATTTTGGCTGTAGCTCCGGAGATTCTATACGGGGCTACAACCAAAAGATCAGGGGCTATAGCCCCGTTAGCCCCCCCCTAGCAACGCCCCTGCTGCAGAGGATGCCACATTGGCAGGTTAAAGCAGCTCCAGAGAGAAGTTCCTGTCTCAACTAGGTTTTCAGTCGGTCATGTTAAGCTAATTTAGAACACCTTTTGATATGTATTACAAAGACTTGAAAGACAAAGCATAAAGATTCTGATTTCCTATGTTTCAAATTAGCCCATTCTAATTAGTAGTAACTTAAAAAGTATAGCAACGATTTTATTTTTGCAAAGAACAGTAAGCTTTGAATGGTAACGTCATAATCTAAAGTGAGCTGTGATAGAAATAGCATAGTGCCTAGACAAAATATGTAAGTATTGATATGGGGCATCATTACGAGTAAGCCGGTCTGGGAAAAATGCTGGTAGAACGGCCGGGAATACTGGATACAGCATTTTTCCAGGACCAGATTACTCAGAGATTGATGGTAGGTCCCTACCAGCAAAGAAATACCCCTATTAACAGCTCCGTTACTACCGGTGCCAGTGATAGGGGAAATCCCATTCCATGGAGTCCTGTTGGACTTCATGGAATGGGAACTTACCGTCGTTGCCGGCACTTGTAATATCCCAGTAACTCCGGGATATTGGGTGCTTGTAAGGGTAATGCGAGTTTGCCGGTGAGCCAACGTTCAAAATGGCATTCCTTTAAAAGCTATTATATTTTGAGCACAGAATAAAACGTTGCTTTGAAGTTCGCTTTTAGAATAAACTAAGGTTAAGTTTAGCGTCTAAAAGCAACCAGCAAGGATGTTGTTCTGAGATTAAAAATTGCAATATTATTATTTTAGAAATCACTGCTGGGATTGATGGCATACAAAGCAATGATAGAAATCACATTGTTGGGAAGAATAACAACGCATTGATGAATTACATAATTTGATTTTAGTAAATGGTAATGTTTAGACTGCTTAGACAAACTATACTGCTTATTAAATAATTAAAATATAACCGATGTGTGATCATTGAAACATTTATGGACTACTGCTGGACAAGAAGAACTGAACGAGACTTTTACTTGGTATGCAATAACTTACAAATGAAAATGTGCTCCAAACCTAAGACTCATTAAGACCCCTATACATTCAAACAGGTGTGTGTGGCAGCAAGCACATGCTTGGCACATGCTTTCAGAAGGGAGTGGAAAGTATAATAATTTATTGAATTTCTCTATTTTTTCATAATTGGATTAGCACAATTTAGCATTTTAACCCATGAAAAAACGTATTAAAACTGAAGTTTTCTGAAAAGCCGGAGGTCCATGGAAAATATAAGAATTCTTTGTAATATCCGAAATGACGGGATTCCCTTTCTTGTCAGCCCCTTTTCCGATATTGCCCTGATGTTGTCCACTAACTTGGTCCATGGTACTTCAATACCCTAAACCAATCAGACTTACAACCAGATAGTTGTTCCACCATTCTTTTCATTATCCTATATCTGCAGGGAACATTTAGGTTTAGCTGCAAGCAGCAAAACCTCCTCCTCTAAATATCTCATCAAAGGCTCAAGAAGGAGATATTTGGTAGCATGCAGAAGATGCATTATATCCTACATCATATCTTGGGCAATGAGGAAGAATATGCTGTGCATTAATGGATTGTCAAGAATTCTGCAAGATAAAGGCTAAACAGACACACTGGAAAAATGCCAGATGAGGGAGAGAAGCAGGCATATGTGACTCTACCTGCGAGTGAGAGCTAAAATCCAAAAGAGACCTAGTGAATGTGATGTTGTAAGTTGCTATTTCAATCAATAAAGGTGAGCTGTGCTCATTCCTTTGCGTAATGTAGTACTATGCTAGGTGTATTTCATATTTACCAGACATGTTTTCTTGCAAACGACGTTTCTAACAAAGGGGCATGATTTGAGTGGTGGAGAGGGCTTCCACAATGAGTTTGAAGACCTCAAAGCAAATGGTTAATGTCGCTCCCACATCAGAAATGTTTAACATTAAAGCTGAAATTATGGTGGGATGGCTGCTGAAGTCTTTGTCTTGTGGGTGTGAGGGGTCGGTAGAAGAACTATGCCATGATTAAAGGCAAGGGAATAGCTGTGTTTGGGTGGGTCACATTTCTCAGGCCATGGATATGATATCATTCAGTGTTAAGAACTAATCATGAGCCCTTGATTCATATATTTATATCTTCTCTACAAGAGGGCTAACCTCAGCACCCCTAGAGTTGATTGGTGTATTGTGGAGCTCTTGTAAGATTCTGGATAAGTGGTGTAAATTCTAAGTGAAGTGAACAAGGTTCAAACCAACTGTGTGTTGTGAACAGGTGGATGTGAATAGAGGGTTCAAACCAACTGTGTGTTGTGAACAGGTGGATGTGAATAGAGAGTTGGGAAATTAGAACCTTATTGAGATGTTCATTCTGCTCATAGGAAAAGACGAGTAGGTTACCTCCAGCGAAAAACAATCCATTCTCATTCAAGAAGTTCTGACCTCTGACTGAAGGGGGTGTTTAATGGTTAGTGGGATTTAAGTGGGGGCTGAGGGGTGGCGGATGGTGAATATATCACCAGCGGTTACAGGTTAGTGTCCTTAGAGGATGTGAGGGACAAGATTGTCAACCTGGCGGATGTAGGTCACAGTTTCACAAAGAGGAAATGTAAGAAATGTACTGGATGTTAGGAATGGATTGGCAGGATGAGTTACCAGAAAGATAGTGTGTATATCGATAAAATAAGTGTTAAAACAAATAAAATGGTGACCAAGATGCTTATTCGAGTACCTGTTCAAGGCCAGCATTAGTCAACATCTATGGATATATTGTGGCCTTCTGAAGTGCTCCAGCAGCAACCCGCATATATTGTTGTCCAGATATACAACTTGTTAACTTTAACCCTTGTGTTACAGTATTTCAGTTATGGACCTAGGGAAGCAGAGGGTATGGGGAGGAACTCGCCCCAAAAAAGGGGGGTATTTTTTGTTATTTTAAGGTTGTGAAAAAGGTTTTCGCTATTCCTGTTTTCGTTGCAATCACAACCTCTGGTTTATGTGATCAGGCCCAACATGCTGAAAATGCTCAAGCTGTATGAAACAATGTAAAAACACAGCTCGGCTAAACCATTTGTGAAACTGTAAATTGAAAAATACTTTTTATGAATACTTTAAATCTCAATTTTTCAGGGCTACTGTTAGGAAGGAGACACAATCTTCATGCACCTCCAGGCGATTTAGAATAAGGCTGATGATGGTTGTCATCAGTAATGTAAAAGACCAGGGGGTAGGGCGTGTCTTACAGGCATTTACACAATCATCTTATTGTATATTTTGTAGGTATAGTGTAGATGTGGCAATAGCAGCTATCTTAGAATCTTAGATACGAGTAGCCATATTGTGGCACAAAGCTTAAACGTAGTGCGGCAGTCAGCACCCCAGGCCTAGGCACATGAGCCAAGGAAAGGGTTGTATCCCAAACACTGATGAGAAAGCCAAGAGCTACACAGATCCATAAAACCCTTCATTGTCCCAAAATGTTGCCAACCTTCACGCCCTGGGAAGAATGTGCCTGGCAAGGCCACGGGTGGAGGGCTGAGCGCCTGTGAACTGTGCGATCACATGAGAAGGAGGGTACGGGCCTCCAACTCACCACCAGTCCCAATCCTAAATTATAACACCCAAATGGCCTGGCTTTGGGACCCCTGAATTCCAATGACCAGTTAAACCCAGACCACTGACCATAAATCTCTGCGGGACCCTCAATCGATCAAAAGATCAGAAAGCTGGGCCTTCCTGCCTTCACTTCTAGGACACGTGATTTGTGCTGCAGGTTGCAGGGGGGTGAATTTATAGCCCAGAAAGAGGTTGGGAGGCCTTGGAGAAATGCAGGCCTGTCTGGGATTGAGTGAAGTGTATGAGTAAGTGTGATCTCAGCTTTCCCCTGGTCCCCTGTCTGTACGTACCAGTATTTTTTAATTTACAGTTTCTCTAATGGTCTAGCCAAACTGTGTTTTTACATTGTTTCATACAGCTTGAACATGTTCAGCATGTTGGGCCTGATCACATAAAACAGACTGGGTATAGTGTTATTTAGCACATACTTATCAACAAATCTGCACCATTTGCTATGACATACATTGTTTGCCGATACATTATTTAAGGTAGTAATATCTATAGAGATAGATGTTTTTTTACTGAGTAATATAATTGTCACTTGGCCGTCTGCTGATCAATGACGACTGCAACATCGCCCACGTGGAGGAAGCTAGATGGATGGACGGGTCTGGGACCAATGGCCTGGCATCCCCTATGAGCAGGTGACCTATGTGTAGGGTCTCACCATCCAGCAGCGCAGGATTCTATTGTATGTGATGATGTCACTGAAGACACTATACCTTCGTGCTGCTCATGAACATTTTGGCAGAACGTTCCGCTGCAGCAGATTTCTCAGCTGGCGCTTTTTCCTTTTGTATGGAAATAAAAACGTGTTATCCTTGCAAGAGGTGTATTGGCCCTTTTCCCTAGTGGGTTGTATTTTTTCTGGTGTGAGCGTCTACGGGGCTTTCCTACAGTACATACACTTCAGTTGTTTACCACCTATCTCATGCTCAAGCATAAACTACAAGGTTTACCTAATATAATTCGAAGCAAATACACTTTAATTTTGAGTATCAAAGAAAAGAGCAAATAACATACTGTATAAACACCCCTCCCGCTTACAACATCCCGGTGCAAGCATCCGCAAAACAAGATTTCATTATTTCTTTATTTAGAGCTTAAATTGTTCTCTTTTCCTTGTTCCTTCTTTCTTCTTCCATCTTATTTTGTTCTTGCCCTAAGAAAATTAACCACAAAAGTATTATTATTAAAATATTGTTTGCACTTACTGCACAATCACCTAACTGCAATACATGCAGCACTGCAGGTTACATTTACATGCAAGTATATTTCTAGGTTAAGTGCAATACAATCATACCATCAACATTAAATAAGAAAAATGCCTACATTATGTATTCTAAGATCTTACACATTTTCTAAAGAGCAATAACAGCCAGGTCGTTTATGCTTCAACGCAGTTACTGTGCGAAGATGCAGTTTTCCTGGTGCTTTTTTCCAGAGGAAAAAACCTTATTATCAATCTAACTGTATGTGCACATTATTATGATTGTCCTTCTCTCCTAAACCCAAAAATGGAAAAGGGCAATGGTGAGAGGTTTCTGCTACAGTACATATTTGTGGCTGTGTAAAAAAACAATCAAAGAAGCAGCGATTCTTTTTTTACACATCTGCAATACCCCATTATGTGCACCCTCTGAAATGTAATTCCTTATACTACTGTACATTTCTTCTGCATTCAATAAACTGACAGAAAGAGCCGAGCTCTGATTGGGCCTGAGCACTGAGAAAGCCGCACACCCACTGGGAGTATCATGTTTGCATACACACTTTACATTGGTGGAACGCAAAAGTGAAAAGTTGAAGGGTGTGTGCCACTTTCGCTGAGGTTGTGAAATGCCACAAGCCATCATAACAGCAGTGTGTGGCATTCCTAGAGAGAGGGAACTGGTAGCAAGAAAGCTGCACCGTAGTTGCATGCGCCCTTCACAACCTGCATAGCATTACTGACGCACAAGTCGTGTACTCGCATTTTCAGTCCCAAAGCAAGATTGTATTGTTTTACATTGCTTTGTTGACTTATGTTGGTCTGTGACTGAATTCAGACGAGCTACACAGTGCAAAGTAAAAGGTGCAGACAGCAAGGTAAAACAAGCAAGTAGGATGCACATTTCATGTGAAATAAAAAGACATCCATGATATGTAGATGCAGGGAACGTCCGGAACCTAGTAAAAAAGTATATGTTGCAATTTGTTTTGCCTGTATCCATCGAGTCCCCTGGATAGTCAGGCTGCTCTTTTGACATGAAATATACCCAAACATGGCACACTCTCTGTTTTGACAGTGATCATGTGCTCCAGTTGAAGAAATGTAACCTGACCCGTGTTTTTGCCGAAAATGAGTTTAGAACTAATGAAAAGCACAGATTGCGGTGTTAAAGAATAACAGCGTACCATTAACCTGGTGCAGAGCGACCGGCAACATGCTTACCATGACTGCAATAGGGTATTGGCACGGGAGAAAGAACCATGGCACACTGGGCATTTCATTGCACACTGGAGGACTGCACTACAGCACTGTCATCCTATGGATAAAAGCAGTGATAGTCACTCTGCTTTTACTATGACAATAATCACTTACCTCCACTAAAGCAACATAAACATCATGAAATGCCCCAATAAGTAATGGCCCTTTGCTGTGCTTACAGTGTGCTATTTTGTATCAGTGATTGCTTGTTAACCTTAACTATATAATCTGGGAAGAAAACAATTTGAAAAAAGTTACTTATTGCCTATAAAAAGTTAAAGTCCATAAACTTTGGGAATGCCAGTTTTACGTTTTAAGATATTATGAAACACTAAACAAAAAATAAAACATTGTTGGAACCTTACCTAACGCTTTTTATTTTAGAATGCTGCTGTGTTGATCTGTTAATAGTGTTTCGTCTGTTTGTACATGTTGTACACGTGCTTGTTTGTATTTAGCATGTGAATGTTATACATTTTTTGGTGCAAAGATGTGTAAGCATGAGTGTATGTTCTTATGTTGTTTCATTTAATGGCTTTGCAATGTGTTTTTAGAATCCATCATATGTTTGCTAGAGATTTTGCTATGTAGTTGTTGTAAATATATAAATATGTATTATGTCACTTGTTTATTTATTTGTGAGGGTGAATTCTGAATCCTATAATATGGCATTTATAACGCGCCTGTGTTTTTAGGCGCGAAATACAGGGATGTAATTTCACCAAAATGCCAGGGATAGCGGAAATGACATAATTTTACCCTTGACCTCTGATGACATCACAGGAAGTGATGTCATTTGACGCCAACATGATATCACGGGAAGTGATGGAACACGACCTTACACCCCTTGATAAAGCAGGAAGTGGTATCACATAGCATTGTTCCTAAGTACAGTACAAAATATATGGTTACGATATCACTATAAGGTGATATACATTTCATACAAGAATGGATCGCCATATGCATCATTAAGATCAGTTTGTGTAGGCCCATATTACCAAATTACTGAGAATGCAAGCAAACGTCCAAGGCCAAATGATAATGATGTGTTGTTATATAGCACTTACGCTTAAGCGCTTTTTATAGAATACATACAATATCACCCAACCTATGTTGGTACTCATTTATCGGCATCAGAAGGATGAAAGGCTGAGTTTAGGTGCTTAAGAACAGACTAAATCAGTGACTCGCCCCCTGAAGTGTGCCTGAAATAATTAATTAGTTTAGGAATTATTCTATAGAATTCCAGAAAGACAAATTATTTGGTATTCCTATTCTTTCTTATTTAGGGTCACTACTTAAAATGTTAGACTTGTGGATCCCGTGTTCTTTTTTTGTCTTTTTTTTAATGAATTTTTTTAAGAGGCCTGAACAAGAAAGCCAGCCACCCCAGAAGCAAAGTGCCACATGGTGCTAGCCACAGCCCAGGAATTGCATTACTTTTTTAAAAAAATTGTTCTTTTTTTCGTTTTTCGTTTTTAGGGGTAGCAAGGACGACCACAGGGGTAGCAAGGGAGACCTCAAAGGTCGTAGTCGTGACCCCTGGTGACCCCTAAATGACATCTCTGGAAATGATGGTTTTATTGTACGTTTAGTGTGTAATAATTAGTTTAACCTAAACACTGGCATTCTGAACATTGGTAGACTAACTTTTTATACGTAGTAACCTTAACTTTTCTCAAAATGTTGTCTCTACTGAAGTCTACATTTTTTGAAGAGCATTGTATGATTTGTATTTAAGTTTTGGTGACAGATTTGTGTTGGGACAGTAAATCATTTTGTGTGTTTTGTGCTATGTATTTAATTTTGCTGTATATTGTTAACCCCATTTTGTTGCTTCAACCCATCTTTTCATTTACGGTGGCCCTATTTTGAGTTGTGTGTGGTGAATTATCTTCTGCGTTGCACTGAATATTATTTTTCATTTTGTGGCATGTTTTACATTTAATTATGTCTCTCTGGCCCTAGTCTGTGTAGCTGATCATCTTGTGCATGTTGGGGAGAGAGAGAGAGAGAGAGAGAGAGTGTGTGTATGTGTGTGTGTGTGTTTTGAGATTCAGTTGTATTGGTGTGGTCTGCAGTTCATTTTTAATTCTTTTTTCTGCCACCATGCCTATGGTACAGGTACAGCGGGCCCATTGTGTGTTGGGTGCCGGCAATCATCCTGTACATTTTGCAGAATAACTTACATTTTGCTGTATATTTTTCTTTTAATTACATTTTATTTGATCTCTTCGACACTACTTCACATGGTTTAGTAGGAGAAAGTGTGTGTCTATTGGTTTCTGAGGGTGCGTTTGTCTATCTTGTGGTATATCTGTCATTATGATTGTGCCACCATGCCTACCGCACATGGATTGAAATATTGATCCAGTGGTGTGGCCGTAAGAAGTGAATCTTCCCAATTATGCTACTGTGAACTTTTAAAATGTGTGTGGCATTCTTCAGCCTGAGGTTTAGATATATGTACACAATCTAAACAAAATCAAAGCAGCCCATTTAGATATACCATGGACCAAATGGTGCTTTGTTCAGCCTCTATGGAAATCCCCATGCACAAGACACATGTTTTGAAACTATCACTTTAGGTCAGAAAGTATCGATGAAAGTTTGGCCACATTTGGCATGAGTGCCTAGGTCAGTTGCATGCCATATTTGCCGAACTTTCATCGATAAGAACACAAGTTACAAAGGAAACCTGTTTGCACATAATGTTTGACATAACCTCAACCAGACTGTGGCTATCACAACAGTATAATATTCAAAGAGTGTGTGGCCAGCCTGTTGATTTCCACTAGGTGCCATCAAAATAATCGAAACACAATATTGCCTCAACTTCACAAAATTCTCATTGACCTGTACACCGATACTAAATAAAATAAAGATCTAACTTGAGTGTAGACAATGATATCCTACCCGAAAGGTTGCCATCTGGCAGAAGTGTCTGATCACTGACTGTGCAGATGGGAAGCAGAGAGGAGCATGCCAGGGGGTGAGGTTCTTTCACTCAGCTGGTAAAACTGCCCCACGAGGCACACACCACCACCGTCCCACTGTATAGTAAAACAAAAAGTTGGAAGATGTTAATTTATGCAACTATCAACACACTTTCACAAATAAAATCGCATATTGCTTTTAAAACGTACATAGTACCCCACGTATTTCTAAAACATGCAGTAAAAAAAAAGTAAACCAAAATGTATGTATGCATGTGAGTCTTTATGCATGCTAGTATTAATATGTGTGTGTCGTTTGTATTTGTACAACATCTGAATGTTGCCAGGTGTCCGCCAATGCCCGCATAGTTGGAATAGGTCACTCACTGTGCTTGGGAAAGCCTTGTGCAGGAATCTACTTAAACCCCTGAAAGAAGGCGGCTGGAAGGCACTGTGGAGGTGACAAATCAACATTGTCCAGATGTGTGTACACCTCTTCTCTTTCTTGACGAGGATGTTGATTGATTCCTAAAAAGTGAATGTATGCATAGCCATCATCCATTCTTCGAAGCACACTGAAAAACCTTTACAAATAATTTTCAACATCCCACAGACATCTAAATGGTCGCTGTAAAGTATTATTTTAAAATGCGTGACTGAGGCTACACGCAGCCAATGATTTTTTTTTTTTTTTAGAAGTGGTTACATGTGTTTATTGTGTCTGAGATCTGAAGTAGCATGGTGGCTTTTTCTCTGGTGGAAATGTGTGGGCAATGCTTCTAATTGGTCTGACAAAGAAAGTACAGGTTAATGCAGCCTGTGTTCCTTGGTTGCAAGCCTATATTTTATAGTATAAGATTCTTCAAGTTTAGGTACTGCTCGTATGATAAGAGGCCGATATTTTTGCACAGTGGAAATAAATCTGGAAATAAATGGTGGCTCTGTGAGCAGTGCAGCAGAGGTGGGTGTTATTACCAACCCCATGCCGCTGGGAGAAATGGTAGAATAAGGACACAACATAACATCTATTCAATCCACTCACTGTTGCACAATTCGGTTTCGCCCTGACCCAGACTTTCTGACTAGGCGGAGGGATAGCATTCTAACCCTCCAGACCAACCAGGGCCCTCTTAATTTGTAGACCCTCCAGTTCCAGTCCATCAGGTAGCAACAAATCTTTGGCAAATCTTACTGATTGGAAGTAGGGCACTGCAGCCATTGCCAGCCCACCTGGTGGTAAAAGTGAGCCGAATTCAAGAAATTCCGCTGCAGTTTGTGGCTCAAAGTGTGAAACCAAATCTGCTGTTTTTGCTTCCACTGTATAATTGTGGTCAACCATGGACACCAGAACCTGTGATCCAGGTCAGTCAGTTATAATTCATCCTATCCCCATTGACAAACAATCAGGCATTGATCGACCCAGTGTGACAAGGACATCCCATTTCAATTTCTACCACATGGATCCTGTTGACCCTACCTAGCACTTCAGCCCAGAGTCATCTTGCTGGGACTGGATTCCAAGAATCTTCTTTTGCTGCAGTGATGCCATAACCCTGTTCCAAACCTGGTGTTCTTGGTTGTATCCGTCCCCCCGTCCAACTCCCTCAGCTCATCTGGTATCCCTGCTCCTCACCAGACACCAGACATGCTAGATCCACCTTCATTCGTTTTCTGGGTTCCCTAGTGATGGTCTTCCTTGGTGATTCCACTATCCATGCTCAAATAGAGGAGTTGTTAACCCCATCCACTGCTCTAAAGTGGGTGTTCTTTCCTGGGGGACACCTACATGAACACCTTCCTTTTTAAAAATATGTTTCTTTCTTGTGTTACACCCTTCTTCCCACTACATGGTCACATCCACACCCATAGACAACCAAAGCATCTGTGGAGGAATTAGCTGCGGAATTGGAACTGCAATGCAATGGCTCGCTTCCTATATATTAGAAAAGACAATTGATCAAGACTTTAAGTGGTGTATAAGGCTGATTACAATAAATTATAACCATATTTAGTACAAAATATAAATTCATTTTTATACAAAATTCAACAATAACAAGTGGCAATATCAGGACTAAAAAGCTTCTTCATTTCAAAAACACATTCAACGGTTGATTACCGCAACTCCATTCAACCTATTTGATCATGATAAATTATTTATATAGCGCCTTTATCCAAAGCGCTTTACACAGCACATATTTACATACAATATCACCCAACCGAAATTGGTACTCATTTATCGACCTCGGAAGGATGAAAGGCTGAGTTGGCCTTGCCAGGATTCGAACCTGCGACCTGCAGATCATGCTCAGATTGCAGTAGCGAGCGCTCAACCCGCTGAGCTATTTTACCGGGCAGCAGCGAGCGCTCAACCCCTGAGCTATCTTGGATCAGGCGTACCTTTTTATACCCACGTTCATACTTCAAAGCTAATGTAAACATTCTCTAGTGGCCTTTTTTAACGAAGGCTTCACACAAAACAAAACTACTGTCCAATTCCTATACACCCTGTTGGTCTAATTGTGTGTCTCTTGCTGAACAACAATAAAGTCGTCTATATGTGTTTTGGCCAGACTGTGCAAGCTTTTTCACTCTAGCTCTCTGATGGTTCCAGCCAGTGCTTTAAGTGGGCCGGGGCCTGCCGGGGCCGGGCCTCGGCAGTCTCCAGAAAGTGGGGCTGAGCCGGGGCCCAGCCGGGGCCCCCCGTCCCATACAACATTGGCGGGATGCATTATCCCGCCGCGGCCGCAGCCGCGACGGGAGATGCGCCCGTCATTATGTCGGCCAAGCTGACAGAAGTGCCAGCCAGCCAGAGCAACGCTGAGGCTGGCAGCACTTCTGTCAGTTAGTGTAACTCCCTCTGATGACCCCTCATCAGGGTCATCAGAGGAAGTTACTGTCCCTTTGTTTTCCCTCCCCACGTCACTGACCCCCGCGGGCTCCGTGATCTAATATGCAGATTAAATCACGGAGCCCGCGGGTTCGCAGAGGGTGAAAGACGCCTCGGGCTCAGTGATCTATGTGCTCTGAGCAGATAGATCACAGAGCCCGAGGTGCCTTTCTCCGTCGGCAAAGCTTTATAAAAGATGCCTTGAACTGTGTACGTTTCAAGCCATCTTTTATAAAGGTAGAAATATTTCTATTTTTATAAAAGACGGCTTGAAACGTGCACAAATCAAGGCATCTTTTATAAAGCTTTGTCGACGGACAAAGCCACCTTGCGGTTTGTTTTGTCCGTCATCAACGCTTTATAAAAGATGCCTTGAATTGTTTACGTGTCAAGCCATCTTTTAGAAACATAGACACATTTTACAAATATCTATGTTTATAAAAGGTGGCTTGAAAAGTACACACACCATAGTAAGCTAAGCACACAAGTGTGCGTAACTTACTATGGTTTGTGCACTTTTCAAGCCACCTTTTATAAACATAGAAATATGTAACATTGCTATTTTTTATAAAATATGGCTTGAAAAGTACACACACCATAGTAGTACGCATACAAACATATAAATGCTCACATACATTTATATATTTGTTTGCGCACCTTACTATGATTTGTGCACTTTTAGGCCATGCCCACAATGAAAGCCACGCCCCCAAACGAGGGCCCCCCCTCAATTTCTTACCTCACTTAAAGCACTGGTTCCAGCCTTCTTCAAGACAATAGTGGGTGCCTAGGTATGCCCCACTTTTTACGACTTTTTGTGTTGGTGGCTTCTCTACAAATAAACAAACACTCATATTAGCATATACATTCTGTCCCGACTTGTCAATTCTCAGTTTGAATGAATCCAAGCATGCTTGTGTCACATGATTGTAATACAAACCCAGACCTACCTCCGGGGGTAGCTCTGGCTGTAGGCTCATGGTTCTTATGAAATTCGTATTCCTCATCAGGTGACTGTCCCACTTGAGAATGAGACCATCCATGGCCAACAAGGTGTAGAACAGGCAACAGTAAATATTCTGTCACTTGTTTTCTATCTGTGGAAACTTCCACACTCTAACCCCTATTTCTCCTACTTCGCTGAACTTACTGTATGTGATGGATAGATCCCTGTCATCTACGTCTGCCTTCTGGTGGCTCTAGATTAACTTGAATGACTGCTGGATTCTGCGAGGGACCTGGAAGGGCAGGGACCCATTGTTACTGGGTTATTCATATATTTCAATCTAGTAACAGCTCTGCATGGATCTTCTGAGGCTGACCCCGGTTATGACTGTCTCTCTTTTCCTTGGTTGCAAGCGCTGGATATCTGTTAGTTGAATGAGATCTCTCCGCTGCTACTTATAAGGATGTTTGGTTCCTCTTGTAGCTCTACTGGAAACTAACAAACGGCTCAGTTTAATAACTGGAAAGCTGTCTTTTGCAGTCATTGACTGGGCTAATCCTGCTCGCCCTGCTGTTTACAGGGACAGTTGTGGTCGAATTACTGTGGCACCCGCTGGCATACAGCTATAGAGGGCCCCCTTACTTGTGGTTATATTCTTATTACACACAGAGTTGCTTACCCTCCGTGTGTGGCACAGTCTGATGTCTGCCTACCGCTGTTAAAGTGTGGCACGGCTGGTCCGGCCTAGTTGTACTTGCCTTTGTGCGAGCTCTCCCGGCTAGCTTGTCCATTTCGCATCTAAACAGAACGCCTGTGGTGTCTGGGCTAAATATCGGATCTCGACAGTCACCTCCATGTGTGGATATAGAAACATGACTGGATACCTGCATAAATTGTAATGTCCTGGTGCTGGATAAGTACTCAGTGCAGTGTGATCCCTGCAGTTGTTGCTGTCCTGCTGTCTAAGGCAGAACATCCTGCTGATGTCCTGATTATAAGTATATAACCTGATATTACTTGAGCACTCCCGCTCGGGGTCAGAACGGATCTCTACAGGGGGCTGTCACATCAGTGTGTGGACCTAGAAACGGGGCATTGATTCCTGCATTGGATGTACTGTCCTGATGCTGAACTGGAACTATGTGCAGTGTCATCCCCGCAGTTATTACTATCCTGATGGTTAAGACAGAACATACTACTAATGTCCTGCTTGCAAATACCTAAACTGATATTAATTGCACCTTTCTCGCTCTACTGCCATGGTTGCGAGATCTGCTCAGGCAGTCTAATTTGTAAACTGCTCTCTTGGGTACTCATTCCGCTGGACTTGGCTCAAATGAGGCAGCAAGTTCCTAACTATGATCTGATTAGCTTGGATGCTTATATGTACACAAGGCTACGCCAATGGGTGCTAGCTGAATGGTGAGTACACTTCTGGATCTGCAGGGGGGGCTTAATATAGGTCCCTAATCATGTGGCCCTTGGTCCCACTGCTAGTGTACTGGAGAATGAGCTGGTGGAGCACTCTTTTACTGACATTCCTATGGTCGCACCGGTGCGGGTGTCTGGATTCATAGTGAATCATGTAAAGATGAGATTGTTACATTCCACTGAACTGTTAAGTCCTTCATTAACCGTGTTTAAGTGATAGATACATTTTTGTTCTATTTTGTGCAGCTCAGCTGCCAAATTGCCACCCTGTGGGTGTGGTTTAAATGTTTGTAGAATGAACCAAAGGTCTTTATCAGTATGGCCCATCTTAATACAGTGTTCGACTAAGGGTTTGTCACTTACCTTATTTCTAATACACAGCTTGTGTTCAGATATACGCTGTTTTATGGGGCGGGAAGTCTTCCCAACATATATCAGATTACAAGGACATCTGATAATATATATGCCATTTTTGGTCTGACAATTCATATGGTACCTGACGTCCCACTTGATATTTGCATGTTCAAACTTATGTTTGGTCTCTGTATATCTACAGGCTACACATTTGCCACATTTGTAATGACCTGTTATTGCTGGTAGCCCCCACTGGTTAAGGACCACCTGTTCACTGGGGATTTCTGTATATGTGTGCACCAGTTTCTTCCTAAAACTGCAATTTTTCTTATATGCAAACATCAGTTTCTGAGCCAAAGATCCTTGCTGTTTGACCAGGTGCCAGTGTTTGACAATCTTCTTCATGACATTACTTATCGGACTGAATGTGGTGACACAAATCAGTCTTTGTGTCTCTGGTTTTATCCTTGAAGTGAGGCACGTGTCTCGATTGGTGGTAGCAGCCCTTTTGTAGTTGTTCTTGACCATGTTCTTCAGATACCCTCTATCCATTAGTCTGGGTTGAGTTGATCCGCATGTATTTCAAAGTCCATTCTATCGGAGCAGTTCCGATGAATACAGAGAAACTGCCCATATGGAAGATTAAGTTTCAAGCTGGCTGGGTGGAAGCTGGTAAAGTGAAGGAGACTATTGCCATTGGTGGACTTCCTGTAGAGACTTGTGCAGGGTTTATCTGTGTCTTTCAAGATTTTGAGATCCAGAAAATGTGCAAAGTCGAAACTCCATTCAAAGGTAAATTTGATATTTGGGTCATGTCCACTTAGCCATTTATGGAAGTCCATAAGAGATTCAGCCATTCCTTTCTACACCATAAAGCCATCATTGATATATCTTTTCCATGTGGTGATGTAATTACCAAATGTATTAGTAGCTCCAGCTACAAATATTTCTTCGAAGTTTGCCATAGCTGCTCACATACGAACATCCAGCCATCACCTCTTCGTTTTTGCTATGTCACCCCAAGTGGGACGGGTATGCCCAGACGTGGGTCCCGTGCCTGCTGGGCCTAGAGACCCAAGCTACTCCTCACTGATGAGCCCCAACAAGGGCGAAACATGTTTGGGGATGCTTGTGGTCTCGTGCAGAAGGGATGTGGCCTAGCAGTTCGGGCTGGACTGCCCCTTTTGGGGTGGGGCCAAGCCTGATTTGCATATGGTCTTTCCCTTCTGTAATGGCTTGGCAGGCAAGGAACGGTGGTCTGGAGGGTTGCCCAGAGCATTGCCAGTGGTTAAGATTAATTCTAAACCTTCCAGCCATCACCTCTTTGTTTTCACATACGAACATTACTCCATGAACACCTCATCATTCTAATAAAACGCAGTTACATACCATGACAACCGGCCTAGCTGCACACATAAGCGTCCTACACAGGCCTAACACAGCCAGAACCCAGTCTTGATGTCCATCCTCCAGACTGCACACATTATAATGATATTAATACCACCACACCTAAAGCTATGCTGCAGCTACCATCAGGCAATTGCATCAGCTGCACACATAAATGGTGCACCCAAGCACCCGATGACACCTTACTCTCTCACCTGACCTGAACTACGGTACCCAAGGGTGTTCAACCTACCAGCGCGTTGAGGTCATACCAATAATAAATAGAGCATTATATAAATGCCAAATGACATAACAAATAACATAACATATATAAATTGGCTATGTCTGGAGCAAAGGTGGCCCCCATGCTCATCCCCTTCTGTTGTTTATACATTTGTTTTTTAAATAGGTAAAAGTTCTCTGTCTTAGCTAACCTGGCGCATACCAGAATTAACCCCCTAGGTGGGGATTCTGGTGATTCTCATTGGTCCAGGATCTATTCCAGTACTGCCAAACTTTCCATTTAGGGAATGGAAGTATAAAGTGCTTCCACATCCATGGTGACAAAAATCCCTGATGGTTCCATGGTGATTTCTTGGACGATGTTGATCATGTCTGTGGAGTCTTTGACATAGGATGGAGTCTTAATCTCCAACGGTTTGAGGAAATACTCTGTGTACACTGATAGGGTTCTACAAATGAGTCAATTGCTGAAACAATTGGCCTACCTGGTGGTTTATATAGCAGTTTCGTGCAAATGCTAAAGTGGGCTAGGCACAGTGTTGAACCCTGTGAAATTCTGCATTCTATTCCAATCACCTCTCAGCAAAAGCATGTATGCAGCAGATAGTGGGCCTCATTATAACTCAGGCGGTCCGGAAATAACGGTGGCGGTAAACCCGCCGCCACCGTTGTTTCCGGACCGCCTGATCCCGACTCCTGCAGGTGGTAGGTGATGTTCCCGCCAGGTCTGACCTGGCGGGTTTAACACCACCCGCCTGCAGGCGGACGAGGAAACACTGGCAGCATTACAAGATGCTGCCGGTGTTTCCATGATCCCCATTCCCATCGAGTCCCATAGGACTCAATGGGAATGGGGATTAACACCATTCCGCCTCCGTGATTCCCGGAAAACCGGGGTTGTAATGCCCCGGTGATTCCAGGAATCACAGAGGCGGAATGGTAATACGAGTCCGGCCGTAACCAGGCGGTTTTACCGCTGCGGTTACCGCCGGACTCGTAATGAGGCCCAATCTCTTAGAAAGTACCTATCCAGGCCAGAATTCTTCCAGAATTAGGTAGTTTCTTGATGGAAATTTACACCCAAATATGTAAATGTTTAAACAACGTGGTATGATTTTTAGGATGAGTGTCGACAATGTGTTTGCATAGTTTGGAATCTGGTTCCACAATTTGCGAAGTGATATATGTTTTGGCCTTGTGGGCATATTTCGATCACCTGATGATTTTCAAATGATCCTAAAATGGCCTAAATCATTATTTGTAGGCAGCTTGTAGAAGCTTAAATCATGTCACATGGGCCTTGGCTTGGATTGATTCATGCATACAACTCTTATACATTTAGATTTGGGCTTTCGGTTAGCGTTTTGACCACCCCTTCGGTCATTCAAATGGCATATTAGCAACTAAACACTGTCCCTGCCATGTGAAGTGAATATAGGTTAGGTTTCCAGACACAACTTCTGCATAAGGAAACCACCAATTGTCTGACATATTTGGAGGAAGTTGATATTTGGCATAACTTTTCCCCCTCATTAATTATGCAAACGTTGTACTACTCCAAATAACACTTAAGAAAGTCATTCTTCATCCACATATTTCGGTGATAGCGAGAGACTATGTTTGAACCTCTAAAATGTCAATTTATGGGGTTTTAAGTGTTATCTATTTTGTTATGTTGCTTAGCTTTTGCAGCATGCCAATCACCTTAATGAGATCCATAATATTCTAGTTTTGGTAACTTACATATTCTGTCTATACCATGCATCTGTGGCATCAACTGGCATGAGCTGCTATTACTGCTGCATTGAAGCAGTGCTTGGCACATGACACTATGATTTACACCACACACTCCTACCATTGAAATGGTCTCTACGAGCTCTGTTCCCCAAAAAGCAGGCAAGAAATACAGGAGGCCATGTTTGATTGTCCTTCCTCCATGTTTGGCTTGACATAGGGAGACATACCCGCATGCCTGGCTAGTTTTGAGCAGAAGTGCAGGAGCAACATGCTCAGCTTTTTTCCCCACCAGGTCCATAGCAGCCGACCAGGAGGACTCAGAGGAAATGCAGACTAAAGCCCATATTCTCATCGTGGCACAGTGAAGGTGCTAAACAACACGATTCACAGCGCCAAAAGAGGATGCCCAGGCTCCACTGCTATTCTCAAGTGGGCCTGGGCGTCCTCGTAGAGCAGGACAATGATCTGTGAGGATTGCGCCTGTTTTAAGCTGTTACGGGCGCAATCCAATCTCGGCAGCATTTTTGTAAAATAACGCCAGATTTGTTATTTTACGAAAATGCTGCTGAGAACACAGATTAACACGTTCCTATACACCAAAGTGAGGAGCTTCAACATTGCAGGATGTTGAAGCTGCTTACTGTGGTGTATAGGAAAGTGTTCATATACACCTTTATGGTGTATATGAACACTTTCATTTAAAGCGAGCAGCTTCAACGTTGCAGCATGCAACATTGAAGCTGCTTGCTTTGGTTTAAATGAAAGCGTTCATATATACCCGTGCTACATGGAAGCTATTTAGATGCATTAATAGTTAACAATGCATTATAAGAAACAGCAGAGGTCAGGAAGTTCTAATAAAAATTAACATTTAACAAGAGTACATGTACCGGAAACACACCTTGCATTTACTTGGGATAATTAACAGTACACTATTATAAAAAATGAATGAAAGTGGAATTCAACATTTGCTCTTGCAGAGTCAATTGCATATGGAGAGAAAAACTAGACAGTTAAATGTGCAACAGGAATGATTATTGTTTTCTTTGAATATATGAATTTTTTTCAAATCTCTAATTCACCAGTGCCCAAAATAGAGTATTACATGCTATCAAGTATCTAGAGTTCAAACATGATTGTAATCAATTTTATTCGTGAATCAAGGCAACGTGTATGGGCCTTGACACCAAGTAAATTAAATGCGCTGACACGTGTTTCGAGAATTAGTTCTCTTTCTCAGGGCTCTCAGTATCATTCATCAAAAAATATATAGATTTCAGCACAAGTCAAAATGTGTGGGTTTGCGGCTTGGTGAAGCATTGTTCCTTGTACAATTCCACACTGTTTCACCAATCTACACCACATTTTGTTACCACATAGTTATCTTTTAGGACCCTCTCGACATTACTAGCTACATGACATTTGGATGCCCCTAGTTGCCTGAAATCGCCGAAACATCAATGTGGTGGGAGAAGGACCAGTACCGACACAAGGAACAAGGAACAAAACTCGAAGACCAGGCCCTAGAATGCACAGTTTCCAAGACATTTGCACCACAATGCACAGCAGCGAACTACACCTCGCCAGGGTGAGGCAACAGATGGAGAAAGAACACAGAAGGTCCCAGGATGCAGCAGCACACCAACTCTTGCCAACTAGTAAGCCTATATAGTAGACTCCAAAGTGGGGTGGCTAGACAGAGGTGAACTTCTGGTGAGTGGAATCCTTGCATGGCAGAGTTACACATGACTACTAGGGGGACGGCAGATGGGGCCAGACACTTTGCAGATAGATTTTTTTATCTGCACCATTTTATCATTTTCCCCAAAATCTAATTACATTCTTGTTTCAATATTTTTGAAGTTTGAATTCAATTTTTTGATACAATTTTGTTATTTTCCATGGTTTGAAAAACAAGGCTGGCCATTATGTATTTCTGTGAGCATATCTCCTGTGAGGAATCTGAGGGTGCCCTCACTTGCGTTCTCCCACCACCCTCTGCTCAGGTGGCCAGGGAAAGTCCATCGCTCCTGTATCCCGACCCTGCGAGGGAGGATCACATGGGTGGAGGAGACTTTGGGAGTGAGGAGAGGATGTCCTTGGGTTAGACATGGTATACCCCATTCCCTTTTCACAATGGACCTTTGGTCCCAACAGCATTTTTAATGTACTGTCAATCCTTCCCCTTTCCTCTTTTCAAAGTGACCCTCAGAAATGCCACTGTTTTACTGGGACGAGGAAGAGATCAACTAGGAGGGAACCTTCTCATTTGGCCAGGTTAAACACACAACAGCCTCCTCTGGTTAATAAAGAGAAATATCAGATCAATACCAAAACAAGGAAGAAACAACTGAGAGTTATGGACACTTCCATTCATCCACGCCACTTTGGTACTTAGAGGAGGAAGAGGGCTGTGGAGGAGTACCATTGTAATAGCCAGGCATGTCCAGCTAATAGGCTTAACTATGGTCAGGCAGCTGAATTGAAGAACTTGCACCAGCAACCATTTAGCGAGATCCAGGTGTATAAAATGGTATACTTCCTAGCAGACAGGAAGAAACGGCCTGGTGGAAACCGGCCTGGAGAGGAGGACATGGCTTGCAGAGGCGGAGCAGGCTGGAGAGGAACCGGGCTGGAAGGACACTGTGCTGAGCAGGATGGCGAAGGAGATGCCGGGGCCAGCGCTAGCTGTGAGAGGGTGGAGAAACCTACAGTCCTCACTGCCCTGTGTCCACAGCAGGAGCTGTGGGACACTGAAGTCTCCCGAGCGCCGGGCTCCTGCGAGGAAGAAGCCGAGCAAAAGGAAGCCATAAAGGAGAAATGAGACACCCAGCAGAGTAGCAGCATACCAGTGAGTGTGAAAAAGGGAACACTTAGGCTGGAAGCAGGCATACCTAAATGCTAAACAAACTGAAAACTATTGTTACTTTGGAAGATCACATTATGGGTTTTTGAATGTAGACCAAGCTGAAAAGTGTTATATGTACGTTTGAGAGTGCAACAAGTATTACCGAATACCAAGAACAAGCTGCAAAGTATTATATGTACTTTTGAAGGTGTAATAAGCAATTTTGAATACAGAACTAAAGGAAAGATATGATGAAGATATTTGAATACAGCACAAGGTAAAGGTAAGTGATGAGCACTTATGAATAAAGTGAAAGCAAGGTGGTGGAAAAGGGTGAACAACCCAGAGTGAGTTTTGTGAGATACCAGTTATGGCAAAACTAAAAGACTGGTAATGAGAATTTAATTGGGTGAGATACCAGTTATGGCAAAGCCAAAAGATTGCCAATGAGAGTTGGTTTGCGCGAAATGCCAGTTGTGGCAAAACCAATAGACTGCCAAGAAGAATCTGGTTATATGAGATACAAGTTGTGGCAAAGCCAAAAGACTGCCAATGAGAATATGGTTGTGTGACATGCAAGTTGTGACACAGCCAAAAGATTGCCCAGAAGAATCTGAAATAAGTATGGGCCAGAGATACAAAGGTGTGAGATGCACATTGTGGCAAAGTCAAGAGACGGCCCAGGAGATTCAGAAATGAGTGTTGACCAATGACACCGGTTCAGAGACAGAAAACCTTTGTTGGCAAAACGCCTAAAGAGAATACAGAAGCATAGCAAAGTGCCAAGGGTTATCGGTTGCGTGACCTGTAATGGGTGGACCATGTGGTCTGACAACTGCGCCTAGACTGAATGACCCCCGCTTGAAAAGAGACAAGGAAAATAGAGATAAAGAAGCTGTATTTTATACCAGTTGCTGAAGTGAATGAGAAATACAGAAAAAGAGCAATCAATGTTTTCAAACTCCTCCTATGGGCTAGGATGGTACACTACCCAGAGGAAAATGTACCCAGATAAGACCTAGAATAATGAACAACCCAAAGCCAATTTGTTCTAAGTCTCTTCATAAGTTTTCAGGATCCTTCCTGGTTACTTAGTATCAAATCACTAGGATTTTGCTTTTCATTCTTCTGTGTATTTATCTCATCTGTCTATTTATCTCATTATTCAAGCCTTAAAGAGGAAATTTCGTCCAGTCCCAATGTTGGCCAGGTGCAGCTACAACCCAGATTCGGTGATAAGGAGGGTCAGGGATTGACATCTACTGAGGCCCACAAGACTCTAGTCAGAGGCACATGAGGTTGGCTTCCCTAAAAGCTTGCTTCCTAGAAATCTACCACCTCCCTCTCTCAATAACCTGGCCTGAACTTTCCCAAATATTATCTTGTTCCTGATTTAACTTCCATGCCTAGTTTTATGCCAAAGGGGCCTACATCGTATCGTCCCTCCCTTACGCCTATCGCTGCCACTTTCCTAGATGCTTGTCGCCTTCTCTCTACAAATGCCTCTCTGGTTCATCCAATCTTCATTTCCAATTTCTCCTACTCTAAACCTTATCTCTGCAGTACCTTACATCTGAATGTTCCATATCATCTCCAAGGGAGTATGTCTCCTCCTCCACCCAAATGTCTACTTCCTCTTCACTTCAAGCTTATCCATGGTTTCTCTGCTCTTCTATTTCCCTCACAAACTTTGCTCCACCAATGCATTAGTTCCTTACTCCACCTTTGTTTCCCTTCTACTCTATATTTCTGTGTCTCATTCCACTTCCTGTGCCTTCGCCGCCTGTTCTCCTTCTCTTCCTCCCAACCTTTTTGAGCTCCTAATTCCTCTTTTCCTTTTTTCTCCAGCCTGCTCATGACCCTGCTGCCACACTCTCATTCCTTTCCCCTTGTTCCTTTTTAACTGTTTACCTCTGACATCTTTCCTCAAAGCTTACTTCTTTTCCTTGGATTTTCTCTCCAAAGTCTGTTCAATGTTTTCCTTCTCTTCCTATTTATGTCCTAACTGCCCATGATTTATTGCAGTGTAAAGTTTGGCTGGGGGTGTGTGATTAGCCACAATATTTCCTTGGCCTGTAGGGTGAGCTTCTTACCTTGTTCCCCAACTCAGGGGCTTCCCTTTATATCTTTACAGGATCCTGCATCATGCCACATTCATTCCTTTCACTCAGCACTTTTCACCTGTACACGTTATAATATTTGGCTTCAATTCTGATATGAGTTATGGTTGCAATAGGGGCCACCTATAAGAAAATGTTTGACTGACCCCTGCCACCATATTTGTATATGCCTCTAGATCCACTTGAGATGTTGGAGAGACATTCAGGCACAATGTGACAGACCACTACCCCGCCTCTCGGGTATGGTGGCCATGACCAGGGAACACTCCTTCACTTGCTCAGATTAGGCTGTGGATGGCAGCACCTATCCTTTCTGGTCGTCCAAACCCTAACCCAAAAGTCAGGCAGTGGACATAGGCACATAAGTTAGATCTCCTAGTAGGTACGTAGTGTGGGTGGAGTCACAATGGCATGACATGGTCAAGCACCTGCGTGGTTATGGTTAGGGCCTCAGAGAAAGAAAAGTGACATACTCATCAAGCCAGTGCACTGAAGGAGCTTCAGTTGCTTAGTAAGACTAGTGGACCGTGTCTTATGGGACTTTTCTTAACCAAAATCATATCTGGTACAGGATGGAAAGACAATGTGGGCAGTGGTTGATGGGGTTTATTTGAAGATGGGCAAAACATTGAAAACCTTTCAGAAATGCTGGAGGACATTGTTGCTCCACACATTGGCATGGTGTGGGCTCTGAAAATGCTTTTCGAAATTGAACAGCTGAGGACTAGCAGGTTCAAGAGATTTGACAGTGTATTTAGGCTGGTTTTGCTGCTTTCTTCGCTTTACAGAACAGTCATTTTGAGTAATGATAAACACAGGTGACTGGCCTTAATATTGGAAACTAAGTGCTTCTCGTTATACTTGCACTTGCAAAGCACTCATGGAGTAAACACAACTATGGCAACAACAATTAGGTTCTGAAAGTGAACCTATTTTCATGCTATTTTGACAAAGGCAGGGTTTTGTGGGGGAGAAGGGAAACCCAGAGGAACAAGCACAATTGTAATACTGAAATGAGGGTTCCTCTTAATTTGATAGTTGGCGAAGCTATCCCAGGCCCATGCTATCCTGGCTGAGTGCTCCTCCCATTTTCTCTCCAAGCCAAATGGATCACAATTACAATTATATAGTAGCATTTCTTTTGGCTTGGTTGATCAAAATAGTCTTGGTCCATCACTGTCCCATTTTGCCCCCTCCTGCCCTCCTACAGGGAAGACATTGATGCAATGAAACAAGTCTCTGAATGATAAAACATGGTTCAAACAAAACGTGATTCAGGTCAGATCACCCCTTTCTTCCATGAGGCTGTCACAATGTGTGCAGCTAAAATCTATCTTCTAGATATCTTGTCCTTTCAATGGGCCGGGTATTAAAGAGTAAATGATCTCCAGCTGGTCCAGTCTCTATGAACACAAGAAGGTTCCAGGTATCACAGACCTCTTCCCAGAGATATAGCAAGCTTTGAGAGCATACAGATGGAATACAGGTTGACTGACTACCTCCACCTCCCTGTCCAGTTTCTTGGTACAACTTCTACCCAGCCCACTCTGACTTTCCTCCTCATAGCCTCGAAGGAGCCACTTACAGAGGGTGCAATGTCCTAGTTCTTCAGTAATCGATCTCTCCACTGGCTCCTCAAGTACTTCCTCACATCACGCTCACTCGCTCTTTAAGTATGGAGTGCAAGTCTCCTTATCTCCACACTACCTCCGCTACGCCTCTACCCCTTCCTCTGTTCCTCCTTTCACCACCTCGTCCTCCTCCTCCCCCTCTGATCTTCCCCCCTCCACCAACTCCTTTGTTGTTCCTTTCACCAGACTTGTCACCTCAGATCGTATTCTCTTCTCCACCTTATCTGCTCCTCCGTTCAATAACTTCTTTTCTGCATATATTATTCTCACCTCTGCTCCTTCTTTCACTGCCTCCTTACTCAATCCCCACGTTCTCAGTTCTTACTTCCACCAGCCTCCTCTCTACTTTCCACCTTTTCTGCCTCTCTGCTCTCCAGCCTTCTCCAAATGCACACCATTTGCAAACCTCCCATCGCATGGTCTCCCACGGCTCTCCAATATAGACCCCTCCACCCTACACATGGGCTAGGCTTCCCAGAGCAGAGGGGTCTGCATGGGAGTATGTGTTTTCATTCTCCATGCCAGACTTTAACATGCATTTGAATTCAAGTGATACAGAGGTAGCATAGGAACACAGGCGTTCTGCATTCCCTGCACTAATCAACTGATAATTCTTCCACTTTGTTTCAGTCTCTGTTCCATGCATGTGCAGAAACAATGGCGATCTATGCTCGTCCACTGGAGTTGTCACCCCTCTAGCAGTAGAGCCTCCAAATGCTGCAGCTGACATCTCTCCTCTAACCTTATGCCAATAAATGGGGTCAACTCTGGTGAATGCACAGAGGCCTGTGGCACTGGAAGCAAGAGGCTTGATTCCTGCAGGCCCTTGGATGAAGTCCTGCATTACTGAGGTCAGCCACATTATTTCTTCTTTCAATCAATACAGTACAGTGCCTGTCCTCTGACCCAAGTGTTTGGGTGGTGACCAGGGGACCCTCCACATACCACCCAGGGATATGCGTGACAAAGTGGGTGGTGGCACACTGCCCCCATGATCACCTCTCCATATACCCCAAGGTTAAGACATGGAACATTGTGTATTATCGTACAGCAAGCCACTACCTGATACAATACTGAGATGGTTATCACAGGGGGTGACGGGGGGTGACAGGATCCTGAACGTGGAATTAAGGGTCCAATAAATCAGAGCCAAATAGAGTCGAATACAGAAAAATATTAGAAGCCTCAGTTTCATTGTTAAATCCACTAAATCTAGAGATACATATATAGCTAATACACATTAAAATCTAACAGTATCTTACAACAATAATTGTGTATTGTGGGGGCGGGGTAGAAAAGTATGCACCACCGTCCTTACCTTTCCCTACGTTACAATCCCAAGATCCATGTGAAGGGGCATTCCATTTAGCAATAATCACCGGTTCTACAGGCTGCAATGGGTGGTAATGGCCCGGGAGCCGAGTTAATAGGCCCAAGCATAGCGACGGCCTTTACCAAAGGTCTCCGGGCTGTAGTGCCAGAATATGAATTAGACATTAAAACCATAACATCGGTATACCAGTAAGAATCTGTGGGACACCCATACGCTAAAGCTATAGAAGCAATTGGATAACACCATCAGTGAGCACCTACAGGGCACACCTGCGGTGGTGCTATGTTAGCGCTAAGAGAAAAACAGTTCTTGAACACCAGGATTACATACGTACAACTGAAAGACCTTCATCAAAATAGTTTAAGCACTGCAGCCACCAGAAACACCAGTTTGAACCTAATTGGGCCTCCATATACTTTATAACACAAACCAACAAAAACAGGGGACTCCAAAAGGAATTTTGAAAATCCTCTGTTGAACCACTCCTCTAACAATCTCTTTTGAAAATACACTTACCAGTCTATATTTCTAAAATACTCAAAGTCAGTCCATGAACTTACCACAGATGCCCGAATTCACCAGACACTCTACCCAAGTTATTATCGTTAAAAGTTTGGACCTGGTCCTCCAAAAATGATACCACTTGTTGGCACAACCTCTCACACAGGATGATGATAATGTTATGGAATTTCGCTTTATCATGGCCACATTCAGTATTTATTCTGACTGTTCTGTTACACTTTTTATGGCGATGCTGAAATTAAAGTATTTGATGATGAATTACTCGTTGTGTCCTGCTGCTGAGTCCGGCAGTCAAAGGCCAATAGGAATAAAGAATAGTGCGGTGTGACGTCTCTTTTCACGGTATCACGCCGACTCCATCTTTTGCCGTAAGGTTTTCCGTGGAGTTTAGCTGCTCTTATTGCATTTTCCATATCCTCCAATTGTAGCTCAGCAGCCTTCTGCACTGTTTGTTCTCTACAAGCACTGCATTTAGCACTGTGTTTCTATTATTAGGAGCGCGTGTATGTGCTGACATCTGTGTACTTCACTTTGTACTCAGCAGTTTTCATGCATTTGAAGCATTATTGAAACTATTCAAGATGTTGCTCGTTTGGCATTATTTCCACGATTCGATGAATATTGCATAAAACACGTTTTGAAGGACTGGTTCGTAAAGTATGAGAAGAAATGTTGTGCTTCCAGGAATTTGGTATATTAAAGCATAGCCTAGGAATAGACTTAAGTAAAAATAAATCTGTGTAAAAAAAAAGCTGATCTAACGGCCAAACATGTACAAATGTTTTTGAAAAATATAAGGAATTCTGCCAAGTAGCGATCATTGATCTCTTGTGCTACGCTGTTTTGCAAAAAGTTATTTTTGCAAAAATCTCAATGGATTTTAACAGTACATTAAGCATACCAGGGTTCCAAATTCGAACTTTGTCCATTCACAGATGTGCAATGTTTATTCAGTTTTCAAAACTCATTGTTAAATAAAGTACTCCTTATAAAACAGGAATTCTTCGGCTCCTTGGCGACAACAGAGACATACAAACACCCCCCATGCTCTCTCCCATCAACCCCCCTTCCAGGCGTTTCTCAATCGGCCCTGCTGGACAGCATGAGCATCTACAGGGCTAGTTTCATGATGCCCACTACCATAGTACATAGACCTATAGGCACATATCTGGATGAGTTACGCACACGCAACCTGGCACTACCAACAATAAAAACCAATGCAGAGGACACGTACCCACTGCCAATCGTGCAGAATAAAACAGACAACAGAATGCAGTAGGAACACCTACAGAATGAACGAAGAAGCACAGATTGAACCAATAGATGCAGGCAACAAAACGCAGGATGGACATCCGCAGGATGGACGCACGCTCCACACAGATTGAAAAGGCAGCACAATAGGCAAAATAACACGTGCATACCTTATGCACAATATTAACAGTTCAACACAAGCTTTAAGTAAAATGTGAAACTCGGTGGAAAAGCCTAAAAAAAGAGTCAAGGTGATACCTCTCAAAAGGCAAGGGACCTGATATACGAAATCGTTTTCAATGGGAAAACCCCATTGAAAAACGTTTTATACATCAGGTTCAAAGCCTGCATATGCTGGGAATTCCAGAATTAAGGTACAACTACACAGCCCACACTTAAAAAAATGTAAAGTCTACAAACATTGGGAATGGAAATGTAAAGGTAACAACACTCTGACCAAATATCCTAAGTCGCAACTCCAAACAAAGTCACCCAAACTACAATTTTAAACTCAACTCACATCACAACTCTACTTCACAACACTCACTGAAATATGCTTAAATTAACTGAGATATATATTACGGGCCTGCTGTAGTGGCTTTGTAGTTTTGGTTAAGTTGCTCAACTCATAGAAAGAGCACTTTTTGGGTAGCTTATAACTTTGCCCCCCAGGATGAATCCTCACCAAGCTTTGCAAAGAAAGCATAATGTCCCCCTCAAAATGATTTTCTGAAGTTTGGTGCAGGTCTGTCCAGGAGGGGCAAAGTTATAGGTGATATCTGGGGCCGGTCCGAGGACTCATTTAGTGTTTCGGGTCCGCGGACGCCGCAGCGCCAATCAGAGAGCAGCGTGACATTTGCGGACATTGTACATGCCTGCTGATTGGTCGGTTAAAAACGTGAGCTATGACAAAACATTTGAAATGAATGCCATGTTGGATTTGCGAACAGTGCCATAGTCTCCTGACATCGCGGTAAAAACTTATTGAAAAGCACAACATTGAACTTGACAAACAAATTAAACTAATCCTGGGGAGGTGAGGGGTGATGAGGATGGAATATGGCCATAAAAAGCCCAGCATCAGGTGTTTTATTCTCCTCCGATGTCTGCGAACATCACAGATGTTTGGGGACCTTCCTGTGATGGTCGCAAACATTTTAGAGGTTTGGGGACATCCATGCATATTTCTGCTTTACAGGGTCGGTGAGAAGTAGTTTTTGTATGGCTTATAACGCAATGAAATTACATGAAATATTGCAATGTCATTGTAGCCTGACCCTGAATGGATATGCAGAATTTGGTGCGGTTTCTCCAAGAGGGGGCAACATTAGAGGGGGGGGGCAAAATATTTGAAAGGCTTATGCATTTGGTGCCATTTGACGAATCTGCACAAAAGCTTGCAAAACGATTTTAGACCCAGAATGGTTTTGCAAAGTTTTCTGGATTCTGTTAATAGGGGGCAAAATTAAAGGGGATCTGAACATTTTTAGATTGCTTATAACTTTGTTGCCATTTGATGAATCTGCACAAAGGTTTTCAGAAATATAGACCCAACTTTGAACGTTTGTGCAGAGTATGAATGGATTTTGTCAAGTTATATGACTATTTTTTGTATGTACATTTTTACACTTTTCAAAAAATAAAACATGGATGGATTTGCAATAAACTCTTGCAAGGAGCATTGGCAAGGACCCGGCAGCATGGTCTTGCAAATATGTCATTGTTTCATTTTTTGAAAAGTGTCTTATTCTTTGGAAAAGTGTCATAATGTAGGTACAAAAAATGTTGATATACCTTTGGTGACTGAGGTATAGCCTATGGCCATGGAAAGTAGCCAGATTGTTCCGGGCCGGCAGGGTTAAAGTAGGCATGGCCACCAAGGACCGGCTATGTGGTAAGGTTTTTCAAAATCGGGATAGGTTTGAAGGGGGGAAAACAAATTCTGATTGATCGTGGCTAAAGCCCAAAGTGCTGGACAGGATTGAAGCAAACATTTGCGAGGACCATCAGCAAGGAACTCAAAGTATTGTTTTTCCAAATCTGTCCTGTGTTCTATTTTTTAAAGTGTCAACATGTAAGTACAACTAATTGTCGTCTGGGAAATGGGCCTGGCCCTGAGCAAGGACAAATGTGTAATCTGATTTGCCTATTGGGGCATGCGGCATGGCCGAAGCCCTAGGTTCAAATAGAAAGAAAAAAATCTGTTAGTGGCTGCTGTCCGAATTGCTGGACAGGATTGCAGAAAACCTGCGTGAGGAGCATGAGCAAGGACCTGAAAGCATGCTTTTGTAAATCTGTCCTGTGTTTAACTTTTTTGAAAGTGTCAAAAAGTAAGTACAAACATTGTGATATAACTTTACTGCCTGGGCAGTGGTCCTGGCCCTCGGCAAGGACAAATGTCTACTCTCATTTGCCTATTGGGGAATGTGGCATGGCCAAAGCCCATGCCACATGGATTGTGGAGACTGGCCATGGCTGCAAGCCATGAGCATTGCCCATTGGTCACATTATAAGGGTATAGTGGACTCTGAACTAGGATGCAGGGTGCAGTGGATAACAGGGGTGGTTTGGTGTGGCTGGGGTCATGGACGAGCCTCATGGCCTAGGCAATTGAGCCATGACTTGCATAACAACAAACATCAGTATGCGTTGCAAAAAAGATGTTCTTAAAAGAGGTTTACAGTTCTTTGAAAATGTTTAATGATGTTACATCACTGTATATAAGTTATTAATAATTCCTCTTTTAACACGCATCATTCATAAAAACCTATGAGATTCACAGAAAAAGCTTTGTTAAAGGAACGTTATGATTAAGATGCACTAATAAAAACCCATGAAATTCAGTAAAAAAAAAACGTTGTTAAACCCGAAAAACCAAGTTGAGCCACTTCCATGCAGTGCTAAGACTAACACCCATGACATCAAAGATGACATCACACATGTAAATGATGACATCATTGCTGACATCACATATGAAATACATTTTGAAAAACAGTTCTTAAAAGGGGTTGTGTTGGTAACGTTGCTAACAAGATGTAAGGGGTGATCGGGAGACCTATCATGAACTACTTAATGTATTAAAGAATGTACTCATCTAAACAAAACATTATATTGGAGTGTTGGTGTTAATACAGGAACCTAATCATAGATACATGTAGGCAATGGCTGCATCATGCACCCTAGAAGTACAATATGTTTAATCTGATAATTTTGGATAGCAAAATAATGAATGCTACCATATCAGCGTTTTGAGTAATGTTAAACATGCAATGACTAGCGAATAATTCAAGACTTAATACATACTTGTGTTAGTACAAACAATATATATGAAGACCCACAATGCATATAAATCTGAGGCACATACATGCAAACCTCAGTAAGGAGGAAAGAAACAATACCACCCACAAATTACAGTAACATTAGACTTCATCATCATGTACACAAATGAATTGTGCGTTTGAGTCTTGGTTATTTCCCCGTGTATGTGCATCATGAGCTGAGGGCAAATCCCAAGGAAAGTGCCTTAGGAACATATAACACAGTTAATGTCTACATATGCAACACCTTTTGAATTCTAAAATTGTCTCTATCAGTGAACAAAACCACGTGGCCTAGATATGTCAGTGGACTAAAAGAAATGTCCAAGATATTCAATGCCATAAGTGAAGTCATCAATTACATTTGTGATGTCATCTTTGATGTCCTTGGCGTTAGTCTTAGCAGTACATGGAGGTGGTGTGAGTTATGGTTGCTTAGCTTACTATAACTGGTGAATTTCTGGGGGGTTTCAGTTTTACTTGTAACCATAACGTCCTTTTAACAAGGACTTTTCACTGAATTTCATAGGTTTTTACCAGTACACCCTTAATTTCCTACATGTTCCTTATATTATACTCACCCCCGACCCCCAACGTAGCAGCTGAGTCAGCTAACAGTACGAATGTCTATGGACATCAGGTATCATTCACAAAGCTCAGAAGCGCAGGGGAGAACAAAAAATGCTGTACCCTTCAACCAACAAACACATATACATAAAACAAAATTACATATATTTACTACACCCAAGAAAACCTTTTTGTACAAAATCATCATTTCAAAAGATACAAATTATGTTTTCATTTAGCACACAACATAATGGAATGTACCAAGCACACATCATAACTTTACATCTCACATTAACCATTATCACAGTACAACTCTGCATACAGACTCACACAAACCAGCCATTTATTTGAAAACAAGCTCTTACAAAATAGTAAGTACACTGTATTTATTTCTCTATCATTACCATTCATTATATAAACATGTCTTATAAGGAAAAAGCTCTTTTTTCATTTTGACAGAAATGGCAAACAGGCTAGAGTGGTTGGAGGAGAACTTCCCAAAAGAAGAAATGACTGATGATAACATCTATAAATGGTATACAATACATATTTTAATATAAACAAATAATGGAATTTGTGCAGACTTCACTGAAATAATAAATGCGTCTTTTATTACAGTACATAGTTTTCATGAAGAAACCACGCCCCAATGTAATTATACACAATCCCAAGAATCACAAAGACAAGCCCTATCCCCAACTGTACATAATGAAATCATGAACTTGTCTGCCAAAATTGGAAGAACTAAGTAATGACTTTAAGGAACTTTTACATTATGTCAAAAACACATGTGATAAAAAAATGTTCACTATCACTGTCTTTCTTGCACCTGCCCCCCTTGTCCCCAGCAATCATCCCCATCAAATTCCCAACATTTAAATAAAAGACGCTTTGATAAAACCTCACTCCCTTCCGCACCTGATCATTATTGTACAGAAATTCCTAACTCTTCCATTTATGTTTCCCATTCCGATACTATCCCTTTCATAAATAAATGTATTGTTTATACTATAAATGTGTTGTATATTGTTGTGTGACATTTTCTTTTAAAAGCCCACTTAATAGTCCGCAGATTATGCGACTTTCCGGGGTGTCTGTTCACAAAATGGGGTTGTCCGTGGACTGTACGCTGTGTCCATACATGTCAGTTTTCGTATGACAGACTTTTAATTAGTCAGCAGACAGTGCGACTGTTCCACGGACATCCATGCACATGCACTCTTCATCACCCACTCGATGGGTGTATGCAGACGGCCGTCAGGGGCATGCCCATCATCCTGTGACCACACCCATTCAGTGTGATGTCCTGTCTGTGAATGGTGGCCGTGGCTGCAGACAGTTTAAAACTGCATGTTCAGTCAATCTAGGGTGTTTCAAGTTGAATGCCTACCTTTCCAGAGCTCCAAGACCATATCTTAGTTGATCTGGCAACTTTTGACAACTTCCCAAGGCCTATTATTGACTCGGTAGTCCGCACACAGTCGCACGGTCCACCGACAGCTTCTATGAAGGGACCCACCCATTACTTTTCCTCATTGTCAATCTGGCTATCCAGAAGAGAGAACTTGCTGTGGCGATCTCTTTTATTAAGCTTGTTAGCTGCTCTAATGTCATCTGCTGTGGCCATTACTCCTCCACACCACCCCCACCACCACCACCAATACAATCTGGAGGGCCTGGACAAGGGAACAGGCACAGAGATGCAGAAGAAGATGATGAGGAAGATGAAGATGAGGTGGAGGAAGTCCTTCTCTCCAGCACCCATAGTGAGTCCTGGTTGTGGCAATTTTTCACCACCGCTGGGGTTGTACCGAAGGCTCGTGCAGCCAAGGTCAGATGCACTGAGTGCCACGTTGTCACGGAAAACCTGGGCTGTATTCCCACAGGACCACCTCCATGCGGCGCCACACCAAATCTAACCACCCGGGTGCTCCGAGGAAGGCGACACCCTCTACTCCATCATCTTCAACTGCTCCTGTTACCACAAAGGATACTCCTCTGGGGCAGAGGATCCCAGCAGTTGCCTTGCATGCCATACAGAACAAGATTGTCCCTTACCTTTTGAGGGTCACAGTACTATGTATCTACTGTGATGCACCGAGCAGCAGACAAAGTGAGTCTGATAAGTGCAGGAGGGAATAAAAGGGGGAGGCTGCATGGGTACAGATACAGACCCCAGTGCAAGGGGTGGACCCGTGGGCAGTGCGGTAGGGTGGCACGGTGAGCAGGAACCTGGGACCAGAGGTCAGAGGGTGTCCAGATGCACAGTGCCAAGAGAGAACAGATCAGTAGGGGATAGGGGGGGCGAAAGCAGAACCAAAGTGGAAGGTCTTGAGGTGCTTCTGGAACCTGAGACGGTTTTCCTCAAGTTATAACTACTTACAAATGTTTTCATATGCACTGTACATCTTTTTCATTTAAACTTTCTCAGTGGAATTTTGAATATTAACAAGAAGCATCTGATTGCCAAAATCAGTACAATTCACTTCATCACTCCAAAATTTGTTTGCACTCTCCTGCTTGATGTCTCAATTTTCAAAATATGCCATGCCCACACCATTCACAAAAGCACATATACACCTTTATTTACATGGTGCCTACCTTCTTCTAGTTGTGCACAAAACACATTTGGGCATCTCCATACTTTCCTTGGATGTATTTGTGAAAAATATAATCTTTCCATGCTGAAATAGTTGAACCTGCAAATATAGTGGAGTAACGTAGCCCAAACTATTTCCCCCACAATGAACAAGAATAATATCTAGACATTGAAAGTGAGCCATAGCCTTACAAAATTATATTAAACGTTGCATGTTTAGCCCAGACACTGTATACCACCAAACTTCCACTCCCTTCAATCCAAGAGGACCAGACATGCCACACAATTCAGTGTACCTTTTCAAATTATTTAGCCAACAATCTCCCATCATCCACACAGCTTTTTCATAGCAATAGCCACATCCATCTTCTCTGCACACAACAATCAAAACGCCTGCTACCCTCTGTAAGAGGATTCAATTCAACACTACAGCTAAGTCAATGCCTAGTCTGGGATACTGAATGGAAACCCTTATTGATATATCTTTACGTCCAGTTCATGCGTTCTAGATGACTACCCCTATATAACACCCCTCTCTTGGAATCCCCCTGACCCCATTGAGCCACGAAGTAGTTCTGTTTTGCAAGTTTAAACGGTTTATTTGATAATTTAAACGATATATATATATATATATATATCACACTTTATAATACATTAATAATTGAATATCACACTTAATCTGAGCAGTAATCAATAATGGATAGTCCGGCACTAGCACACTTCTTTATAATCAATGATGAGTGGTTATAGGATGGATACGATAGCAACAATACTTTTATGGTTTCAAATGGATGCAATGTTGAATGAAATGCAGTACAGAAAATAACTTGATAGGATTTCAGCAAAAGACAATGTAATCACTTTCTTGGACAATTCACCCCCCCTTTATGCACTGTAAGGAGATGAAGATGACACAGTTCTTAGGAATGCAATCAAATAGAATTCAGTTAAATTCCCCCCCAGCAGCTTATACAACAGATAGGAGTTTTGAAACACAGGCAAAATGCTTTGAATACGGTGACAATGCAGTGAGAAATATGCTGAAAATGTTTTTAATTCCCTTTAGGAGGTTCAGGGTGAGTGAAATATACTTGGGATGAGTTCAGGCTCACTTTAGCAAGGATCTAGGAGTAACTAGCAGGTTAAACGAATTTTTGGCAAAGGAAAGCAATGAAGTTGCTGTTTTCACACGTGGCTGGATTTTTAACCAAATTGCAAATCGCGGTAAAATTCGCGAGTGCGAGAATCGTGATTACGGCAAAAGTATGAGGAGTAGGAAGTTGAAAAGCTGAGATGCTAAGCTTTCAGAGAAAAGTTAAACCAAGTTCCTAGCCCAAACGGTTCCAGAGATACGGACGATTAAATAAAGGTAGTTTTTCGGATTTGAAATTTTAAAAGTTCAAAGCGACAGGTTACAGCTTGCAGCTAGAAAATGACAAGTGACAGCTTTGCAAATGACAGGTGACAGTTAGGAGGCAGTTCTGCTTAGATTAAAATAGATTGAATTATATTATTTTAACTAAGAGATTGGTTCTGCTAGGTACTCACAATATAATTTTAAAAGGAATGGGCCTCGCCACAGATCTGGTCAACAGGTTTTCTTCACTCGCCACGGACGGTTTCTGCGCACAGCGTCTGGGTCAGCTCTACTCTGCTGGTCTGGTCTGGGTCTCTGGTTCTGATCAGGTCTGTGGGTCCGGATACAGCGGTCTCCGGTTCAGCTGGTCTCTCTCTGGATACAACAGTGCTCTCGGGCAAATGGCAAGAGTTCTTGCAAAGAATTCAAACAGCTCGCCTGGCTGTGAATAGTGGCAATGATTTGAGGCCTGCTAAAGAGGGATTTAGCTTGTAGTTGACCTCTTTGCTACAAATTCTGAAGGAAAGTCTTGGTCTCTGAAGGTGGATAGATTGAAGTCTCTATGTTGGCTCTCTGGAGGTTGATGGAGGTAAAGTATGGATTTTCCCGGCAGAGCGTCCCGCAGCAGGTGGAATAGAATCCCCTCTCTAGCTTCCAGTGGCTCTTTTTATGAATTTTGAAAGTGGGTGTGTGTGCAGCATCACTAGCCAGCCCCTCTCTTAACTGCCCATTGGTCAAGCTTTCCTTTCTCTCTTGATTGGGGAAAAGAAGTGGAGTGTCAGAGCGATGTCATTTAATGGCTTGCAGAAAGGACACTCCCCTGTCAAATTACACACAATCTATATTTGACCTAAAGACATATTTCATAGATACACAGTGGTTTGAAATTACATGCACCCATCACATATCACATGAGGTATACCCTGTTCAAACTCTGCTCTTCCTGGGGGCTTGGGTTCAAAAATGGCAACATTTGGTGCTTTTTAGTGGGTTTTGCAACATCGGATTTTTCTCCAGATTTATACACATGTACACGGCCTGTCCATACATACTCCAGTAAATGACCATGTCTCTAGCTTAAACACAGAGTCTGTAGTATACATAAATAGCAGGGTTTTGCCCCAGAACATCACACAAATTGGAGTTTGGGCTTGAATCGAAGGTACATTTTTTAAATGAAGGCTCTCAAAGTTATACATTCCTGTCATTTGATTACAAAGAGTTATCAGTGTTTCTGTAAAATATATATTTTGCTTTCAATTCAGTTCTCAGAGTCTTGGAGTCCGCCTCCAAGACTTGGGTGGGTCAGTGATCACATGTGTCTTCTGGCAGGCAGGCCTTTGTTGACAGGAAACAGTCAAAATCAACATATTCTATTCAAGTGCAATAGCCTATTGTGTGGTCTCCAGGAGGTTGAGGTCAGCAGACCAGGGGGTCACTTTGCATTTGGTTATTATGACCATGTGATATCCTGGGCTGTGGTGTGAATCTCTTGAGGTGAGAGGGTTTCCCAGGCTTCTGGCCTCTGGGAACAGCAGGTGGCTAATTTTTAATTAAAATGCAGCCTTTGAAGTCAGCTGAGTCAAATCCCTTTGTCAGCAACTGCACTTAGTTCTCCTGTCAGAGTTTAGACCGCTAGCGCCGCCTTGAGGATTTTGTTGGTACTGCATCCATTTTTGGGATCTTTCTTGGATTAATGCATTCCAAACAGGAATGGTTCTTACATGGTAGTAAATAATCCTTGCTTAACATTGTTTTGATGGGGCTCCTTACAGTAAAATGGTTATGTGGAACCCCACAAAAGGGTTGAATCTTTAAAGTGGTCTGGTGAGCCACGATTTCAGCAACTTTTTGACATCAGTAACAGTGGATTTTGTTAACAAAGATCTTTCTTTACACTGGTGGGTGGCAAGTGAGGTAACCATTTTGGTGTGCGCACAAACTGCGTGGTTCTCCTGGATTCTTGCGCACTTGTGGGCTTTTTGGCCATCTTGGATTTTCTAAGCCCACAGCACCAAATGTTGCAGCATGATAGCTCAAACGTGGGTCAGGACACCCAACAAATCCCCCCACGTGACTGCCCTTTGAATTTGAGTCGATGGGGAGTCGGGTGCACAAGGGTTTTGACCCACGCACTGGTCTGTCCGCATAATCTTCTTCCAATTCTGCAAATGGCACAGTTCAGCATCTTTTCCTCCATCCGGTACTGATCGATCGGTTCTCCTCGCCGGTCCTGATGGGAATATTGGGCGGTACCCTGGGCCCCTTGCGTCTCTGCACCCGGTCTCCGGATCGTCCTCCTTGGCCAGTCTCCAGGTTTTCTTTCTCCTAGGATGACAAAGGAAGAGCGGCAATACCTATTCATGGACATTTCTCCCAACATTGATTTAGTGGGGTGGCATTGATATTTTAGAACTCAACAGATATGAACATGCACATTTTTTTTAAATTAAGCGACAGGAACACACAAACTTGAGAAACACAGAATTTGATAGGCCATATGTAGGATATTTTAAGTTAGAACTGAATTAATCTGAGATAGTGCCCTCTAGGATTCCAGAGGATTCCTTCAGTTGTTGCAGAGTGTGCCTGGGATGGCAACACTTTAGCTGATTTATATGTACCCACTTGTCTTCCCCCTCTGCCAAACCGCCTTTGGGGATGCGGATCTTGTAGGCCACAGGGGAGATCTTGTCTATAATCTCATAGGGTCCCTTCCATGTAGGCAAAAATTTCCGCTGCTTGGCCTGGTTCCTTTGAAAATTGTATAGATAGACCCGGTCCCCCACCTGATATTCCTTCCTGGAAGTTTTCAGGTCATAGTGGGTCTTCATACTCTCAGCTGATCTTTCTAGATTCTGCTGAGCATAGGCAAAAGCATGCTGAAGGTGTTTCCTTAAATTCTCCACATACTCATGAGTTGTGGAGGCATTTATCAACGTTTGCTCTTGGGTTCTGTAGAGCAAATGCTGAGGAAGCACCATCTTGCGTCCAGTCATCAACTCAAATGGTAACATTTTGGTTGCAGATGAAGGGGTAGATCTGATGGCCATTAGGACCAGAGGTAATCGGATATCCCAACTTGGCTCAGAATCTGCCACAAACTTCTTTAACATGCTCACAATAGTTCGGTTGTATCTCTCCACTGCTCCAGAAGAAGCTGGCCTGTAAGCAATGTGTAGCTTTCTCTTGACCCCCAGTATCTTCCACATCTTTGTCATTACTTCACTGGTGAAGTGGCTACTTCTGTCTGACTCAATCCTTTGAGGTAGACCAAAACGGGAAAAGATGTGGTTAATCATCAGGGCAGCTGCTGTTTCTGCCTTGCAATTTGGGGCTGGGAGACATTCCACCCACTTGGTAAACAAGCATATCACAGTCAACATGTACTTATTTCCTCTAGACGAGCGAATCACAGGGCCTACGAAGTCGACTTGTAAATCTGACCATGGCAGTGTCATCCCCCTCTTTTGGAGAGGTGCCCGGTGTGTGAGGGATGTTGGCTGAAATTGTGCACACACAAGACAACCCTTCAAGTATTGGTTGAGGTCCTGGCCCATGTGTGGCCAGTATGCAACCTCTCTTAAGATTTCCAGTGTTGTGTGAAACCCCCTATGACCGGCGGTGGCCGCATCATGGGCGTGACTTAACATCAGGCTTCGGAATGCAGTAGGAACCACCCACTGATCGTGGCCAGCTTTGGATTTCCTTACCAACAAACCGTCTTGGATCCGGAACATTTTTGGACATTTCATCAACACTCTAAGGTCCTCTTTCCCGTTGTAATCGGTATCCGTCAGGGGAAAGTTCTCAGGGTCCTCAATGTGTTGGTAAAATTTACCAATTATTGGATCCCCCTTCTGAGCGGTAATCAAATTAGCATCAGGGGTCTCCTTGCTCCATTGGGCAGTTGACAGATCATTGTGAGCATTTGTCTGGGACCTAGTGATAGCAGTGACCTGGATTTCCCCCAACAGGGACTCTATTTCTATTAGATCCCCTTGGATGGCCCCGGTTTTGGCCGGCTGATCAGCTAAGTCATTTCCAGTTTTGTCTGGTCCCTCTACTTTGGAATGACCCTTGATCTTTTTCCAATAGATGGTCATCTCATTCGAGGTGACCAGATCATCAATGTTTTGGATCAACTTCCCATGTTTCAAGGGTTTGTTATTAGCACATAACATGCCTCTGGTTTTCCAATTAACCAGGTGCTCCACGAACCCGTTCCGTACATAATCCGAATCTGTGATTATTACCAGTTCGTGGAGTTGATGCTGGACAGCAGTGAGGATGGCCTGATGCACAGCCATCAATTCTGCCACCTGACTACTTCGGGGACCAATTTTGTATCCAGCGGAGGGTTCTGGGAACTCCTTTACCCATGCATTCCCTACGCCAGCCACCAGTTCCTTCTCCCCGTCGTTGTCAACATGGTACGAGCATCCATCCACATAGACAGTGGGCATTCCCTCACACTTGTCCTCTTCAAAGACTTTGTGTGGGGAATTAAGGTATGCCTCCATGTTGTCCTTGATTTTTAGACTTTCGTCCTCAAGACAGTTTTCTCTGGCACAATCATGCAAGTCAGCCAGACCTTGCGCGAGGGGACTCTTCTTGTTTTGACCATAACGGACCTCCACAGGAAAGCCTTGCATTGACAGAATCCAGGAAGTCATTCGGGAATTACTCACATTTCCGGCCCAGATTCTGTCACTTTGGAGATATTGCAGAGGCTGGTGTGGAGTCTCCACTATGATGTGTTCCCCCTGGATAAACGGGCGGTAATTCTTCAATGCCCACACTGTTGCCAAGAGTGCCTTCTCACAATCGTTGAATTTTTCCTCCACAGGGGATAAAGTTTTGCTCGCATAGGAGATTACTTTATTGACCTTGTCATGCTTTTGGTATAATACTGCCGTCAAGCACGTATTAGAGAACCCCGTATCCAGGAAGAACTCCTTGTTTCTGACAGGGTAAGCTAGGCAGGGCGCTTGTGAGAGGCTTCTTTTGAGTTGTCTCACTGCCTCGGCTTGTGCTGGACCCCATTCCAACTTGACCCCCCCTTCAGGAGATGAATCAGGGGTCTGGTGATCTCTCCGTAGCCCTCAATTAACTTTCTGCTGTAATTAGTCAGTCCAAGGAGGCTCCTTAGTTCCCACAGAGTTGTGGGGTCTTTCAGTTTCTGAAGTGCTTCCACTTTCTTTTCCTGGGGACAGAGACCCTGAGGAGCAATCTCATGCCCCAAGAAATTAACACGGGTTCTACACCACTGTGCTTTCTGAAAGGAAAGTTTTGCTCCGGCGGCCCTCAACTGAGTCAGAACATAACGGATCTCCGCTATGTGTTCCTCCACAGATGAACCTTTGATGAGGACATCATCTACATAAGCCAGGTTACCCCTTGCACCCAGGTCGGGCATGGCCTTGTGTAGGAAAATGTTGAATTCATTGCCGGAGTTGAGGTATCCGAAGGGAGTCCGGGTCCATGTGTACTGCTGGCCCCCAAAGGTAAAAGCCAGTTTGTATTGGTCCTCCCTACTGACCGGCACGGTCCAGTATCCATTGGTCAGGTCTATTGCAGTGAATACCTGTGACCCCTGAATCTGGGCCAGCCCTTGGTCAATGTAGGGAAGAGGCCATCGGGAAGTATGGACCCGTTTGTTGAGCTCCCTAAGGTCAGCGCAGAGTCTTCACTGGCCGTTTGGCTTTAATATTCCCAGCACCGGATTATTGAAGGTGCTGTGGACGGGACGGATTATTCCCCTGGACTCAAGGTTCTTAATTATTTCAGTAAGGGACTCCATTGATGCGAGAGGCAAGCGATATTGCTTCACAAACGCTGGAGTCATGCCAGGGTCTGTGGGGATTGTTGTTGTGTGGATGTCGGTGCGACCACAGTCATATGAGTCTACCGCAAAGAGATCTTGGAAATCCAAGAAGACTTGTTTCAACTTTTGCTTCTGTTCCAGAGTCACACAGGCATCAGCTAGGTTGACTCTCTCTTCCACCATCTGCCTGAAGCCTGGAAAGACTTCAGGTTTGGCTATCTCAGCGGCCTCCTCCAGCTGGGTGGAGAAGTCCCTGGTCAGAGTGCTGATTTGGACTGGAGGCATTCAAGTTGGAAAGGCAGCCCTCATGGACCTGGAAAATCACCTCATCCCTCCTGAAGTCACAAGTCACATCTTCCTTACCATAGGGGCAGGAAGTGTACACCAGGAAGTTCCCCCCATGCCGGGTAAAAATCCTGTCTGGTGTTGTATTGTCCTCACTGTCACTGTCAAAACAGTCCTTGGGGATTGGTCCTAACAGTTCATTTCCTAAATCGATGGAAAAATGTCGGTCATCAACCGCCATTCCAATAATGGTGCCTGCGGCTAGAGTAATACTCTTTAAGTCGCTGTTATCCACCTCTATTAGAATGGTTTCATGTTCTATGTTGACTAATGGAGTTGGGTTTACCCCCAACCCTTGCTGTTGGAGAGAAGCGTTTAGATGTATGTAAGCATCAGGGTTTTTCAAATGTTGTCCTCTTTTAACTTTCACTTCCAGGGAGAATTGTCGGGTCCTTTCTGGGATGGTGACTTCCTCTTTGATCTGAATTTCAACTGCATAAGGTAGCAATTGAGCTGACCTGAATGCTTTTTCTGGATCATCAAAGCCCATGGGATTATCCGCTCATCGGGACCAAGGTTTGAAGTTTATTAGGTCCAAACTAATGGCAAAGCGATTGAGAATGTCACTGCCTAAGTAAAAGGCGGCAGAGACGTCTCGCACGACCCAACAATTGTGGACTATGCTCTTGTTGCCAATGGAGATTTTGAGCATACACCTGCTTGGCAGGAGATGTTTGGAATTGGGTGCTTCCAGGTCCATTTCCCATTTGTCTATCAGTTTGAATGTGGGAATGGCTGGATCTTTTGGGAGTTGGCGGAACATGGCTTCGCTGATGAAGCTCTTACCGTTGTTCACACACACTCGAGCGAGAACAGAGTCCTTCCCATCATTTAACTGAACAGGGATGCACAACTGCTCTCCAATTTTCTGAATATCAGCCAGGCTCTGAGCTGATTTCACATCTTTCTGGACTATAGGAGTGGGAGTTTCTGATTGTGGATTAGTAAAGAATTTCAGGGTGTTTCCTTCCAGTGTGGAATACCACCTGAAACTGGAAGGGAGGTTGATTTTCAGAAATAGAGAGGACCCCCCATCACCAGTCTGTTGTCCTACTGCTATTACTGTCACGTCTGGAATTTGGTTATTCTGGAAGTGGAATTCTACTTGGTCAGATTTTTGTTCAACCATGTGGCATGTGCCATTTAAACTAACATGGTTGACACTCTGTTTTAATTTTATGGGTCGGCTAGTCTGGGTCCAGAGGACCTTGTTTACGCAATCTATTAGGGGTGACAACCTTCTCAGGAGGTCATTCCCTAGTAAACAAGGGGTGCCCTCTGGAGTCACAACTATGACCGGGTGTTTCAACTTGTGTCGTCCAATTTTAATGTCCAAGTCTGCAGTCCCCTGAACGGGAATTTCCTTCCCGTCAAAGTTCTGCAGTTGTCCAGGAAGAGAGGTGAGAGGAATACGGTAATTCTCCCCCCTTCCGGCATTTAGTTCCTCAAAGGCCCTTTTGGACAGAAGGGTAGCTTGGGATCCAGTGTCCACCAGTGCCAAAATTGTACCCTGCCCCTGTACTTGTACCGGGGCATAGTATCTTCCCTCCTTCTCCTCAAGGGGGCACAGATAATGCAAATTTTTGGACCACTGGTGGGCTAACTGTCTGGTTTTGGACATTGCTAGAGAAGAGATTTGGGCAGAATTCTGTGGAGAGTCTTGGGAATCTGAAAGAAAAAGTTGGCAACTGGAGATCAGAGCCATTGTGGGTTCCCCTGGTTCCGGTTCTGGGCTGCCCCCCCCTTTTTGGAGGCAGTCACCAGGATGGGTTTGAACCAGGGGATTTTGGTATTGCGGGTTCTGGGATGAGATGATGGGCGGCGGTAGCTCAGTCTCCATATCTCCCCATTCTGGATTGGAATCCCTTGGGACCCATTTTTCTTTGGGAGGAGTTCCCCCATCTCTGAAGGAGAAGATCCTTTTCCCAGGATCCTCTGGGGATCCCTCTCCTTCAAATTGGAAGATCTGTATTTCTTCCACAAAACGGGTCTGTTTGGGTCCTTTGTTTCTCCTACCCCCCCTCTGCTCCTTGGGAGGCAGGCTTTCAGGGGCAGGCGATTTTGTTTCCGGTTCCTGGTTTTCCAGGGGCTGTTTACAAGTTGGGAAGGAAGCTTCCTCCAAGGCTTTACACCCCCCTTCCCCTTGTGCCTCCTCCCTGGGAACCGGTGGGTTGTCGGGGTGCTGCCCCCGTCATTGCTCTGGAGCACCAGGCCCAGAGTTTGGTGCATTCTGTGCCGGCATGCCCATCTGAGGGTTCTGCTGAGCCCTTAGCACGCGACCCAGCTCCTGTGCCATGTTCTGAACCTGGCGCTCTAACTGGGAAACCCGCTCAGGCTGATACGGGGCCCTGTTTTCTCCCCTGGGCTGATCCCGGGAAGGGTAGCTATCCCTTCTCTGGTAATATCCCGGATTGGGAAGATTTGGGTACCCCTCCACCCTTGGCCTCCCCTCTCCCGGATTAGGTTGTCTGGGCTCAGGGAATTGGGGAAAGAAGGATGGATGATTTTGGGGTTGGAAGTTGGGTGGATACCTGGGGAAAAAGTTCTGCCCAGGATTTGGAGAATTTCTGCCCTCCGGTGGGAAGTTAGGAGGGAAGTTCCCTGGGTTAGGTGCTTGGTTGGATCCCCCCCCTTGGGCTGGAGGAGTCCACACATAACCCAGGATGGGTCGGTTTCCCTTGTAACAGGGACTTACATAGTCAGGAGAGCGAGGGACCTCATTTGTGGGACTACCTCTTTCACTCCCTGTCTGTGACTGAGCCGAGGACCTTCTGGGCCTAGCATTATTAGGTGCAGGTAGGTTTTTAGGCCCCCCCATCTCCAAATCCAAAACGGGGGTGACCTTTACCTCTGCCACCTTGGCAGCAGCAGGGGTGCTGTTGGTTTTGGGATTTTTCTGGGTATTGCTTTTATTTTCTATGGGCTTCTGCACCTCGTAGATCCGGGTAGCCTGTTCAATGACCCAGTCTAAAGATCTTTTCTCATGAAAATCACTCACAAGCTGGGTCATTATATATTTGGGCAAGGCATGGAAAAATGTATTGACAAATTCTCTGCTGGTGGTCTGCGCAAAGGCACGTTTCAGTTCTTGCACAAATTATTGTGGGGCCTGATCCTCCCCACATTGCAAATTGTAGGCTGCCTTGCGAGCCTCTTGAGGATTTCTGTGAACAGAAAAATGTTTCAAGATGGCCGCCTTATAGGTGGACCATCTTAAATGATTTTGGTCCTCCAGCCCCGCAAAGAAACTGGAGTTTTCTGGGGAGAATGTCCATTTGACGTACTGGATGCAGCTACTGCTGTCCTTCAAATGGAAAGTCTCCATCATTTGCTCATAGAGCTCCAAGTGTTCCCAAACAGAGTACTTGGTGTTCTTATGATAAGGCGTGATGGCACTCCTGATTGCCTTAATCTGTTTCAATGGGTCCTTAAGCAAGGCCCTTTTTGCCTTATTGGCCTTTTTGGTTCGGGTAACCCTTGTCCATTCATCCTCTGACTCAGAGGCACTGCTCCCAGAGGTTCCTGTCTGATCTTCCAGGTTTTCCCGGATTCTGCGAGCCTGGGAATGGCTGGCAGAATGTGGGGACCTGGTCTCCTGTGTCCTGCGCCGTTCAGAGGAGTCTTCAGATTCCTCCTTGCTGCCAGGATTTGATGGGTACCCCCCCCACTGACCTAACTGGGCAGAAGTTTTCAGGATGCCCTTAATGGGCCTATTCTCCTGGGGTTCCCCACTAAATTGCACTGTGCTTGGGTGCCCATACCCGGATGCCCGCCCATCCATTCCTGGGAGGTACTGGCCTATGAGCCCCATGCTTCTGGCTGGATAGTAATCTGCCATCCCTGTGGCCCGGTGCTCATGTGCGCCAGGGGACAGGGGGGTGGCAGAGTCCAGGGACTGAGAGAGATAAATGCCTCTGGTACTAGGGCTCCTGAGGATATGCTCAGGAGTTTCCCTTTCCCAGCGAACCTGGTCTCTATCCGCCCCTGCTCCCTGTTGCAACGCATGAGCCTTCGCCTTCAGTTCCTCAGTTAAGGCCTTACTAGACTCTATCAGTCTCTCCTGCATCGCTACCTGTTGTTGGAGCCTATCATTGTGATGGCAGTGAGCCTCATTCTCTCTCTGCGTTTCCTGATTGGTCCTGGAGCACTGGGCCAGTCTTTGCTGCAGGAGGGTTACCTCCTGAGCTGTGTCCCTATTGGCCTGCTCCTTTCTTACCAGAGCATCCTCCACCTTCCTGGTGTGCTCTAACAAGTTCTGGTGTTCTTTTTGGAGGTCACCCAGTCCCTGGAGGGCCAGGTGATTTTCTTCCATTTTCCTTTTTAAGTGGCAGACTTCCTGGCCTAAGGTATCCCTTTCCTGACTAAGAGCCTGCATCTGTGCCGCCAGGTCGTCCCTTTGCCTTTGGAAGGCACCAGTTTTCTGGCGCTCCTGGTCAAACTCTGCCTGGGTATCCAGGTAAATCAGTTTATTGCTCTCTGCCTTCTCCCTATCTAGGTGGCTTTGCAGGGTGACTACCTGCTCAGCACATGCCCTATTGAAGTCTAACTGTTGCTCCAGCTTTTTCTGGCTCTGCAGTAGGGAGTCCAAACCTTCTTGGTACTCCTTCTGCAAGGCCAGAAATCTGGTATCCTGGTCCGCCTTTTCCTGTTGCAGCACATCCATATCCTCCTTTATTTTAGTGATGTACCGTCTGCTGTCATTTTCTGACTCCTGGCTCCTGAGCAGCCTCTGCTCAGAAGAGTCCAGATCAGATTGGGCCTTCTGTAATGCCAGCAGTTGCCTACTCGCCAGATCTTGGCCTTCAGCACATTTGTCCTGCATGGCTCCCATATGTAAATATAAATATGCCGCCACCCTGGCAATCTTGTGGTGCTCATCCTTGGCCTTCGGGGCCATGTATAGTTCACTCAGGGCCACATGTAGGGGACCCTGATCTCCCCATATATCTGACCCTGTTTCAGTGACCTGTTGCGCGATTGCCTGCAACCAGACCGTTTGGTCCTGATGAGTCCACTCACCTCTCACAAATAGCTTATGTAAGAAGTGTTCTCTGGCTATTTTCATATCTACCAAGGCCGTCATTCTAGAGATTGGTCTCTTTCCTGACTTACAGAAGTTTATATTTTATTTTTGCAAAACAGACCTTTTCCTTAGAGCGTTCCTTTGAGGAGTGCTTTACAGCGTAACACAGCGTGGTGATCCGACCGGATATGTGTATGTGGTCAGCTGGCACGCTGTATTAATCTGCACAAGTGATAGATCTAACCCAAACGTCTGGCTCGAGCCCCCAATTTGTAAGAGGATTCAATTCAACACTACAGCTAAGTCGATGCCTAGTCTGGGATACTGAATGGACACCCTTATTGATATATCTTTATGTCCAGTTCATGCGTTCTGGATGACTACCCCTATATAACACCCCTCTCTTGGAATCCCCCTGACCCCACTGAGCCACAAATTAGTTCTGTTTTGCAAGTTTAAACGGTTTATTTGATAATGTAAACAATATATATATATATATCACACTTTATAATAAATTAATAATTGAATATCACACTTAATCTGAGCAGTAATCAATAATGGATAGTCCGGCACTAGCACACTTCTTTATAATCAATGATGAGTGGTTATAGGATGGATACGATAGCAACAATACTTTTATGGTTTCAAATGGATGCAATGTTGAATGAAATGCAGTACAGAAAATAACTTGATAGGATTTCAGCAAAAGACAATGTAATCACTTTCTTGGACAATTCACCCCCCCCTTTTATGCACTGTAAGCAGATGAAGATGACACAGTTCTTAGGAATGCAATCAAATAGAATTCAGTTCAATTCCCCCCCCAGCAGCTTATACAACAGATAGGAGTTTTGAAACACAGGCAAAATGCTTTGAATATGGTGACAATGCAGTGAGAAATATGCTGAAAATGTTTTTAATTCCCTTTAGGAGGTTCAGGGTGAGTGAAATATACTTGGGATGAGTTCAGGCTCACTTTAGCAAGGATCTAGGAGTAACTAGCAGGTTAAACGAATGTTTGGCAAAGGAAAGCAATGAAGCTGCTGTTTTCACACGTGGCTGGATTTTTAACCAAATTGCAAATCGCGGTAAAATTCGCGAGTGCGAGAATCATGATTACGGCAAAAGTATGAGGAGTAGGTAGTTGTAAAGCTGAGATGCTAAGCTTTCAGAGGAAATTTAAACCAAGTTCCTAGCCCAAACGGTTCCAGAGATACGGACGATTAAATAAAGGTAGTTTTTCGGATTTTAAATTTTAAAAGTTCAAAGCGACAGGTTACAGCTTGCAGCTAGAAAATGACAAGTGACAGCTTTGCAAATGACAGGTGACAGTTAGGAGGCAGTTCTGGTTAGATTAAAATAGATTGAATTATATTATTTTAACTAAGAGATTGGTTCTGCACAGTTCTGCTAGGTACTCACAATATAATTTTAAAAGGAATGGGCCTCGCCACGGATCTGGTCAACAGGTTTTCTTCACTCGCCACGGATGGTTTCTGCGCACAGCGTCTGGGTCAGCTCTACTCTGCTGGTCTGGTCTGGGTCTCTGGTTCTGATCAGGTCTGTGGGTCCGGATACAGCGGTCTCCGGTTCAGCTGGTCTCTCTCTGGATACAACACTGCTCTCGGGCAAATGGCAAGAGTTCTTGCAAAGAATTCAAACAGCTCGCCTGGCTGTGAATAGTGGCAATGATTTGAGGCCTGCTAAAGAGGGATTTAGCTTGTAGTTGACCTCTCTGCTATAAATTCTGAAGTAAAGTCTTGGTCTCTGAAGGTGGATAGATTGAAGTCTCTATGTTGGCTCTCTGGAGGTTGATGGAGGTAAAGTATGGATTTTCCCGGCAGAGCGTCCCGCAGCAGGTGGAATAGAATCCCCTCTCTAGCTTCCAGTGGCTCTTTTTATGTCTTTTGAAAGTGGGTGTGTGTGCAGCATCACTAGCCAGCCCCTCTCTCAACTGCCCATTGGTCAAGCTTTCCTTTCTCTCTTGATTGGGGAAAAGAAGTGGAGTGTCAGAGCGATGTCATTTAATGGCTTGCAGAAAGGACACTCCCCTGTCAAGTTACACACAATCTATATTTGACCTAAAGACATATTCCATAGATACACAGTGGTTTGAAATTACATGCACCCATCACATATCACATGAGGTATACCCTGTTCAAACTCTGCTCTTCCTGGGGGCTTGGCAACATTTGGTGCTTTTTAGTGGGTTTTGCAACATCGGATTTTTCTCCAGATTTATACACATGTACACGGCCTGTCCATACATACTCCAGTAAATTACCATGTCTCTAGCTTAAACACAGAGTCTGTAGTATACATAAATAGCAGGGTTTTGCCCCAGAACCTCACACAAATTGGAGTTTGGGCTTGAATCGAAGGTACATTTTTTTAAATGAAGCCTCTCAAAGTTATACATTCCTGTCATTTGATTACAAAGAGTTATCAGTGTTTCTGTAAAATATATATTTTGCTTTCAATTCAGTTCTCAGAGTGTTGGAGTCCGCCTCCAAGACTTGGGTGGGTCAGTGATCACATGTGTCTTCTGGCAGGCAGGCCTTTGTTGACAGGAAACAGTCAAAATCAACATATTCTATTCAAGTGCAATAGCCTATTGTGTGGTCTCCAGGAGGTTGAAGTCAGCAGACCAGGGGGTCACTTTGCATTTGGTTATTATGACCATGTGATATCCTGGGCTGTGGTGTGAATCTCTTGAGGTGAGAGGGTTTCCCAGGCTTCTGGCCTCTGGGAACAGCAGGTGGCTAATTTTTAATTAAAATGCAGCCTTTGAAGTCAGCTGAGTCAAATCCCTTTGTCAGCAACTGCACTTAGTTCTCCTGTCAGAGTTTAGACCGCTAGCGCCACCTTGAGGATTTTGTTGGTACTGCATCCATTTTTGGGATCTTTCTTGGATTAATGCATTCCAAACAGGAATGGTTCTTACATGGTAGTAAATAATCCTTGCTTAACATTGTTTTGATGGGGCTCCTTACAGTAAAATGGTTATGTGGAACCCCACAAAAGGGTTGAATCTTTAAAGTGGTCCGTTGAGCCACGATTTCAGCAACTTTTTGACATCAGTAACAGTGGATTTTGTTAACAAAGATCTTTCTTTACACTGGTGGGTGGCAAGTGAGGTAACCATTTTGGTGTGCACACAAACTGCGTGGTTCTCCTGGATTCTGGTGCACTTGTGGGCTTTTTGGCCATCTTGGATTTTCTAAGCCCACAGCACCAAATGTTGCAGCATGATAGCTCAAGCGTGGGTCAGGACACCCAACACCTCCCTTCCTGTAAACCACAACAAGAACACCCAATTGGCTAATCCCCACACTCTCCTTTCCATGCCAGGCATCTTCAAAGGACCCGGATGTGGCACATGTTGTCCGTGGACTCAGGGCCATCTTAAGCACTTGTGGGGCCCTGGGCACGGACATCTTTGGGGCCCCTTCCACCAAACCAAAGGAATGAAGGGATCAAGAATACTGGTCGCGCCCCCGACCCGTCGCGCTCACAACCTGGGTAATCTGAGCACCAAACACACCATGGGTAATAAGCACCGATCAGATACCTGATGGTTCATAGCACTATATAAATGCTACATTATTATTATTATAACCTATAGGTTGATATGCTTTCTCGGAGCATAATAAGCATGTTGACTCCCTTTAAATCCCCTTACCCTCTTCATTCTTGCTCTAATCAGAATGATAAACAAGTAGCATTTGAAGACCAACACTAGCAGACTATGAAGAGGTTACTGTTCTAGTACATACAGGATCATTTGTATCAATAACATCCAGGAAGGTATGCTTCCTGTAGTATTAATGCAGGACCATATGTAAAAGGTACATGTAACCCGTAATAGACAGAGAAGTCACATTAGCTGCCTCGCAGAATGCAAAAGTGGTCATGCATGGACAGACGAGACTAATTTGAAGGAAGGAGAAAGCTACACATACCGTAGCATGGATAGTGGATGCAGATTAGAAGATACCAATAAGGTGTCTTTATCCAGAGAGATTGAGATTAGAAGTGGGACTTGGTTTTCAAACAGTGTTGCCATTAGATCAAAGGAACAAATGCCTTTGGTGTGCAATATAAATATGCTCACTATTAAAGTGGAAGCAACCCTAGAGCCAGTGAAACCATGAATAAGTATTTTATGAAGATCATTCCATGAGAAGGAAATCGCTGTCAAGGGCTAATAATTTTGAAAAGTCTAGGGACTAGCAATATTGAGAGATTACACAATACAGTATTAAATGAGATGCCCAGGATCACACATTGGTTAAAGGGTCGAGGGGTGAAGCTGGATGTGTGCCAACTCTGCAATTTCTGCATTTGAACACTTTCTTTTCCAGTTATTACCATGAACTAAAACAATCTCATTTTATAAAAACAGATCACATTACCAAACATGAACATTTTTAAACAAAATATTATAGAAGGGTGTTATGCAAAATGGGAATGGTTCTAGCTTCATTCTCTCCATCATCAAGGGAAGTATATAAGTACCAGCATACCAATTGATGTGATTTAACACATTTAATCTGGGTTTGTCTGTTGTATTTTAAAGCTTTAAATACTTCCAAAACAATGGTTTGTGACATTTTCATTTATAAACGTGCATGTAAACCTTTGACTTTTACCAAAAAGCAACCCGTTTTTTGTGTCAAAAAGCAGACCTTAAAATATGCTTGCCTGAGGCATGCAACTTCTGGTCCGCTCTCTTCTGTCTACCAGCTCTTAAACTCAAATGGCCTACATAAGAAGAAAGATCATGTAATGGGCTAAACAATACCAGCAGCAAGCAAGAAGGCAAACCTCACAAGACAGCATAGTAATGTAAGATATATTAGATGATTTGACCAGAATCACTGTCTGCTGGCAAATCCAGGAAACAAGCATGAACACTTTCTTTCCATAGTCTTTAATTTGGATACTTAGTCACCTCTTGGAGTAACAGTTTATGCCATCGTTGGAGGCGATTGCCTAGGTTTTACAACACCCCATCTGAACAAACCAATTTCTAGACCTTCACCATACAGATCATATGTTAGTTTTTATAGCAACCCCTATCTGGTGCAGGTACATTGCTGATAATAGCAGATGAACACATATCTCTGCAATGGGTGCTTCACACACTGAGCTAACTTCTGAACCATTGTGGCACTCAATTTATCAATATGCATTTCACTGTTGCCTATTGCACATGATCAACATAATTCCCACAGGAAGGAAAGAATGCTACAGAGTTGTTCTGTAAGGAACACACAAACTGTGTATACCACAGTGAACACAGAAAGCAATACATGATGAATTGATCAAGGCAGAATGTACTTGGCAAAACGGAAAGGCAATGGGTTTAGAGCCTCAGCAGCACCCCATAAAATATCCTGACATGTGCCATTTAAGACTGGTGAACAATGCAATCTTACTTCTTCATATCAGGCAGCCTTGTGGGGCCCCCCTCCAAGGTGGGGGCCCTGGGCAAGTGCCCCTTTTGCCCTCCCATAAAAACGTCTCTGCGTGGACTACCGTGATATGCGCCGAAACCCGTAGCACAGGGCAGCCATTCTACCCTTTCCACTTACAAACATGAAACACTCCCTCATAGTCTTCTTTCAAACAGTCACACATCCATCAACCTATCACATCCAAAACCTCAAGCTATAACCCTGTCATCTCAGTTCAACACTTCATATGTACACTTGAACTCAGAGTACATATCTCCTGTTAATCAGAGCCATCTGCATCAAAAACTACTGTAAAACTCTCCAAGATTTCTATTTGCAGATTCAACAACATTTGCATATACAGGGTTCCTGCTGCTTACCCTGCAATAAGCTTCTCAAAAAGCATATTCTCTTTTTTAACCACTCTAGCATATGCCATGCATTGCAGCATTCAGCACCCCCTCCCAACAATCAGCAAATACTTTCAATGCTGTGCGTTTAAAACATATGTCTTTTTAGGAGCAGTTTCATGAAAGTTAAAAAATTTGCATTTATAGCAGCACCGTGTGTAACTTTTTTCTAAAACACAAAAAAAGCAGACGCAAAAGAATTTAGAAATGTTTAAGTGGCACTAGGTGTGTGGAAGTTTAATATGTTGGCAGTACATGCATACCTACCACCATAACCCATTCCAATCTGAAGGTGCTTATCAATTCTTCATTTTTTTCTTTACATTCTGTGTTTTGCAATTCCACTTTCGCCATTATGAAACTTGGACGACAACTCCCAGAATGCAAAGAAAAAAACAGGACCACACTGGAAGATTCGAAAGTGTGAAATTTATATTGAGTACATTTTTTAAAAAAAATGCTTTGCATTTAAAAATGTTTTTAGGAGCATTTCCATAAAAGTATATAAAAAATGCATACGTGCATTTATAGCCGCACTGTGTGTAACTTTTTCTAAAAGAAAGAAAAAGCATCTGGAAATGATTTGGAGACCATTTTTAAGTGGCATTTGGTATGTGGAAGTAAAATACGTTGGCATTGCATGCATACTTGCTAACATAACCCATTGCAATCTGTAGATGCTTATCCAGTCCTGTTTTTTTCTCTGCAATCCAGAACTTTTAGTCCAAGTGTTATAATGGGAAAAGTGGAACTACAAGTCCCAGAATGCAAACAACAAAACAAGGACTACATAAGCACCTACAGATTGGAATGGATTATGTTGGCAAGTATGCATGTACTAAACTTACACACATCAAGTGCCACTTAAAAATTAAAAATGGCCTACAAATCTTTCCCAGTTGCTTTTACTTTCGTTTACAAAAATAGTTACACACAGTTTTCATGAAAACACTCCTAAAAACAAACATTTTAATTTTTTCATTCAATGTCACCCTTTCCAACCTCACTCATTACATACATCACACTGCCACCATTCCCCATCTGGATACACATATCTGTGTACCACCAAAGTATCCATACACAACACTTCACCTTACATGTAAAGTACCCCTCTTTCACAACCTCTGCTATAAGAAACCAACCACTGCTGCAACAACAATACACCATTGAATTACCACTAGGCAACATTTTCCCTATTCTTGGAAAAACACTGCTACACATTACAAAAACGTTGCCCCACAAACACAGCACTTCTTTCATTAAAATCAGCAGCACTAAAGTAACCTACACATGCACCTCTTTCTTACACCCATTTCTGCCCTGTTCTTTCTAATCTCCCAAATACCACTACTCGTACTCCAGTTGCTCTAACATACTCTAGCACACCATCCATAACACAACTGTATTAACTATTTTCCCAACAACTGCTCCTACCTTCATAAATAGCAACCTCTCTTACTAGAAGTACTTGACCATTACCATATATAACAACTAACAGGAAAGAAGAAAGTTCCTTCAGACAGCTACATTGATATTGTATTCATCTCTCTGTTATTGTAGCAATGTAGTGTCCCTATATATTAGCCTACAGTATTGTTTCTAAATCAACAATATTTATTTCACGCTTACTCATATTACAACATGTACACTCATTCTATTCTCATCTCAACACCATGAGTATGACACCCATTGTTAACCTCAAAACATCACACTGTCCCTACTTACTTACTTACTTCACAGTACTGGCCTCCCAACTCTGGAACACCGTACCTCTCAACATGACAACTATCGAGTCCTTCCAGATCTTCAGGAAGCAGGTCATCAGTTGGCTCCTAAACAAAGAGTAGCTTCACTAACACCCGACCTCACACCCCTGTTCGGTAATTGCCTCATGTATTGTATAAGACTGTACATGGAAACTGTATATTGATAATTGTATGCTATTCAAACTGTAAACTGTACTCCATTTTGTTATATATGTATTATAAGTATGTATATACGAAGTATGCAACTCCAAGATACTTCTCAATGTTGTAACCATCTTCTTAAGCGCCCTTCTACCCCTAGGTCTGGAGCGCTATACAAATAAAATAAACAAACAAACAAACTTATTCATTTGCACCACCACTCTCTTACTCACTAACCCAAACCCACCACACCTGTACACACTCTTAATCTTACAACCTTCCCAACCACAACTATTATCCCACTACACAATCACACAACAAGCTATTCATCTCTACAATCACACCGAAACACACATGCACAATACATCCATATACATTCCAGAACTTTCGGGACCAAACTTTCTCTTTTCCCAACAGACAAAGCAAAATGCCTACTAAAAAGTAACTCTGTAGAAAAGAAAGAAAAAACAGAGCAGATAAGAATAAAAGCAAACCATATAGTCATCCACCTCAAACAATTTATCGAAAACATGAAAAAAGAAGAGTTAATTATCTCACTCTACAAAACTAAACCAGCCATGATTAAAAAAGATAAGGCCCCTCTTTCAAAAACTAAAAGTAAAAAAAGATATACAAAGAAAAATACAAAGAAAATCAGACCTACTAATGAACTGAACACTATACCTATCTGTGTTAACATAACCACTATAAAGCAATCCAAAAAATAAATGTTACAAAAACTGTTCCACAGTAGAGTTCTTCACAATCTTATAAAAACTGCTGAGAAGTCACAATCTACCCTTAAAAACTACTGCAGGAGACTAATCCTCGAAGTTCTAACTGACAGCACATTTTTACTAAAGGGAAAATTGTGCATATTAATTTTTAACATAATGAAACCACAAACTAAATTAATCAATAAATTACAAAAAATACTTTTAAACATGCGCAATGTCAACATAGATACCTTTTTAAACTTCTGTGAAGGTGAATGGATTCACACAAGCAGCACAGAACTATATTTCAATGAAGAGCTTATAAACAAGAACAACAAAAAAACTGGCCGAGGGTATGAAATGGTAGGAGACACCATTATGGCAAAAGACACCCTTTTAGAAAAAACTTCCCCAACAAACTTTCAACCAAATGTTCCTTTCACCCAAACAAATCGTCCATACAGCTCAATGTGTAAAGTACGCCGACAATCCTTCAAACCTTTACAATTCCTCATAGACAAAAGTAGAATGAAAACTTTACAAACCATGGACTCCTGTCCAGTGCAAAGCCACACAGGTCTGCAAGGACATTCATTAGCCTGCATTTTGGGAACTGCTTGCAAAAGTACCTTCCACCACATCAACATACTAGCAAGACACCATTCCGCTAAACAGCATTTTGTGCATATACAATACTATGCAAAAAGTCCTGCGATAGATCGGCAACATTAAAATAACATTCTACTACATGAAACAGCCAAAGAACTCCTTCAAGAAATAGAGCACATTCAAACTAAGCACTTTGGAACTGAAGATAATTCAGTAACGTCAAAAAATATTACTGAAAACCTCACACACACCAACCTCCTAACAACCACATACAAAAAATAAATAGCTAAGTTTCAAAACACATCTGCTGAAATACCAGATCAAGCAAGTGTCTTTTGTCACAGAACATTGCATATAAAGAGCACAAAAACAGCAGATATGGCTTACAAAATAGAGGACAATGAAAAGTCCCAATGGTTCCAATTAGCTTTATATCTAACAGCAGAAAATAAATACAAGATAACTGACCACTCAATCTGCACATACTGCAACACAACGCTTGACAATAATGAAATGCCATCACGTGCTATCACTAATAACTTAGAATTATTCCAACTTCCAAAGGCTCTCCAACAACTTAACTTGTATGAGAGTATTATAGTCCAAACAGCACACCCATTTCAAACTATAATACACCTTCAGCTGAAAACAGCCAAATTGCCTCCATCTGAGTTACTAAAGGGCATCCGTGCAAAGTAGTGCCATTAAATCTTAAAGAAAATGTAGAAACTCTACGAGTACAATGACCAATCTTTGATTGTACTAGTTGATGGTGTACCAAAAAAGGACAACACATTTGCCAACAACTAGTCCACTTGAACAGAGTTGGACAAGCCCTAAAATATCTAAAAGAAAAGAAAGATAAACCGCCCATTAATTCAAGATGGCCAATTTGAACGTGTCAATCATGTTACTGCAGCCAAAGTTTTAGATCAGTATACAATTCACCCACTGCACTCCAAAGACACCATTGAAGATGCATTAGAAACATATCAAATGCATCAAGCCAAAGGATCCCTAATGAGCATATGGGAAAAAATAGTACAAGCACATTCTTTTCCTCTAGTCTTTCCGACAGGAAAAGGAGGCAGATTTGATGAAAGGTCAACACAAATTAGTGCATCAGGCGCTCTTTATGAATGCCTTCTGAAGGCCCCAGATTCAGATAAAATTTAAAATACATTTTTACACCTCCTGTTATAAAGTGAACTAGCAACTCTATGGGATGGAGTGGCGCACACATTAATAGCAGACTCTATTTTTTTAAAACATCTCTGTGCTACCCAACTGCTTCAAAAAATAAAAGACAAAGATGAAGTTTTGCAGTCAAGTATGACAAATCTGCTGGCAAACCTGTGTGGTACAAAAGAATACTGGTTCCAACATCACGCTGATGTATGTTGTATGCTAAGGACCCTATGCCCACCCACACGGTTTGTTACTTTAAGCTGTGCAAAGTATGAATGGGATGACTTGCATGACTTCTTACGCACTGCAAACCAAAATAAAGATGGAATAGATATAAAAACACCAGGAGAACTCTGTTCTCTTGACACTTGTCAAAGAACGAAAGTACTTTCATCATTGTTTCATTGCCATGCTGCACTTCATCTGCAATGAAACTACCCCTCTTCTCGTAGAATGCAACACATCTTTTGGAGAAAAGAATATCAATTCAGGAGGAGCACCACACATCCACATGCTTTTGTGGATAAAAAATGCTCCCAAATTTGGCCATGACAGTGACACCACAGATAGTGACCTACGTACACAAATCTTACACTTCAAAAACATAAGTGTGGCAAATACTGCTGGCATAGAAATGAAAACAAAAGGTAAATACTATACCAAATGTCGGTTTGGCTTCCCTAGACCAGTTTCCAAAAAGGACGAGTAAATAGCTTGATGTTTTCTGTTAGACAGAGTGTAAAAGGCAAATACCCTAAAAACACATACATTCAAAGGACTGAAGCATCCAAGTACATCAATGCTTACAATGCAATCATTGCCCTCTTGTGGAATGCAAACATAGGCATACAATACACATTCAAAGGACTGAAGCATCCAAGTACATCAATGCTTACAATGCAATCATTGCCCTCTTGTGGAATGCAAACATAGGCATACAATACATTGCAGACACTTCCACTGCAGTTGCTTGATATGTCACAGCATATCTCACCAAGGCTGACAAAACAGAGATAAAAGACCTCTGGTATGACATATCATCTGACAAACCACTGCCACAAAAGTTGTACAGTATTGGTATACAAATTCTCTCCCATAGAGAATGGTGGTGCTATGAAGCTGCAGACAGTTTAACAGGTACAGTCTTATATGGCAAATCTGAACACATTGTCTGGCTAAACCTTTGTCCAGCTTCTTCCAGAAAAAGAGTATTAAAATCCTATCAAGCGATAGAAACAACCGCCACAAATGATCCTAACAGCCAGGACATTTAAAAAAACAATTTAATTGACACATACTACCCAAACAGAAGTACTGCTTTGGAAAACATGTGCTTGTACAACGCAGCCCGAAACTACTCTTACAAAAACAATGTCACACCAGATGAGACAACTGGAAAGTATTCAGTCTCAACTTGTGAAGGAAGCCTAGTAAAACATACCAAACCTAGCCTAATTAATCATATAAAGTTATCATTTAAATATCTGCAACATAGAGAACTGTATTTCATGGCCCTACTGCAACTTTTTAAACCTTGGAGAAAAGAAGAAGAATTATTAGGTGACTATGACACATTTGAATCTGCATTCAAAGCAAATTAACAGTATAAGAAATGTCAATTTCAAACAATACAAAGATATGTGGGAAAATGAACACCAACAAGAGGAAGAAATTGAATCTCAACTAGATAAATACAGTCCTGAGGGTAGTCAACCTTCCCTTACAGGAAGCCAAGAACCACTTGGAGGACCAACCATTCTAAATGAAGCAGAAATAGCTATGGCTGAGGTAGAAAATACCATGTATCAATATAAACAATCTGAAGAACACGCGTCAGTGCTCAAATCACAGCTACATGATTAACAACTCATCATTGATCTAGAAGTCAGTAAAGAAATTGAACATGGTTTTAAACATGAAACGAAAACTTGAAGCTGTAAATATTATAAACCTCTGCTCCTGTGTGTAAGTGGTGAAGCTGGTTCTGGTAAAACATTCTTAATTTAAATAATCAGCACATTTCTACAGAACTTAACAAACAACAACCTTTCGGCTGTTATAACATCGACCACAGGTTTAGCTGCCTACAAAATAGGAGATATAACTTTACACCGACTATGCTCCTTCCAGTAGAACACAAAAACAAATTAGAATACTACAAATTATCAGCAGTGGCTGCTACCGATGTACACAGAATTCTGAAACAAATGAAAGTGCCCTTAATAGATGAAGTAAGCTTGGTTTCCAACCTCATGTTGGCTTTAATTCACCTCAGAATGCAAGAATTCTAAAAACCTAATACAAAGAATTGTTTGGAGGAAAATACATTATTGTTTTCCGAGACCTCCTACAGTTAACACGAGTAAAAGGTCAACATATTTTCAAAACATTAGGACACAAACAATGCCAAAAGACACTCAGCAACCTTGGAAATGTAAATCTCTGGCAACATTTTCAGTACAGAGAACTAACTCAAAACATGGGTCAGTCTGCAGACCTCACCTATGCTAACATTTTAAAAAGCTTTACAACTGGTGTGCTCACTAGAGATGCAAACTCCATCTTAAATAGTACACTAATCCATGAGCTATATGGGGGAACTACATCTGCTCCTGATGTAATGGAACAATTAACTCAACAAAATATAAACTTCATGTCCTTAATGCCAACCCTTGCAAGCTGTAGTCAATTCAATGAGACAATGTTAAAAAAAGAAATGCAACCCATACTGCATATCAGCTCCTCAGACAAACTAGACGTGCATGTCATGACCCTCCCTATGTGTCAACAAGCAATAGCGCAACTAAATAGCTTCGAAAAATCTGCAACACAGCTGGATTGGAGAAAATATTAACTTTGTGCCTAAACTGCAGAGTAATTCTAAAACAAAACCTTGATGTAGAACAAAGTTTAGTCAATGCGAGCAATTGGTACAGTTGTTGGCTTCCAAACATGTCCACATGACAAAAACATTCAGTTTATTAACATCCACTTTGACAACTTGCAGAAGTTCAAGAAATTGGCCGCACAATAGCACATTTCCTTCTTATCAAAGACCTGTACGTACGCAGAGAACAGTAGTCTCTATCTCTTGTATAAGCAGTCCCTATTCACAAATTACAAGATTTAACACTAAATCGCACATTGATAGACATTGGCAGCAAAGTCTTTAAAGAAGGTATGAGTTATATAGCACTTTCACATCTGCGTACACTCAATGGTCTATTCCTAGTTCACTTTGATGCAAAAAAAGTGAACGCTGACATTCCTTGCATCCTAGAATACAACATGCTACGTGGACTGTACACCCCATCTAGATATGTACTCTGTACTTCAAAGAATAAAACCTTTAAAAAGAATACTAATGCAAACAGAATCTACAGCAGATCTCCCAACAATACTGCTAAAGCACACAACACAACTGGAGTATATTGCTATGCAAATGTTACAAACAATCTTCTCTTCCAATTGCCACCAATCGTTCACAACATTTACTTAAACGGCTGAGACCAGTTCTGTTTGCAAATCATCATCCTTCATAGAAATGCCATAAATAATCCTGACAGCACTTACAGGGTCTCAGGTATAAGACACGAATTGGACTACTGTGCAGGAATAGTGACGTTTACCATAAACACAAAGGACGATCCACAAGAATTCCTAATGTACTTACTACAAGTACTGGAAACCGAAAACATCCCTAAAAAATTAAATCAATCTGAGGGGGCCATATACTTTTTTGCAAAGTTTGGCGACAATTGGTCCAGGTGGGCCAAAGTTGTGAGCCGCCCAAAAAGTGCTCTATGAGTTGAGCAACTTAACCATAACTACAGGGCTTCTACCATTTATTTGAAACATTTATTGAAATGTTTACCAAGCACATTGTCACTTTCTGATTGTGTACTGTAAGAATTTTGTGCCGCTAGTCTGCTTAATGTTCATCCCATGATTTCTTAACTGTATACTCAACTTTGTTTTAATACATTTAGGCAGGATTTGCATTTATATATGTTGCTTTTGTGATGTGGATATGGTTCTCTATTTTAGTTTGCCTCTTACTCCCTAAAACAGGACTCATGTTTTGTTAAGAATTCTTTTTTGCTCTATGCATTTATGATTTTAGGCATTCATTTGCTGATCCCATCATTTTTTCTTGAGTCTTCGTGCTACCTTACATACACAGCGAGGACCAGACTCTCTCTGTACCTGCACACCTTTTAAGCCAATTTGTTCCATTACACACTATTTTACCTTGCAACATTTTTATATGGCTGTTCTTTTCACTGTGAGTGGTGTTGGTGCTTTACAGACCATAGAGTCTGAGAGCACCTTTTAAACATGTCATGTGCACAGGGTTTGTTGTTTGAGTGTGATCAAGTGCCTTGTAGGACAGGAAACGCGTTGCTGGCTGCTTCCTAGTCTGATTTTTTACTGAAACACCTATAAAGAGGTTTACTTGATGGATTCCATCCTCATTTTTGTCTACATCTTGCTGCCTATCCTATGCGACCCTGATGCCGCTGGTGTCATTGTTCTCTTTTTCATATATATATATATATATATATATATTGAGACAAAAAGAGGAAAGAATGAACCGCACTCTCCGCGGTCAATTGAAAGACCATAGTCAATGAAAAAATAGCACGGCTCACAACACAATATGGGTCTGAAGGTATTTAATGTTACCAGAAAAGCAAAAAGCACAGAATACGGCTGAAAAGCAGTGGCAAAAACAGAGGCAGGACGCCCGTGAGCACGACCCGCACACAACGTGTTTCGCACTCAACTGAGTGCTTGATCACGTGAAGAGCAGAAGGACCGGAGCACACACACACACACATATATATTTATACATATATTACAGGGCCTGCGGTAGTAGTCCTGTAGTTATGGTTAAGTTGCTCAACCCATAGGAAGAGCACCATTTGGGCAGCTTATAACTTGGCCCCCCTGGACGAATCCTCACCAAAATTTGCAAAAAAAAGTATACGGCCCCCTCGGAATGATTCTGCAAAGTTTGGCACGGTTTTGTCAAGGGGGGGGCACAGTTATTGGGAGGTCCCAAAATTTCTGGAAATCCTCATAGATGCAAAGGAAAAATATTTGCACACGCCTATAGCTCTTACCGCTGGACAGATTTTCACCAAATTTGCACCAGGAGCAGCGGCTTGGTCCTGAAAGCGTGATAGCTGTGGCTATGTGCAAAGTGATGTGATTGGCCGAACCACACACGCGCTTAAAGGCGGCAATGACTGCTGTATCGTTCAATCAACTACAGCCCGTTCAATCACAGCCACAGGTACACTGATAGCCCATGCAGTAGCCGCGAGTGCATATTGTCGTAGCTGCGGCTATGAAGAAAATATTCAATAAAAAACATTTGTAGTCATTGCTGTGGTAGGTAGTCCTGTAAAGTTCTATTTTTAGATACATTGAGTGTATTGTTGGTGCAAAGTTACTGTAACACTTTAATGGGTTTCTATGCATGAATCATACATTTAACTGTAAACATTTTTAAAAGTTAAATAACTATGCAAACAAGGTTTTATGTAAATCTTTTTATTTGAGCGAAAATGTAAAAGTGACTGAACAGAGAAGATGAGATATCCATGAAACAAATAAGGTAAGCCATTGGGGTGAACATATCTCTGTTTAATATAAACAATTACTATGACTAGTGGTGTGCTAGTGTTCTAAAATATATAGTGGGCACGGCCAAAGGCCATGGCTATTGGCCATAGCTAAAAGACATGGCTATTGTTGCTGAACAAATCTATGGAATAACAGAACCTTTGAAATCCAAGGAAAAGACTTTAGTAATATGGACGTTAATACATTGCATGCAATACATTGAAACACAACCCTTGAAATAATAGGAAAAAGCTAGTTGCAGGGATCTTAAGGTGAAAACTTAATGCACATGTACCATTGATGTCATGTACATTTGATGCCACCCTCTGTGAGAACGCAGGTCTACAGGGGCCTGTGGTATGATAAAAACTAAATTGAGTGAACAGGCAAACTAGGTTTACAGTTCCTTCTGATTTGGTGGTCCTCTCGACATGCAAGCTTGTAATTTTCACATTCCTCACAGCCTGTCTGACACACAGATTTTTGTTGAAGGCTATGCATTTCCATCCCTCTGACACCATTTTTAGCTTCATTATTTCAGGATTTCTGTAGGACCATGGTGGGATTTTACATTATGAAATATGGCACTTGGAGTCTCATTACGAGTTTGGCAGTAATAATAAAACAGGCAGTATTCCTGAACAATGCATACCAATGCATATGGGGTCGATTCATGGAAATAATGTGCGCCGAAAATTCCCGCGCAGAGGTGCCAAAACGTGCGAATCGCAGGAAAAGTGCGAAAATCGCAGTGCAAGTGCGAAAATCGCAGGCAAACCAGCGCACAGCGATTCATGGAAGTCCGTGCTCGAGAAAAACATTGGATGTGTGCTAAAAATGTGCGCCGCGCACGCCGGCGCACAGGTCATCCAACAGCGTGCGCCACGGCCACCGCGAAATCGCACATAGCGCGGCGCACATCACAAAAGTAGGAGGAACACGGGGCGTAACACTCGGAATGGGGAACAATGCGTAAAAATATGGGCATCACGGGGGAAGTACAGGAGGCAAGTGCGCGGAACGCCCAAACGCTCGCCTAGAACCCGTATTCATGGAATCGAATAGGGCAAACCAGCGCACGGTCAAAGACGCGCACAGGGCCTAACAAGTACGCCACAAGAAAGCAGGCGGTAGCGTCCCTGCGCCTGAAAAAAATGTGCGCCAAAATGTGCGATAACAAAAAGCACCCATATACAGCCATGATGAATGGTCCATACAGTGGCCCTCTAGGACAAATGAGGTGCAAAGGGGTACCGACAAACACGGACACCCACTGTGTGGGAAATAGCGTGTGCGTGTGTACCTGGGTGCGCGGGAAGTCCCACACGCGATTGGCCTGGGTACGTATACTTCGGGGTGCGCGGGAAGTTCCACACACGATTGGGCTGGGTACGTGTACTTTGGGGTGCGCGGGAAGTTCCACACGCGATTGGCCTGGTTACGTGTACTTTGGGATGCGCGGAAGTTCACACGCGATTGGCCTGGGTACGTGTACTTCGGGGTGCGCGGGAAGTTCCACACGCGATTGTTTGGGTACGTGTACTTCGGGGTGCGTGGAAAGTTCCACACGCGATTGGCCTGGGTACGTGTACTTCGGGGTGCGTGGAAAGTTCCACACGCGATTGGCCTGGGTACGTGTACTTCGGGGTGCGCGGAAAGTTCCACACGCGATTGGCCCGGCTACGTGTGTTTCGGGGTGCGCAGGAAGTTCCACACGCGATTGGCCTGGGTACGTGTACTTCGGGGTGCGCGGGAAGTTCCACACGCGATTGGCCTGGGTACGTGTACTTCGGGATGCGCGGGAAGTTCCACACGCGATTGGCCTGGGTACGTGAATTCCGAGGTGCGCGGGAAGATTCACACGCGATTTCAGCAGGGTACGTGTATTTAGGTGGTGCCGGGGAATGCTACACGTGATTTGGCCGTGTGGGTCCTCCCAGGTGTTCCCTCTACACCCTCCACGGCCCCTGCAGGCAGCCCACACCACAGGGGACTACCCTGCACCCCTGCTCATGTCCCACAGGCAAACCATCCACCATGGCCATGGCCCCCAGCCAACCCACATGTCACCTTGCACTACTGATCACCAACACATGTCTCCCAGCACCCCCACCCCCTAGCATCCAGGGGCAGCCTCCACCAGGCCACCACTCATGTCCCCCTGCACTCCCACCCCCCCCAGCAGTGCAGGGGCAGCCTCCACCAGGCCCCCACTCATGTCTCCCACCACCCCCACCCCCCAGCAGTGCAGGGGCAGCCTCCACAAGGCCCCCACTCATGTCTCCCTGCACCCCCACCCCCCAGCCACCAGGGGCAGCCTCCACCAGGCCCCCACTCATGTCTACCACCACACCACCCCCCCAGCAGTGCAGGGGCAGCCTCCGACAGGCCCCCACTCATGTCTCCCTGCACCCCAACCCCCCAGCCACCAGGGGCAGCCTCCACCAGGCCCCCACTCATGTCTACCACCACCCCCACCCCCCAGCCACCAGGGGCAGCCTCCACCAGGCCCCCACTCATGTCTACCACCACCCCCACCCCCCAGCCACCAGGGGCAGCCTCCACCAACCCCCCACTCATGACTCCCACCACCCCCACCCCCCAGCAGTGCAGGGGCAGCCTCCACCAGGCCCCCACTCATGTCTACCACCACCCCCACACCCCAGCCACCAGGGGCAGCCTCCACCAGGCCCCCACTCATGTCTACCACCACCCCCACCCCCCAGCCACCAGGGGCAGCCTCCACCAAGCCCCCACTCATGACTTCCACCACCCCCACCCCCAGCAGTGCAGGGGCAGCCTCCACCAGGCCCCCACTCATGTCTACCACCACCCCCACCCCCCAGCCACCAGGGGCAGCCTCCACCAGGCCCCCACTCATGTCTCCCACCACCCCCACCCCCCAGCAGTGCAGGGGCAGCCTCCACCAGACCCCCACTCATGTCTACCACCACCGCCACCCCCCAGCCACCAGGGGCAGCCTCCACCAAGCCCCCACTCATGACTCCCACCACCCCCACCCCCCAGCAGTGCAGGGGCAGCCTCCACCAGGCCCCCACTCCCCAGCCACCAGGGGCAGCCTCCACCAAGCTCCCACTCGTGACTCCCACCACCCTCACCCCCCAGCAGTGCAGGGGCAGCCTCCACCAGGCCCCCACTCATGTCTACCACCACCCCCACCCCCCAGCCACCAGGGGCAGCCTCCACCAAGCCCACACTCATGAATGACGCCCACCACCCCCACCCCCCAGCAGTGCAGGGGCAGCCTCCACCAGGCCCCCACTCATGTCTACCACCACCCCCACCCCCCAGCCACCAGGGGCAGCCTCCACCAAGCCCCCACTCACGACTCCCACCACCCCCACCCCCAGCAGTGCAGGGGCAGCCTCTACCAGGCACCCACTCATGTCCCCTATTACCCCCACCCCCCAGCAGTGCAGGGGCAGCCTCCACCAGGCCCCCACTCATGTCTCCCTGCACCCCCACCCCCCAGCCACCAGGGGCAGCCTCCACCAGGCCCCCACTCATGTCTACCACCACCCCGACCCCCCAGCCACCAGGGGCAGCCTCCACCAGGCCCCCACTCATGTCTACCACCACCCCCACCCCCCAGCCACCAGGGGCAGCCTCCACCAACCCCCCACTCATGACTCCCACCACCCCCACCCCTCAGCAGTGCAGGGGCAGCCTCCACCAGGCCCCCACTCATGTCTACCACCACCCCCACACCCCAGCCACCAGGGGCAGCCTCCACCAGGCCCCCACTCATGTCTACCACCACCCCCACCCCCCAGCCACCAGGGGCAGCCTCCACCAAGCCCCCACTCATGACTTCCACCACCCCCACCCCCAGCAGTGCAGGGGCAGCCTCCACCAGGCCCCCACTCATGTCTCCCACCACCCCCACTCCCCAGCAGTGCAGGGGCAGCCTCCACCAGGCCCCCACTCATGTCTACCACCACCCCCACCCCCCAGCCACCAGGGGCAGCCTCCACCAGGCCCCCACTCATGTCTCCCACCACCCCCACCCCCCAGCAGTGCAGGGGCAGCCTCCACCAGGCCCCCACTCATGTCTACCACCACCGCCACCCCCCAGCCACCAGGGGCAGCCTCCACCAAGCCCCCACTCATGACTCCCACCACCCCCACCCCCCAGCAGTGCAGGGGCAGCCTCCACCAGGCCCCCACTCCCCAGCCACCAGGGGCAGCCTCCACCAAGCCCCCACTCGTGACTCCCACCACCCTCACCCCCCAGCAGTGCAGGGGCAGCCTCCACCAGGCCCCCACTCATGTCTACCACCACCCCCACCCCCCAGCCACCAGGGGCAGCCTCCACCAAGCCCACACTCATGAATGACTCCCACCACCCCCACCCCCCAGCAGTGCAGGGGCAGCCTCCACCAGGCCCCCACTCATGTCTACCACCACCCCCACCCCCCAGCCACCAGGGGCAGCCTCCACCAAGCCCCCACTCATGACTCCCACCACCCCCACCCCCAGCAGTGCAGGGGCAGCCTCTACCAGGCCCCCACTCATGTCCCCTATTACCCCCACCCCCCAGCAGTGCAGGGGCAGCCTCCACCAGGCCCCCACTCATGTCTCCCTGCACCCCCACCCCCCAGCCACCAGGGGCAGCCTCCACCAGGCCCCCACTCATGTCTACCACCACACCACCCCCCCAGCAGTGCAGGGGCAGCCTCCGACAGGCCCCCACTCATGTCTCCCTGCACCCCAACCCCCCAGCCACCAGGGGCAGCCTCCACCAGGCCCCCACTCATGTCTACCACCACCCCCACCCCCCAGCCACCAGGGGCAGCCTCCACCAGGCCCCCACTCATGACTACCACCACCCCCACCCCCCCAGCCACCAGGGGCAGCCTCCACCAACCCCCCACTCATGACTCCCACCACCCCCACCCCCCAGCAGTGCAGGGGCAGCCTCCACCAGGCCCCCACTCATGTCTACCACCACCCCCACACCCCAGCCACCAGGGGCAGCCTCCACCAGGCCCCCACTCATGTCTACCACCACCCCCACCCCCCAGCCACCAGGGGCAGCCTCCACCAAGCCCCCACTCATGTCTCCCACCACCCCCACTCCCCAGCAGTGCAGGGGCAGCCTCCACCAGGCCCCCACTCATGTCTACCACCACCCCCACCCCCCAGCCACCAGGGGCAGCCTCCACCAAGCCCCCACTCATGACTCCCACCACCCCCACCCCCAGCAGTGCAGGGGCAGCCTCTACCAGGCCCCCACTCATGTCCCCTATTACCCCCACCCCCCAGCAGTGCAGGGGCAGCCTCCACCAGGCCCCCACTCATGTCTCCCACCACCCCCACGCCCCAGCAGTGCAGGGGCAGCCTCCACCAGGCCCCCACTCATGTCTCCCACCACCCCCACCCCCCAGCAGTGCAGGGGCAGCCTCCACCAGGCCCACAGCCATGTCTACCACCACCCTCACCCCTCACCCCCCAGCCACCAGGGGCAGCCTCCACCAGGCCCCCACTCATGTCCCCTATTACCCCCACCCTCCAGCAGTGCAAGGGCAGCCTCCACCAGGCCCCCACCCATGTCTACCACCACCCCCACCCCCCAGCAGTGCAGGGGCAGCCTCCACCAGGCCCCCACTCATGTCTAACACCACCCCCACCCCCAGCCACCAGGGGCAGCCTCCACCAAGCCCCCACTCATGACTCCCACCACCCCCACCCCCCAGCAGTGCAGGGGCAGCCTCCACCAGGCCCCCACTCATGTCCCCTATTACCCCCACCCCCCAGCAGTGCAGGGGCAGCCTCCACCAGGCCCCCACTCATGTCTCCCTGCACCCCCACCCCCAGCCACCAGGGGCAGCCTCCACCAGGCCCCCACTCATGTCTACCACCACCCCCACCCCCCAGCCACCAGGGGCAGCCTCCACCAAGCCCCCACTCATGACTCCCACCACCCCCACCCCCCAGCAGTGCAGGGGCAGCCTCCACCAGGCCCCCACTCATGTCTCCCACCACCCCCACTCCCCAGCAGTGCAGGGGCAGCCTCCACCAGGCCCCCACTCATGTCCCCTATTACCCCCACCCCCCAGCAGTGCAGGGGCAGTGTCCACCAGGCCCCCACTCATGTCTACCACCACCCCCACCCCCCAGCCACCAGGGGCAGCCTCCAACAGTCCCCCACTCATGTATACCACCACCCCCACCCCCCAGCCACCAGGGGCAGCCTCCACCAAGCCCCCACTCATGACTCCCACCACCCCCACCCCCCAGCAGTGCAGGGGCAGCCTCCACCAGGCCCCCACTCATGTCTACCACCACCCCCCAGCCACCAGGGGCAGCCTCCACCAGGCCCCCACTCATGTCTCCCTGCACCCCCACCCCCCAGCCACCAGGGGCAGCCTCCACCAGGCCCCCACCCATGTCTACCACCACCCCCACACCCTAGCCACCAGGGGCAGCCTCCACCAGGCCCCCACTCATGTCTAACACCACCCCCACCCCCCAGCCACCAGGGGCAGCCTCCACCAAGCCCCCACTCATGACTCCCACCACCCCCACCCCCCAGCAGTGCAGGGGCAGCCTCCACCAGGCCCCCACTCATGTCCCCTATTACCCCCACCCCCCAGCAGTGCAGGGGCAGCCTCCACCAGGCCCCCACTCATGTCTCCCTGCACCCCCACCCCCAGCCACCAGGGGCAGCCTCCACCAGGCCCCCACTCATGTCTACCACCACCCCCACCCCCCAGCCACCAGGGGCAGCTTCCACCAAGCCCCCACTCATGACTCCCACCACCCCCACCCCCCAGCAGTGCAGGGGCAGCCTCCACCAGGCCCCCACTCATGTCTCCCACCACCCCCACTCCCCAGCAGTGCAGGGGCAGCCTCCACCAGGCCCCCACTCATGTCCCCTATTACCCCCACCCCCCAGCAGTGCAGGGGCAGTGTCCACCAGGCCCCCACTCATGTCTACCACCACCCCCACCCCCCAGCCACCAGGGGCAGCCTCCAACAGTCCCCCACTCATGTCTACCACCACCCCCACCCCCCAGCCACCAGGGGCAGCCTCCACCAAGCCCCCACTCATGACTCCCACCACCCCCACCCCCCAGCAGTGCAGGGGCAGCCTCCACCAGGCCCCCACTCATGTCTCCCTGCACCCCCACCCCCCAGCCACCAGGGGCAGCCTCCACCAGGCCCCCATCCATGTCTACCACCACCCCCACCCCCTAGCCACCAGGGGCAGCCTCCACCAGGCCCCCACCCATGTCTACCACCCCCCCACCCCCCAGCAGTGCAGGGGCAGCCTCCACCAGGCCCCCACTCATGTCTCCCACCACCCCCACCCCCCAGCCACCAGGGGCAGCCTCCACCAGGCCCCCACTCATGTCTCCCACCACCCCCACCCCCCAGCCACCAGGGGCAGCCTCCACCAGGCCCCCACCCATGTCTACCACCACCCCCACCCCCCAGCCACCAGGGGCAGCCTCCACCCATGTCTACCACCACCCCCACCCCCCAGCCACCAGGGGCAGCCTCCACCAGGCCCCCACTCATGTTTCCCACCACCCCCAGCCACCAGGGGCAGCCTCCACCAAGCCCCCACTCATGTCCCCTATTACTCCCACTTCCCAGCAGTGCAGGGGCAGCCTCCACCAGGCCCCCACTCATGTCCCCTATTACCCCCACTCCCCAGCAGTGCAGGGGCAGCCTCCACCAGGCCCCCACTCATGTCTCCCTGCACCCCCACCCCCCAGCCACCAGGGGCAGCCTCCACCAGGCCCCCACCCATGTCTACCACCGCCCCCACCCCCCAGCCATCAGGGGCAGCCTCCACCAGGCCCCCACCCATGTCTACCACCACCCCCACCCCCCAGCAGTGCAGGGACAGCCTCCACCAGGCCCCCACTCATGTCTCCCACCACCCCCACTCCCCAGCCACCAGGGGCAGCCTCCACCAGGCCCCCACTCATGTCTCCCACCACTCCCACACCCCAGCCACCAGGGGCAGCCTCCACCAGGCCCCCACCCATGTCTACCACCACCCCCACCCCCCAGCCACCAGGGGCAGCCTCCACCAGGCCCCAACCCATGTCTACCACCACCCCCACGCCACCAGGGGCAGCCTCCACCAGGCCCCCACCCATGTCTACCACCACCCCCACGCCACCAGGGGCAGCCTCCACCAGGCCCCCACCCATGTCTACCACCACCCCCACCCCCCAGCAGTGCAGGAGCAGCCTCCACCAGGCCCCCACTCATGTCTACCACCACCCCTACCCCCCAGCCACCAGGGGCAGCCTCCACCAGGCCCCCACTCATGTCTCCCACCACCCCCACCTCCCAGCCACCAGGGGCAGCCTCCACCAGGCCCCCACTCATGTCTCCCACCACCCCCACCCCCCAGCCACCAGGGGCAGCCTCCACTAAGCCCCCACTCATGACTTCCACCACCCCCAGCCCCCAGCAGTGCAGGGGCAGCCTCCACCAGGCCCCCACTCATGTCCCCTATTACCCCCACTCCCCAGCAGTGCAGGGGCAGCCTCCACCAGGCCCCCACTCATGTCCCCTATTACCCCCACCCCCCATCAGTGCAGGGGCAGCATCCACCAGGCCCCCACTCATGTCTCCCTGCACCCCCACCCCCCAGCCACCAGGGGCAGCCTCCACCAGGCCCCCACCCATGTCTACCACCACCCCCAGCCACCAGGGACAGCCTCCACCAGGCCCCCACCCATGTCTACCACCACCCCCACCCCCCAGCAGTGCAGGGGCAGCCTCCACCAGGCCCCCACTCATGTCTCCCACCACCCCCACCCCCCAGCCACCAGGGGCAGCCTCCACCAGGCCCCCACTCATGTCTCCCACCACCCCCACCTTCCAGCCACCAGGGGCAGCCTCCACCAGGCCCCCACCCATGTCCACCACCACCCCCACCCCCGAGCCACCAGGGGCAGCCTCCACCAGGCCCCCACCCATGTCTACCACCACCCCCACCCCCCAGCCACCAGGGGCAGCCTCCATCAAGCCCCCACTCATGTCTCCCACCACCCCCACCCCCCAGCCACCAGGGGCAGCCTCCACCAGGCCCCCACCCATGTCTACCACCACCCCCACCCCTCAGCCACCAGGGGCAGCCTCCACCAGGCCCCCACTCATGTCCCCTATTACCCCCACCCCCCAGCAGTGCAGGGGCAGCCTCCACCAGGCCCCCACCCATGTCTACCACCACCCCCACCCACCAGGGGCAGCCTCCACCAGGCCCCCACCCATTTTACCACCACCCCCACCCCCCAGCAGTGCAGGGGCAGCCTCCACCAGGCCCCCACTCATGTCTCCCACCACCCCCACCCCCCAGCCACCAGGGGCAGCCTCCACCAGGCCCCCACTCATGTCTCCCACCACCCCCATCCCCCAGCCACCAGGGACAGCCTCCACCAGGCCCCCACCCATGTCCACCACCACCCCCACCCCCCAGCCACCAGGGGCAGCCTCCACCAGGCCCCCACCCATGTCTACCACCACCCCCACCCCCCAGCCACCAGGGGCAGCCTCCACCAGGCCACCACTCATGTCTCCCACCACCCCCACCCCCAGCCACCAGGGGCAGCCTCCACCAGGCCCCCACCCATGTCTACCACCACCCCCAACCCCCAGCCACCAGGGGCAGCCTCCACCAGGCCTCCACTCATGTCCCCTATTGCCCCCACCCCCCAGCAGTGCAGGGGCAGCCTCCACCAGGCCCCCACTCATGTCTCCCACCACCCCACCCCCCAGCCACCAGGGGCAGCCTCCACCAGGCCCCCACTCATGTCTCCCACCACCCCCACCCCCCAGCCACCAGGGGCAGCCTCCACCAAGCCCCCACTCATGACTCCCACCACCCCACCCCCCAGCAGTGCAGGGGCAGCCTCCACCAGGCCCCCACTCATGTCTCCCACCACCCCCACCCCCCAGCCACCAGGGGCACCCTCCAGCAGGCCCCCACTCATGTCTCCCACCACCCCCACCCCAGCCACCAGGGGCAGCCTCCACCAGGCCCCCACTCATGTCTACCACCACCCCCACCCCCCAGCCACAAGGGGCACCCTCCAGCAGGCCCCCACTCATGTCTACCACCACCCCCACCCCCCAGCCACCAGGGGCACCCTCCAGCAGGCCCCCACTCATGTCTCCCACCACCCCCACCCCCAGCAGTGCAGGGGCAGCCTCCACCAGGCCCCCACTCATGTCTCCCACCACCCCCACCCCCCAGCCACCAGGGGCACCCTCCACCAGGCCCCCACTCATGTCTACCACCACCCCCACCCCCCAGCAATGCAGGGACAGCCTCCACCAGGCCCCCACTCATGTCTCCCACCACCCCCACCCCCCAGCCGTGCGATTTGCCTGGGTACATGTACTTCGGGGTGCGCGTGAACTTCCACACGCGATTTGCCTGGGTACGTGTACTACGGGGTGCGCGGGAAGTTCCACACGCGATTGGGCCTGTGAGAGTGGGTTACATGTATTCCAGGGGTGGGCGGGAATATTTACCCGCGACTGTGCCTGTGAGAGCATGCTACGTGTATTCCTGGGATGGGCGGGAAGATTCACACGTTCGCCTACGACGTGCCGAAAAATTGTCCAATCCTGAGACACGTACGCCAGCATGAAGCAGGCGTACGTCGACCCGCGCAGCATAAAAGTGCGCGCAAACAACAAACAAGCTCATACGCCAGGATGAATATACCATTCCTAGCAGCAGTGGCCGTGGGTTACCAAAGGAGGAGGAGGATAGTGAGGGGCCGAATTTTCACTCCCAGAACCAGCCTTTTTGGGATGCCTGATGACCAGGTGTATGGGAGGTACAGGTTTCCTCCACACATAACACTGGACCTGGTCAGTGAGTGGGAGGATGACCTCACATCACCCACCCTGTGCTCCCAAGCACTCAGCCCCCTGGAGAAGGTCCTCAATGTACTGCACTTCTTGGCCACAGGATCATTTCAGCGGACAAGTGCCATAGTGGGTGGGGTGTCACAGGCCACGCAGTCACGCTGCCTACACCAGGTCTTGAACATCATCACTGCACGCCCATCAGTCCGTAGGCACATATACCTGCCCAGGACACCTGCAACAAGGCAGTCTGCCACCCTCGATTTCTACGGTGTGGCACAATTCCCAAAAGTGCTAGGTGCCATTGACTGCACCCATGTGGCACTACGTCCCCCCAGGGCATCTGAGCACATCTATAGGAACCGCAAGCACTGGCATTCCATCAACGTGCAGGTAGTATGTAATGCTAAGGGAATCATCACCTCAGTATATGCCAACTATCCAGGCTCCACCCACGACAGCTTCATTTACCGAATGTCTACCCTAAGCCGGGACCTAGAAGCTGGGCGGCATGGCGATACATGGCTGCTTGGTGAGTATGAATGCCACTGCACATGCATGCATGTCAGATGCAGAGTTATGTCACTACCCCACTAATGATACCCATCACCTCCTCACCAGGGGACAGTGCCTACCCTCTGAGCACCCACATGATGACGCCAATTCGGAACCCCATCACGCCTCCAGAGGTAAGATACAACACAGCCCATATTGCAACCCGGGGCATAGTGGAGCGCACATTAGGAGTGCTCAAGTCACGCTTTCGCTCCCTTGACCGTTCTGGCGGGCAGCTGTTATATGCGCCCCCAGTAGTGTGCAGGATTATAGTGGCAGCATGTGTCCTGCACAATGTTGCAACATGCCGGGGCCTGGCCGTGGACATGGTGGTGCCCCCACATCCCCAACCACATGCACGCCCACTGCGCATGGGAGGGGAGAGGGCACGGGGTGAGGCAGCCCGTACGCAGCTGGTGGCTAATTACTTCACATAGAAATCACACCCCAGTGGAGTGCACACAGGCCTGGCACATACCATCTGATAAGCAATGATGACTCGACCTGACAATTAAGACGAACAAAGGGACTGTCAACTGTCAGAACCATAGCAGCCTGAGATTGTTCATGTGGAAGTATCACAATGTGTGCATCCCTACCTAAACAAACACCACCAATGCAGTGTCATGAAAAGACACTTCCATGCTGCAGAAATGAATACCCACTTGCAAAATACTACATGAAAACAGTGCCATGTCACCCACCCCCTCCCCGGCACGGCCACACAACACACCATGGCATGTCATGCAATGAGAGAGGAAAGAAATTAATCCCCACAACATGCCCCAAGTGTCAGCAGCTACAGTGTCCCTAATGGAAACATGTCCACACATGAAATGCTCACAGTAATGCAGGACCTACAACCCACATTACAAAATACTTACCAAGAATACCAATCACCTACACAACCTCAAACCTACCTTAAACATGACATCACAGACTTAAAAATTCGCTAGCCTCACCACCTGATGATGACAGCCCTCCGAACACTTGCAAGTATACAGTGTTAGCGCCACGCAAGAGTGTAGGTGCACTGCTTACAACATGGACTCCAGTTCCAAGGTGGACCGCATTGTGAAGACATGAGGAATGGACCTGCAAATATGGAGGATGAGATGGATGCAGAGGCACCTATCAGTACACCATGCAGTGTACAATACAACAACAATATGCACTATGAATGTATACACAGTATTGACTACAGACTGCCCACACAGCTCATGGGAGTCCAATGTCACCATGTACGTCAATGTCACTTGGGTACACCCTTTGCAAGCCCATGGAAACGGGAAGCAGGAGGGGTGTGTGTGACAAAAACCCAAGCATCTGAACCAAATCCATGACAAGCCTGCATGTGCCCAGCCACAATGCAGCGTATGCCCACGAGAGCCACACAAGGCAACACACTGTCCCAAAAAAAAGAAAAGAAAAAAAGAAAGAAATCAAAAATGGCCATTAATGGGCCCGGGGGGGGTTGGGGAGGCCACCCAGGAGGTCCGAGGACAGGGTGCACACCAAAACCCACCTGTGTGGATCTTGCGAAAAAAAAACACCTCCATGGGCTCATGGCCTACACGGCTACCCTATCGTGGGAGTATCACTGCTGTCGCTATCCTCACCCTCTGCAACTGCATCCGGAGGTGGTGGCACTATGGGAGGCAGCCACGCAAAGCCCTAGTCTGTTCCTCCATGGCTGCAAGCATGCGGGTGTAGTAGGTCTCGTTCTGGAGGATGAGTGTGCGGAGGTCCCAATGCAACAACTCGCGGGATGCCCGGACCTCCGCCCTAGTTGCCTGCATCTCAGCTGAGAGCGTACGGGTGAGACGCTCCAGCTGCTGTTCTGTCCTTCGGTTTGTTGAAGCCTCAAGCTCAACAAGAGTCATCCTGAGGTGAAGGAGTTCCAGCCTCAGGGCTTCCCTGTGGCCCTGGGACTCTATGGAGATGGCTTCCTGCAGAGTCGCCAGTGCCGCCCGCCTGTCCCTGTCGGACGCCAACATGTCCTCCCTGTGTGACTGGCAGATGGAGTCGGTTGCCTGCTGTAGTCGCTCCATCAGCCTTTCGGGGGGGACAATGGAAGTGGCCACCCTATCCATGGCCTGAGCCATCATCTCTGATGATGCTGCCTGTTGGGTTGCCATACCGTAAATGGATTGCTCCCATGCGGTATTGCCAGGTGGTGTACGGCCACCACGTCGGCGGGCACCACACCTGTCTGGGGCAAGGCGAACTGCGCCTTGCTGTGCCGGCACTGCCTGAGGCTGCAGGACTGCATTCCCCCTCTGATCTGCTGGCCCAGGAACAGGATCAGATGTCGCGGAGTGTGACCCTGCATCCATAACCACCAAAGGCGTACCTGCCAAAACTGACATCCCCATTGAGGGTTCTAACCCTGGTGCAGGTGGGTCGGACAGAACAGAATCCCTCCCAGGAACACTCACCTGCGACGGCACGTAGGTCTCATCATCCAAATCAACACCTGAGTACAGCTCGGGGGAGGTGCAGCCAGAGACACCCCTTGAGAGCACGACCTGCAGCAGTTGTGGGTTCTCACCCACCACCACACCACGTCCCTCACTGGTGGTCGGTCGGCCCTCAGACCCCTCCTGGGTCTGCACCATCTCCACAACCCCAGCAGTATCAGGTGCGTCTTCCCCTGCAAAGACATAAAAGAAAACAAATGGAAACAGGCATTAGCACTATGGCACACAATGAGGGCTGAGAGGCTACAGAAACAGTACTTGATTGACACATGTCCCACATGACTAAAACACTCCCATGCATGCACCATCACTGCGTGTGATGGGGAAGCAGATGGCACACATTGATGACACCAAGATGGAAGATGAACACATTTGCAGCATGCTGCCTAGCAGTGGCATCACACATTGGCCAGTGATTGGCAGGTCAACTACACATGCCATCACACAGATGGCATGTACCCTAGCCATGAAGTGAAGAGGGAGAGGAGGTCACCAATTGTTCATTCAGTCCAGTTTGTTCATATGATTGATTATTTTCATTGTAATGGTTCAAATGTTTAACATGCAGCTGCCAGTCAAAAATGGTCCTATAGCACAGGGACATGTCCAAACTAATCATGTCCACGAAACTGAGCCAGTCCACTGTACCATAGCCATGTCAGACATGTGACAATAGGACTGAGAAATCCCGAGTAAAAGTGGTGGTATGCAAACAATCTGCCTGAATTAACAGAGGTAAATAAGCAACAGTGTAGTGGCAAGATGACACTCCAAGGGCAACTGGCGTGGTGTTGGGCTGGATGTCTAATGTTGGCCCAAGGGATGCTGCTATACCCAAATGCTGTTGCCAAGAATGTTTAGGAAGAGGCACATGGGTGAGCTGAACCACTCAGGCACACACACCCTCCCCTGGCACCCAAACAGAAGCCCTCCCACACACATCATGCACATGGATGACACACAAATGCATGTGCACTCACCGGACAATGCCTCGTAATCTGCCACTTATCCCACGCCTTGGATCTGTTCCTCCGTGACGTAGGTCCCAGCAACCTGCTCATGTGGAGTGAGTTCTATGTCGTCTGCTGGAGACCCACCTCCAGTCACTAGAGTTGCGGCATGACTTGAGGCCAGCTTATTCTTTGCCCTGCGCTTCAGGTCATTCCAGCGCTTGTAGCATTCATTGGCTGTGCGCCTCATGATTCCAAGGGCACTTATGATGTCCGCAATGGTCTGCCAGTGTGCCTGACGTTGTGCAGGTGTGGTCTTGGATCCTGCAACAATCACCATTTCGCGGTCATGTGCGGACACATACTCTACAAGTGCATTCAGTTCGGCCTCATTGAAGCTGGGCTTCCTTGATGGGCCGGCCTGTGTAGCCGTGTCTGGGGCATCAGCCTCTACTGGACGAGCACTCTTCCTCTTCCGCTTGGAAGGTGGTGGGGATCCGGAGTGTCCTGCGCGCAGGAGCGTGGGATTGCACACTCAGCATGGGAGTTGGTGCAGGCATTATCTCAAGTGTGATGGTGTCAGGGGGAATGTCAGCATGATGGACTTGGACCGACACTGTCCTGGATGGGTGTGTGAGAGGTGGGGTGGATTGAGCCGCAGCTGCCCCTGCAGCCTCCCCAGCCTGCCTACGCGGGGCAGCAGATGACCTAGCTGCCCCTGATCCACGTGGCCTGATGACACCAACGTTCACCGGCGCACGTGGCCTAGACCTGCTGACCTGGAAGTCAGCCATGGAGTCACCCTGTGCCAGGTCTGGTTCCACAGTGGGCTGGTCCAACAAGGGCTGAGCATGGATGGTGTCAGCCACGGTAACCTCAACCAGGGGGGGGGGGGCATGGGTGTCCCTGACTGCTCCTCCACACATGGGGGGCTAGGGGCACCCTGCAAGTCACAGCCACGTCCCCTACCGGATCCACCACGGCCACCACTTGGGGCTCGGCCACCTTTGCCACCCTTACGGCTTGTTCGCCTCCCAGCCATGGCACTGATGTTATTGTGCGTATGGGAGTCGATGTGAACTATTGTCCTGGGCAATTGGGGGTCAAAGGGGTTGGGTACCAGATGGTAATCGTACCCTAGTGCTCTAGCAAGGCTGTATGTCACCCCTGGGGAAAGATGATGGGTCACGCAATGCACAGGCACCCCAAAAAAGCGCAGTAAGGTGCACGCAACCCCTCCTAGACCACGTGCGTGGAAAAATAAACCTGCACTACGCTGTGGCACCCAGGAACACAAGAATGAACGTATGCGTGTCACACGCAGCCTAGAATGACCTCTGAAGGGGTACGCGACACACGGGGCAAGCACAGATGTTAGATACGTGCGCGACTCACCGTCCGCCAGGAACAAAAGCGTGAAAAATATGCGCGTGTGCGAGTTGGCAACACCCCCGCCAAAAGAAGAATTGTACGCTGTCTGAGGAGACAAGACAACAGTAGTAGGGAAGCTATTTGAGGAAACAGGCCCAGGAAAAAAGAGGTAAAGAGAAAAAGCTGTCAGAGGTAACAGGGAGTACGAACTTGAAACGCCATGAAGTAAATCGCGTGTGAACCGACAAGAAGTACAGATTTCACCCACTCGCTCTCCACGAAAAGCACGTACAAGGAAATGGCGTTCTACACGTACCTTTTATACACACGTCACAGACGCGCATACGCAATGAGGCCATTTCCACCAATTACGCGCTTTGACACTCGGACGTGTATCTCTTCAGTTTTACACGCGCCATTCTCTACGGCTATGCGCGTGACGTCACAGCTGCGCATGGTGGCCTTTGGGCCAATGAAATCGCATATGCGAGCACACGTGGTAAAACTGCACGTCCGAGTGTCATCGCGTGTAATCAGAGGGAAGTGAGCGTACACGCGATTCGCCTGGGTACATGTATTTCTGGGGTGCGCAGGAAGTTCCACACGCGATTGGTGGAAATCCACGTGTGCTCTGTCATCACGTGTAATGAGGGAAACACCCGCGCGCCTCACGTCACAGACACGCTCACGCGCTAAGGGCCTTTGGTCCAAGGGAATCGCATATGCGTGCTGACGTGCATACGCGCTAAGGGCCTTTCCTCGATTTACACGCAGACGTGCAGGATTTTCACGTGCCAAATCACTCCGTATCAAGCTGGCCACGCGTAAACACACGGAAGACCACGCTCCTGCCCAGAAGGCCGAACTACTGCCCCCCAGAACCCCGAGCACGCTCCCACCTGCCATCTGCTGCTGCCTGACTGCCTGCTGCCCACGTGCCCTGCCATTTGCTGCCTGCACATCAGCCAGGGGTGCTGTTGCTGTGACCACCCCTGCTGGAACCGAAGACTCCCGACTGGGATTCCATCGCTCCACAGCCCAGCCCCAGGACCCAGTTGCCCACCCACTCCTGCCTCTGGGGTTGTCATGTCGGGGTAAACACCATCTGAGACCACTGACAACCCCCGGCCAGAGAGGCAGAGGGGCACCAGCTTCAGTGCCACCGAAGTTGGTGTCCTGGTGGAGCAAGTCCTGGGGCAGTATGATGCCCTCTTCGGAAGTTCCTGCGCCGACAAGGAAGGACGGACTCGGATCTGGACTGACATCGTGACTGCCATCAACGCGGAGGGGGTGGCAGTCCGCGACTACCAACATGTCAAGAAGCGCTGGGAGGACTTCAGGTCCAGGACCCTGAACAAGGCCCGGCACCTCTTGAAGGCAGCGGATGCCAAGGGGCGCCGGGGCCACTTGTCGGAAGAACAGATGAGGGTCCTGGAACGCATATCCCCAGCGCTCCACGTCCAGGTCCTTGAGAGGCACACCCGTCTGGAGTCGAGCGGTAAGTGTACATGCATCCTTATTGTGAGCTGTGCGTGTGATGATTTTTCAGTAGTGTGCAGGTTGCACATCTGTTTGTATCGGGTCGAGTATGGGTGGGGGTGTACAGGGCCGTGGGGCTAACACATGCGAGGGCTGGAATGTGTGAGACATGGATGGTGCTTGTGTGTGTAGGCTTGCATGCCAAATGCAGTTGTGTGGGCACACATGTTTGGATGAATGTGTATGTAAGTAGACATGTCCGTGATGTCACGCATGTATGTTGTTTTCAGCTGCATGTATCAGCACTGTGTACATGTGCATGTGTGTGTATTTGACAAGGGTGCAACAGTGATGCAACATGGATGCATGTGACAGCGGTATGTGGAAGCCTGATGGGCAGATGTGACATGGATGCCCATCTGAACACTGCGACACTTGGCAGAGGTGTACACATGCATGCAAGTGTGGTGGTGTGTGTACATGTGTGGTGCACTTCCTGTGTTGCATGTGATGTCTGGCTCACCTTTGCCTGCTCATGCTGTTGTATGTGTATGGATGGTGCTGGCAGTTGCGATATGGCTGTGGTATGGCTCATGTGTGCGAGTTGAAATGACATGTGTGTTGGGGATTGTGATGACATGTCTGAGGTTTGCCAATGCCACTCATGTACAACTGTCATGTGTGTATGTGTCCATTGTACAGTGCCCTGATGCCTGTGTTTCATTTCTCCCTGTCTGCAGCGTCAACTGATGAAGAGGGCGGAGAAAGTGCTGTGGAGCACAGCGGCGGGGATCCCACCGCCAGCCGGAGACGCAAGGCCCGGCTCCCCTCCCATGTTGTCATCTCGTCGGGGAGTGAGGAGTCCGGTGCCGCGTCCCAGGCCGCAGCTGCCGGGGGGAGGTTCAAGAGGCGGAGGTTGGAGTTGGACTCCTCGGCAGCAGAAGGGGCAGCTGGGACCCCACAGGGCCCAACGGGGGAAGATGGCAGGGAGTCATCCAGGTTGGTGGGGGGTTTGGTGGAGGAGGAGGCCGTGCAAGCAACAGAGACGGGGTCTGGAGGTGGGGATCCCACTAGTGCTAGTGGTGCAGTGCAAGGACCAGGGACAGGAGGCAGCACAGGCCGCCGCAGAGGTGCCTGTGTGCAATCCTGTCCCTGATCCTGTCCCTGCATCATCTTGCACCAGCAGGGATGCCTACGTCCAGACCAGTTTTCAGGCAGGGGATGAGCTCACGACAACTGGCCTTCCTCTGCCTGCGGACCTGGCTATCCGGGTCCGGGTTGAGCCTGTTCTGAGTGGTGTGGCGTTGCGTCAACGGGCCATGCGAGGTGACCTGCAGTCTTTTCATGAGGAGACTGCACGTCATCTCGAATGGCTCGTTGACCACGTCAGCCTGCTGGGACAGGTCACCCAGGCCGGATTCCTCCGTATGATGGGGCTTGCTCCGACCCCCTCCTCCACTGAACCCCCTACGCGCCAGTCGTCCTCCGTGCCATCTTCCCACCCATCAGTCACCTGGGTGCCCTGTGGAGCTGCCTCTGACGGTGCGGCCAGGCTGGTGGAGGAGGCATCCCTGCCACAGTCGGGAGTCGGACGTCCAGCAGGGGTGGCCACATCAACGACTGCACCCCAGCCGGCGGAGGATGTGCAGGCCGCAGGAGGCAGTGCACGGGCAGAGGCACAGCAGCAGCAGCAACGTGGTGGGTGCCATGAAGGCTCGGGGCCTTCAACATCGGAGGGGTAGGCATCGGCCGGAGGGCAGGAGGACCCAGGACAGAGAGTGTCTTCCGTGTGGCAGCGGTTGGGCCACGCCATAGATGCGGAGCGGCAGCGGGCGGAAGAGGCATGGCTCACAATGGTCAGGGTGGAGAACTCCATGCGGAGGGCCCTGAGGCTGGCCGAGTGCCTCGAGGCAATCCGCAGGGGTTTGGAGGTGGACACGTCGACGGCCCTGCGGACCCTCGGGGCCATGGAGGAGGACCGCCTCCGGGACATTGAGCAGGAGTTTTATGATGCCCTGGCCCGGGACATCCACAAGTGAGCCGTCAAACTAGCCTGCTGCCCTTATACATAGTTATGTAGGTAGTGTTAGGTTTAATTTTTTTGGGATTTATTTTGGACCTTTCGGACATTGGCCACATTTTTGTATATAGTTTATTTTATTAGTTAGTGTAGTTAGATAGGTTTCCTTTCTTTTGTTGGGATAATGGACCCTGGCTTGTTCGTATGTACATAGTTCACTGTTGTATTGTATTTTTCTTTCACATTTTAACCATGGAGCAATGGCTTTCTATTTTATTTCCCATTGGATTTTGTTTTCTGGACAGTTACTTTGGACACCATTACTTTGGATTTTGATTTTTGGTTTTGCTTTTTTTCACGGACATGCTTGTTTTCATTTTTGTACATTCCCATTTCTGTTTCTTTATTTTTGATTCTATTTGTGTTTCCTTCAATACCTATTTTTTTATCAAACTACAATGTGGAGTATCATCTCATTGGTTTAATGCATATCATGATATGGCTTTTGAGATTCACTGACACCCATTGGGTGTATGTGAGGGAAATGTGTTTGTTTCGGAACTTGCAATTGGTGTTCTGTCATGTAATTGCCAATTATGAGTGGGTGGATGCAATACTCGGGTGGGTATTTTGCATTTGGAGGCTGACCATAGGGACCAGGGGTCTAGATTGTGATGACATGTTGGCTGGGGAACATGAGTTGGACATGGGTGGGGGCCTGCTGGCAGGTGCCCCACAGTGCTGGGGGGTGGGGGTAATAGGGGACATGAGTGGGGGCCTGGTGGAATCTGCCCCTGGTGGCTGGGGGATGGGGGTGGTGGTAGACATGAGTGGGGGCCTGGTGGAGGGTGCCCCTGACTGCTGGGGGGTAGGGGGTGGTGGGAGACATGGGTGGGGGCCTGGTGGAGGCTGCCCCTGCACTGCTGGGGGGTGGGGGTGCAGGGGGACATGAGTGGGGGCCTGGTGGAGGCTGCCCCTGCACTGCTGGGTGGTGGGGGTGGTGGTAGACATGAGTGGGGGCCTGGTGGAGGCTGCCCCTGCACTGCTGGGGGTGGGGGTGGTGGGAGACATGAGTGGGGGCCTGGTGGAATCTGCCCCTGGTGGCTGGGGATGGGGGTGGTGGTAGACATGAGTGGGGGCCTTGTGGAGGCTGCCCCTGCACTGCTGGGGGGTGGGGGTGGTGGGAGACATGAGTGGGGGCTTGGTGGAGGCTGCCCCTGGTTGCTGGGGGGTGGGGGTGGTGGTAGACATGAGTGGGGGCCTGGTGGAGGCTGCCCCTGCACTGCTGGGGGGTGGGGGTGGTGGGAGTCATGAGTGGGGGCTTGGTGGAGGCTGCCCCTGGTGGCTGGGGGGTGGGGGTGGTGGTAGACATGAGTGGGGGCCTGGTGGAAGCTGCCCCTGGTGGCTGGGGGGTGGGGGTGGTGGTAGACATGAGTGGGGGCCTGGTGGAGGCTTCCCCTGCACTGCTGGGGAGTGGGGTGGTGGGAACATGAGTGGGGGCCTGGTGGAGGCTGCCCCTGCACTGCTGGGGAGTGGGGGTGGTGGGAACATGAGTGGGGGCCTGGTGGAGGCTGCCCCTGCACTGCTGGGGGGTGGGGGTGGTGGGAGTCATGATTGGGGGCTTGGTGGAGGCTGCCCCTGGTGGCTGGGGGTGGGGGTGGTGGGAGACATGAGTGGGGGCCTGGTGGAGGCTTCCCCTGCACTGCTGGGGAGTGGGGGTGGTGGGAACATGAGTGGGGGCCTGCTGGAGGCTGCCCCCGCACTGCTGGGGAGTGGGGGTGGTGGGAACATGAGTGGGGGCCTGGTGGAGGCTGCCCCTGCACTGCTGGGGGGTGGGGGTGGTGGGAGTCATGATTGGGGGCTTGGTGGAGGCTGCCCCTGGTGGCTGGGGGTGGGGGTGGTGGGAGACATGAGTGGGGGCCTGGTGGAGGCTGCCCCTGCACTGCTGGGGGGTGGGGGTAATAGGGGACATGAGTGGGGGCCTGGTGGAGGCTGCCCCTGGTGGCTGGGGGGTGGGGGTGGTGGTAGACATGAGTGGGGGCCTGGTGGAGGCTGCCCCTGCACTGCTGGGGGGTGGGGGTGGTGGGAGACATGAGTGAGGGCCTGGTGGAATCTGCCCCTGGTGGCTGGGGGATGGGGGTGGTGGTAGACATGAGTGGGGGCCTGGTGGAGGCTGCCCCTGCACTGCTGGGGGGTGGGGGTGGTGGGAGACATGAGTGGGGGCTTGGTGGAGGCTGCCCCTGGTGGCTGGGGGGTGGGGGTGGTGGGAGACATGAGTGGGGGCCTGGTGGAGGCTGCCCCTGCACTGCTGGGGGTGGGGGTGGTGGTAGACATGGGTGGGGGCCTGGTGGAGGCTGCCCCTGCACTGCTGGGGGGTGGGGGTAATAGGGGACATGGGTGGGGGCCTGGTGGAGGCTGCTCCTGGTGGCTGAGGGGTGGGGGTGGTGGTAGACATGGCTGGGGACCTGGTGGAGGCTGCCCCTGCACTGCTGGGGGGTAGGGGGTAATAGGGGACATGAGTGGGGGCCTGGTGGAGGCTGCCCCTGGTGGCTGGGGGGTGGGGGTGGTGGTAGACATGAGTGGGGGCCTGGTGGAGGCTGCCCCTGCACTGCTGGGGGGTGGGGTGGTGGGAGACATGAGTGGGGGCCTGGTGGAATCTGCCCCTGGTGGCTGGGGGATGGGGGTGGTGGTAGACATGAGTGGGGGCCTGGTGGAGGCTGCCCCTGCACTGCTGGGGGGTGGGGTGGGTGGGAGACATGAGTGGGGGCCTGGTGGAATCTGCCCCTGGTGGCTGGGGGATGGGGGTGATGGTAGACATGTGTGGGGGCCTGGTGGAGGGTGCCCCTGACTGCTGGGGGGTAGGGGGGTGGTGGGAGACATGGGTGTGGGCCTGGTGGAGGCTGCCCCTGCACTGCTGGGGGGTGGGGGTAATAGGGGACATGAGTGGGGGCCTGGTGGAGGCTGCCCCTGTGGGGTGGGGGTGGTGGTAGACATGAGTGGGGACCTGGTGGAGGCTGCCCCTGCACTGCTGGGGGGTGGGGGTGCAGGGGGACATGAGTGGGGGCCTGGTGGAGGCTGCCCCTGCACTGCTGGGTGGTGGGGGTGCAGGGGGACATGAGTGGGGGCCTGGTGGAATCTGCCCCTGGTGGCTGGGGGATGGGGGTGGTGGTAGACATGTGTGGGGGCCTGGTGGAGGGTGCCCCTGACTGCTGGTGGGTAGGGGGTGGTGGGAGACATGGGTGGGGGCCTGGTGGAGGCTGCCCCTGCACTGCTGGGGGGTGGGGGTGGTGGGAGACATGAGTGGGGGCCTGGTGGAGGCTGCCCCTGGTGGCTGGGGGTGGGGGTGGTGGCAGACATGGGTGGGGGCCTGGTGGACGCTGCCCCTGCACTGCTGGGGGGTGGGGGTGGTGGGAGACATGCATTGTTGATCAGTAGTGCAAGGTGACATGTGGGTTGGCTGGGGGGCATGCCCATGGTGGATGGGCTGCCTGCGGGACATGGGCAGGGGTGCAGGGTAGTCCCCCGTGGTGTGTGCTGCCTGCAGGGGCCGTGGAGGGTGTAGAGGGAACACCTGGGAGGACCCACACGGCCAATTCACTTGTAGTACTCCCCAGAACCCCTGAAATACACGTACCCTGCTGAAATCGCGTGTGGAAATTCCCGCGCACCCCTGCAATACACGTACCCTGCTGAAATCGCGTGTGGAACTTCCCGCGCACCCCTGGAATACATGTACCCTGCTCGCACGGGGCCAATCACGTGTGGAACTTCCCGCGCACTCCTGAAATACACATACCCTGATGGAATCGCGTGTGGAACTTCCCGCGCACCCCTGAAATACACGTACCCTGCTGAAATCGCGTGTGGAACTTCCCGCGCACTCCTGAAATACACGTACCCTGCTGATTTTGCGTGTGATACTTCCCGTGCACCCCTTATGCACATGTACACAGGACAATCGCGTGTGGAACTTCCCGCGAACCACTGAAATTCACGTTCCCCGCTTGGCGTTTGCTGTTTGCCAGCCCTGTGAACTGGTCCAGGGTTAGCGCAGCCCTTTGCGATTATTTGGGGATTTTGAAGGCTTTTCCTTGCGCGAGGGCGTTCTTGGGGGCGTAACTGGCGCTGCTGCAGGGTCGCTGCACCACGCTGTGCCACGGCTGGTTTTGGATGCGAAAATCCATGACTACGCTGTGCGCAGAAATCGATTTTAGCGCACGCGGCTGGCACAGACATTCGCACGGGCACGCTGTGCGCCAGTCGCGTGCGCCACTTTTGTGCGAATTTCTATGAATTACCCTGAAAGTCTGACAACAGATGTACGACTACCAGATTTAGAGCTAATGCATGCCATCACTGGCATATATCACTTGTGATAAACACTGCATGCAGAAAAACAGAAATATCACATGTGGAAAAACACAAAAATACTGCCAACATTTGACTCCTGCAGAAAAGAGGGGGTAATACGGACAGCACGTACCTAAGTGCAGCCATTTTTGCTACATATTGGTGAGATATGAACCCTTTTTTGAGGGCAGCAGATGTGAAGACATTCAGCAACAAAGGGCTCTTCTCTACTCACATCCACTACCTACCAAACTGGATGCCATGAATGTCATCTAATGGTGTTTCTATCAAATTGTCCAATTCTCTATCATAGGTGCACTTGACTTCCCACATGTACCACTGATGCCACCTTCAGCAAGAGAGATGGTCCAGAGGAATCATAAGCAATAACAAACCCTCAATGTACAAGTGATCCGCAATGAAGACTGTACAACCACACACTGTTATTCCCCATCCCCTGGTCCTACACATGATGCCATGAAACATCACAAGGGCACCCTGACAGCTTACATGGCCACCCACAGTGGACAGCAGACATGACTCATAGGTAGGTGACAAACTCACTCATGGCAGTGTCAGGGCATAAATGTGGGTGGACTGTCTGAAGGGAAATCTGGTGATACCAAGGGGAATGGGTTGTTCTGGGGGAGGTCTGGTGGTATGAAGTGAGTGGGCAATCCAGCAAGAAGTGTGGGGATATAGAAAGGGTGGGTTATCATGGGGGAAGTCTGGGGACATGAAGAGTGGCTGTCCAGAGGAAAAGCATAGACGCACATGCCCCTTTACTCAATCACTATCCTCTTCTAAGCCCTGCTGTTCCCTTCTAAAACTGTATATCAGAGCCAACAAAATATATGTAACTACCTCCATTAACAATTTTCTTCATACCAACAGTTGATGCAGGATATCCCTATGGCTACTGTGATGAATCCTGCGCAGTCCTCACAAAGACCCTACCTAAAGACTCCTCCCAGGTGGCCAGGGGAAGGCAGCCGCTACCTGATTCTCACCCTGGGGGTGGTAGTAGCTGGGAGGATCACCTGGGAGGAGAAGGGCCCCAAAGAAGTGGGAAGACTCCATTGGGTGAGACACAGTATTAGTTACCCTTGAAGGAATAGATGTAAATGATGCCAGAATCTGTTATGGCTCGCTGTCAAAGTACGATTACTTGTTCTAAATGTATTCACCAGGGGAATGGCAAAGTTTGTCCTAATCAATCATTTATTAGACAGAAAACTCCCCTTCATAAAGTTGTTCGTATTTATAATGATAGGAACTCCAGTGGTTCACAAGAAGAAATTAAATGTGAATGCCAAAACATGTCTATCTCTGATTTTAATAGAACCAGTATTCCTTTGATTTCAAAACCATCGTTGAAACTTCAAGTCCCACAATGCCCAAAGTACTGGGACGAGGAGGAGGGATCTGGGGGCATTGGACTGCAAGGTGCAGTTTATGGATTTTAATGACCCACACAAGAGAGGCACTAGGGTGTATGAAGAGCCCCCTCAAGTGCCAGGCCATAAGAAGCAGTGAAAGCAGTGGTTGCAGTAGTAGTAGCAGAAGGAGCAGTGGCTGTAGTATTGTTAATGACTCCACGTTGCAGCAGCAGCCGAGATTGAGGGGTAGCCAAAGCACCAGAGCCACCATGTGCTGGAGAGTGGATGTTGGTTTTGTCAGGATTTCTGCCCTCAAGTATTTTGTCTGCAGAGGCTGCGCAGCAGGAAGCGTGAATCACAAATGCTTTCCCCAAAATGAAGTGTACTCTGGCGGCGGGCAAGCACCTGTGCACTTCTGGAGTGGGGGAACGCTCTTCACCAGACCGGCGTGAAGTGTGGAGAGCAGGAGAAAGCTACCTACCTGGGCACGAGAAGTAGAGACAGCAGAGGCACAACGGCAGCAGAGCGAGCAGGCACATAAACAGCACCCGTGAATTCACTAGTTGAATGTGACCCCGGAACACTCTGATCTCCTGCAGAAGTGGAGAATTGGGCCTAACCTTGCATGCCAAAATAAGGCTCATCAGCTAAGGTGGCAGAATAAGAACTGTGGGGGCAATTGCAATTCCAGAGATGATAAAACCACTATTGCCAAAGCCAATAGAAAGCAATAAGAACAGTCCTTTACAACAACCAATATTGCCCCAACAGTTAAGTTAAGAAGAACAATTGTAGATCCTATTGTCATCAAAATGAAGAGGAAATAATTAAGATCCAAACAAGCATTACCCTGACCCACAAAGAGTGAGGGTGATAAAAGGCCATTACAAAATATAGCTGCGGAAAAAGTTGGGAAGCAAGTGTGGCAGAAGAGCTGCCCTCCTGATAACCAATATTCAAGAGGAGAGGAGTGGAATCTGCTTTGCGGGTGGCAAATACCAAGGGTGAAACCAGTAACATCAATGTGTTTTATGTTTATCAAACAAAAGTAGCCCAGACTGAAATTGTTGTTATTAAAGTTGTTGAAAATACAGGACTGTATTGAAGCAGAATGGCTGCCCCCCTGATAGCCAATATTCAGGCGGAGAGAAGCATAATATGCGTTTCATGTGGGATAAACAGCACCAATGTGGTTCATATCTTTACAGCAGAAGTGTTTTCCTTTGAAGTTGTTGAAATTCAAAATACTTTGTACAGTTCTTGCCAAATGAGCTTTACCACAAAAGTACTTGCAGTAGAGTTAGAGGTTTATGGTTCTGGCAGTTGAGTATACAAGGGCAAAAGACCTTGTAGAGTTAGAACTTGCAGGTGGGTGGACCAGGTGGAAGATATAATAGTACTGTGCTGTGGTTAAATACTGAGAAGTATTAATGCTACTAGTTTATATTGGGAATCTTTTTTTACACCATCATGATAAGCTATTTATGTTGCTATTAAGGAACTGTGGAAGTATTTTGGTTCTGAGTGAAAAACACAGATTTGCTATTTCTGTTGAAACTATTGGGAAGACACATTGAAAGACTTGTGGAAGTACGAAGAACATTGTTTTCCAGAACTGTGTTATAAATCACAGATTTCCTAGTTTAAACTGTGGATACAACATTCCTGCTTTGAATCTGGGGAAGGCAGCATTACCCAGGTCACAAGGAGAAACAGTTATGTATATTTTTTATACAATGGTTGTTTTGTTATATTTTGAATTGTCAGACATTACCTTCACATATGTATTATATGGTTAAGTGTGAGGGACATATTGCTTTTGTTAGAGTGTTTCCTTTAGTTATTTTGAAAGGTAGGGAAATTCTCTTTAGGGTGGTCACAGTGAGGCATTTATGAAACCCTTTTTAAGTTAATAAAATTGCATTTTATGAAACACCTTCATGTTGTCCACCTCAAATTTTGGACCACTCACACTACTGACCCCTTACCTTAACTCACAGAGGCCAGCAGGAGAGGTGCTAAATTAAAGCCAATTTCACACCACAATGCACTATTGAGAGGGCGTTCGGACTCCCCAAGACCAGATTCCATGTCTATATTTACCTAGTGGAGCACTGATTGATGTGCCACAAAAGGTTGGGCCCAGCATGGCAGCATGCTGCATGTTACACAACCTTTGCATCAGACGACATGTCCCCCTGCCTGCTTATGAGAACATCCCTCCAAACGTGATAAGGAAAAGAAAGAAGGTACATATGCAGACTTCAGACTTCCCTAATGGGATGAGCGTGGTGGCAGATCACCAGGCAGCAGTTGGTGAAAAGCTTCTTTTGCGCTTACTGGGAATGGCAATTTGGTGATACCCACTTGATCCCTGACATTGGGTTACAACAAGAGACTTTTGTGTGGGCTGAGGCAACTGTGATTTTGGAGAAAGTGGCAGTTTCATGGACCCTTTGATGGCATTTGTGGCACTGCGGTAATAGGGAGTGTACTGAGGTCAGACGCATGTAGTCTGAGGTCATGAAATACCTGGGCAGACATACATGAAAACGTGGTCAGTGCCAAGCATTGCAACTTGCCACAAAAATCATTGTGGAAAGCAGCATGATGTTTCTGACTCATACATTTTCTTTTATAAACCCCTTTATTGGTTCACGTAACCCTAACTATATAAAACATTCTAAAAGCCCCATCAACCCCACCTTCCCACTAAATAAAATGCAACACGCCCCTTCAGCCCCACTCATTCACAATGAATGTGTGCTGGCAAATTCTTACATGCCTACCCACTGAATCAACCCCAACACACCTCTACAACTCTACCCATCATCAGAGCTGACATTTCCCCTCTGGCAGCTGGGAGGGAGGGGTGAGACAGCCATGGTGAACACTAAGGATGATTCCCTAGCACGTATTCCTCTGTAGGCATGTATCATGTTGATGGGGCTGGGTCCTTTACGATGGAGAACCATAGATAGATGAAAGACAGTGCCACCCTGTCACTTATATCTGTGTGATGATGGCTCTGTAGTCTCCCTCATCTTCTGGCTTTTTTTCATGATCAGTTTGGTCTGTGTGCCATTTGAAGCATTCAGAGGGACACTATGCTCAACTGTACATTCTCAAGATATTTGATGGACTTCTTTATACTTTATAGCCTCGAGGACTCTCAACTTGCTTCAGGCAAGTTGCTCTTTTTACTCCTTACTCTCTTCCCTTTCCCTGAGCCACATGGGGACTGCATCATGTTGGGCTTTAGTTACATCATTCAGACCTACCACCAACATCACAACATACCCACTATATGATAGCTATCATTGGTATCTAGCTCATCGGGATAG